>NW_008634126.1:3010204-3043493 GCF_000247585.1 Phytophthora nicotianae INRA-310 | reverse complement strand
GCACTCGGTACGACAGATCTGGGTAGTAGCGAGGAAAAAAGTAAGACTGACGGCCGACGCCCATTGTCGGCGACGGCGTGATTGAAAGTAGGAGGCTGCTCACCACTAGTTTTCTTTATCCATCTTACACACAAGTGGCGCATTTTTACTGGCAGAGAGGTGACCAATAGTCAGTGGTAGCTGTGACGACTGGCTGTCGCTGGTTTTTAATAACCGGACAGTGGCAAATTTATCCGGACGATAGTGAAGATCCAGCCTCATTGTTGAATTTGCCAGGTTAGGAGCACATGGTCTCATGCCAAAAAATGCATAGAAATACAAAATAACGATTTTCTCAGCCCAGAGGGCGTTTCAGGCCATTTCCTGCCGCCTATAAAACAGTCTGTTTGACCACGCTTTAACCATTCACATCAGCATTTGACTCCCCTAATCATCGTACCTATCCGAGATAAACTGTGTGCAAAACACAGAAAATGTGTGCAGTACACAGGTCCGATAATGTCATCTGGTCCGATATTTTTTGGTATGGCAGCTACAGACTTCGAAGCATTTCTATGGCAGCTACATGTTAAACAATACAAAAAGGTATATCACTGTATGCTTCGAATGCATAATATTGTAGGTGCGACTGGATAGGGAAGTCTTCGAGATTAATATCTAGTAGTTCCTTATGTAGTAGCGGCCAAAAATACTTCTGCAAGTGCCCTTAATGGAGTTTTAAATCGTTTTGCGATGGTATTAAAAGCTGGTGAATGGAACATTGTAGATAAATTACCGGTTGAAATTAACGGGGGAAAGTATAATTTCGAGTAATGACAAAAGAAATATTGGAACAACTTACGTGCTCAAACTGAATCGTGTGATGATGATTTATTAAAGAACGGTGCAGATTGCTATCTTGCTCCAGATGATGTATCAAATCTTAATTTCCCACAAAGTGGAAGTAATCCTGCAACTTCAACACAAGGAGATGGTTTGTCAATAATTCAGTCAATGCTTCCACGACTGTAGCCACTGGTTTAATTCCAGAAACAACGCCAGCTCTTAATAACGGGCTAATTAACGTCTAATGTGGAATCCACAACAAATCGGTCCCTCAGATTCCACTGGAGCAACGATTACGTCAACAAACATTCTTGGTTGCGAAGTGGCACAATTCTTGCTAAAATCCAACAGCAAGGTACTGGTGATTACGTTGCAGGTGTAACGACCGCTGGTGGTGTTGCCGGTACTTGGTACTACGTATTAAAGATTCGCTTAGTCCATTTGCATCCAATTTTCAAAGAATGAGATCCAGTTGCGAACCCTCAAATTAAATTAACCATGACCTTCAACACCGGTTTCGTTGATATCACGACTGCAACTGGTGATTTAATGAGTTTATCCTCTGTCTCCCTCAATGGTTGTTCTACAGTTCCTGTAATGGTATCAAGTGCAGCACCAGGTAATCCAAATGCAGGAAAACTTACAACTGGTGGAGCTGGCTCACTTCGAGTACCTTTCGGCGTTATGTTCAACAATATTACACATATCTCGACTTCTGGTCAAATCTTCCCATTTACAACGACTCGTCTATATATTCCGTTCTATGATATTGCTAATCAAAGCCAAATCGTTGCTAAGCTTGTTAAGAAAATCAACTACCTTGATTGCTACCCACAGTATTTCAAAATTGCGAGCCGGCACTGGTCAGCAAAACTCTCAGCAAATGCTGCGTTCAGCTTTCAACTATCTGCGAGCTTAAAGAATATCAAATACGTTGCTTTGATTCCATTTAGCGAAACCAGCAGTGGCCATTTTGTAAGTGCAGCGAATATTGAACAATTCCAATCTGTGTTTGACAGTGCTCCTGAACTTGTCAGCCAGGAGCAAGCATTCGCAATTTCCAAGTAATGGTTGGCAATGAAAATGTATTCAACAAAACACATGATTACTCATTTGAATCGTTCCAAGACGAAGTCAAGAAGCTTGGAGCTATTAATGGAGTTCTATCGCATGAGATTAGCAATTGTTGTGTCGCTCCAATGAAAATGTAGAAGTAAAGATGTATTGAGCTTCTTGGTAATATACCCTATTCACTCTCATTTCGTATGCATGCTCCGTGAGAGGTCATCAGTTTCACAACTGCCTCTGTAGTTGCAAGTTCTCGAGTGTTGGTGTTGCTGGGCACAATCCCAGCAACGACAGCGCTCTGTAGCTACTGCTACAACACTTCCCCCTCCGAAACTTTTTCTCATATGCAAGCGGCTTGCCGTTGAGTCGCTGTTCAGGCTCATCTGTGCCCTTGCTAGTTGATATGAAGCGCTTTACGAAGTGCTCGCACCGGTGCCTGTTTCCCGTGCTCTCGAAAGAATGCCTTCACAGCCACGGGAACATCCTGCAGCAAAATGTCTGCTGGTTCCCATGAGTCTTCGATAACGTCGAGGCCACGCCAACTCACCTTGATTTCATGGCGTTTCTCTTGTTGATTGTAGCGAGCCTTCAGTAAGCTGTCCACTACATACCCCTCGCTGTTTTGGGCAACATGCAGCATAAGATCCTCGGTCACGTCGAGCGAGGAGTCTGCGTAAAATTTTAGGCGACTAGCGTGAGCCTCTTTGCGTTGACCGGTGATTAAGTTTTGAATCTCGAAAATTCAATTAGACACAGTGGCAACCACCTGTGCAGGACCACACCACGTCACACACGATTTGCTTCGTGTGTGTTGCCAGACCTCTGCGTACAGCACGAAATCTCCTATTTCAAATTGAGCCATTGTGGTGCCTTGTTTTTTGTCGTGGCCTTTGCGTCCAGCAGCTCTGGCGGCAGCATTCGCCTTTCCAGTAAGCTTGTGCATGTCTGCTAACGCTTGTTGCAGCTTGCCAACATGCTGTCTCTGCGTAGCCTGTATTTCCTCTAGCGTAGTTTGCTTAAAAGCTCCCGTAACGTCACTTGGACCCATTGCTTTCAGACCTGTCATCGCCGTCACAGGTGCCACGCCCCCCAGCGACGGAGACGGCGTGTTGTTCAACACCAACTGCACAATTTTGATGACACGTGGCCGTTCAGTAGGCTGTAATCTCCATTCCGAGAGAAGAGCTCTGCAATAGCGCAAGGTTTCCCTCATTACCACCTCCACGGTACCGTTTGCCCACGGACACCGTGCGGTGGTGAAGTGATGGTGCGCTGCAATGGCGTGCTGAAGCGCTTCAATTGTCTTGTTCTTGAAATGTGTCCCCTGGTCACTTACCCAGGTTCGACACACCCCAAAGCAAGCAAACCAGTCTAACAGAGCAGTGGAAGTGGTGTCCGCGTCCGCTGTCTTGCACGGAACGAGCCACACAAACTTGGACGCGTCGTCCTTTATCGCCAGGACGTAAGTCTGACCCACGTTACTCTCGCCCATGTACAGGAAATCCCAGTGGATTAACTCGTTAGAATGCTCGGCGTGCATCGCTTCACCTAATACACGTTGTTGAGGTGGACCGCCTAACGTACTCGCACAATGCAAGCAACGCTGAACGAAATACTCCACGTCTCGGTTCATTCCTTTCCACACAAACCGCTCACTAATTTGTTTCAGAGTCACCGCACTGTCTCTGTGTCCTGCAACTCCAAAGTGTCCAACCACACAAACCCGCATTTGCAGGGCGGCAGCCTCCTCCGGATCCAGATCCTGTCCTTCGTATCTTTCCAAAGGGAATCCTCATTTGACTTGGCAAAACTGGGTGGCGGAGTGGCTGCACTCTGCGCCGTAGCAATCTCTTCCAATGTCGGCCACACAAATGTTTCATCGCGTTGCGGCGAGAGAGGTAACGGCACCTGTCTAATAGCACAAATTGTCTTGAGAGTGGATCCCCATCTCGACAGTAGGTCTGCCCACACGTTCTCTTCTCCAGAGATGTCGTGAATCTCGTACATGTAACCCATCAGCAGAAGAGCCCAGCGGTGGAGCTTATCCGCTGTGTATTTAGGCACTGAGCTTGTGGATCAAAGATGAATCCTAAATTCCGATGGTCCGTGAACAGCGCAAAGCCGTCAGGGCGATGGAGCAGAAAGTCAGCACGTCTACACGTTTCCACAATTGCGTAGGCTTCCTTTTCAACAATTGCCCACCGCTTCGCTGCACCTGTGAACGAGCCACTCAGCATCATAAGTGGCTGGTGTTCCTGCTCACTCAGCGGTCTGTGTGCTTGGTCGCGTGGAATCTGCGTGATCATTGCGCCCCAGTGCTCATCACTAGCATCAGTGTACACCGAAAGACGTTTCTCGGGGTCTGGATGTGCTACCTGCACCGCGTGTTGCAACGCTGCCTTGCACCGATCGAGACAATCAATTTCCACATCGCCCCATTCCACGTCGGAAAGCTGGACCGCTCGCACTTGCGATTTCTTGCGGCCGCCAGCCCGCTCGTACACTTTTTCCATGCACTTCGTCAATGGATCGATCAATTTATTGAATGCAGGTAGCGAAGATCGCATCCATTCAGAGCACAGACAAACTGCTGCAACTCTTGACCAGTAGTTGGCGGAGGAAGATTCGTGAGAGCCTCGATCCGAGTTGGATCATGTCGAACGCCATCACCAGACACGACACGTCCACACCATAAAGCCTCTCGTTGATAAAAGCTGCACTTCTTTGGATTCAGTTTGAGTCCCTTGCCAGCACAAATTGCTAACACCTTCTCCAGTAATGCAAGCAATCCTTCATCACTATCACTGTATCCAAGTAAATCATCAATCCAGATCATCAGGCCGCCGTTGAAAATCTCTGCAAACATTTCCTGTACAGTTGACTGAACATAGGCCACACTATTGGTTCCGCCCATCAACACTCTGGTCAGTGTGATTACGCCTTCGTCGGTCAGAATTGAGTAGATCTCCTGGCACCACTTCGTCATTGCAAACTGCCAGAATCCCTTAAAGAAACGAGCGAAAAGTATCTTGAAGAGCCTCGAAGTTGCTCGAACACCACCTCCAATATCGGCATGGGCCAGACAATTTGCTCGACACAGGCATTTAGACCTCGCACGTCGACAGTCATGCGATGACTTCCAGCCTCTGGCTTGTTAACGACATGGGGAGGCGAACACCATCTGCTTTTCGGGTTTAGATAGCATAATCCAGCTGCAACTAGTGCCTCAACGTGCTTCTTAAGGAATTCACGGTGTACCGGAGAGTATCTGCGCGCTTTGCACTTGGTAGGAACAGCACCAGGCTTTAAAGTCACCTCCATGGGCGGCATATCCACCGGTGGATCGCGGCCAATCAAGATACGGAAACATCAATGAACTGCATTAAAATGTTCTCCAACTCCTCCACAAAGTCAGCAGTCGCACCAAGCTGACGAGCTTCGTTCACCTTTTCCAGGAGGATTGCCCATACCTCCTCTCTCTCAGTGTCATTATCACTCACGAATTCAGGAAAACAGCACGATCTTCCTCTTCTCCCAGCACTCGTTCTTCTTCCGTGGCTACTGGAGTCTCCATGGCACCAGCATACGCGAGAACGCTAGCCACAGCACCACTTGGACAATCATCAACGTCATTCATATCCCATTCGGCCCTCACTTGTTGTGCTGCAGCGAGTAATTTTTCAGGACTGTAACCTAGTTTCTCCATTACCCACTTTGACAACAGTAAATCACCCACACCTGGTGGTAGGCTACCCTCTGTCACCCAAAAGATAACATTTCGTAGAACCAATGGGCCTCCGGGTGTCGAAAACCGTAGATCCAGCTTCACTTTGCTCTTTACCGGTACTGGTTTATCGCCCACTCCCGTCACAGCTGCATCTCCAGTGACATCCTTTTGGTTTAGCCACGCTCCTTGAGCTACTAGTCTCTTTAGTAGCTTTTAGTGACGATCGAAACCTCTGCAGCACTATCTGGGGTGATTTCGGTCTCCAAAATATCCGTCGACGGCTGCGTCGCCAGTTTGGACTCTACAGGAGCCACCGCCAAGATTGGTTTTAGGACCTTCTTCTCAGTAGTTGGCTCGTAAATCTCCTTAGCCTCCAATGGACTTGCGATATCAGGACACTGAAACACTCCATGGGTCGGATCACCACATTTGAAACACTTCTTCGGCAATTTAACTCGGCTACTTTTCTGCTTGGAATTTTGGTCACTTTTCTTTTGTTGGTGAGCGTCAGCTCTTTGAGCTTTACTATCATTCCGAGACCGTCCGAAGTCTCGTTTCCCTGGATTAAGCTGATGAGCTGACTTATTCCCACCCTTCGGCTGGGTTGGCTCCGCTATATGAGCTTTGAACCGCATAAACCCTTCCAATTCCCCTCTCAGCCACTTCAGAAACGTAGCCAGATCCGACTTGGTCGATTTGTGGCATTGGCGGCTCAACTGGTCTTTTACGGCAGCCCTAAACGGGTGCGTAGTGCATCCACCAAATATCCCACGACCTTTTTAGGCTCAGTATGAACGACGTCTTCCATGTTGAGTCGGTCAATTATCTCGTAAAATTCGGCCATCAAACGAGAAAGTCTGGACTCAGCATCTTGTAACTCAATGTCCATGCAAAGAGTTCTCACCTCTTTTTTCAAGAGTCTTATACACTGTATTATCAGGTACACGCGCGGTCAAAAAGTAATCTCTCCACTCGGCCTCCGTGACGTCCTTCTCCTCTTTGAAAAGCTCGAAACCGCAAATCCGAGCAATCGTGCCTTGCTCAATGCAAGCACTGAGAGGCATCACGAAAAACTTGGCCTGTGTTCCTTGATTCAACGCTTGGATGCGCCGTGTGTAGATCGCGTAACTATCCATAAAGTCTCTTTTTTCTTTTTTTAGAGCTTCCTCTATAGATTGGTGGTACAGGCAGGTTGGTCGATTTTCCGGTGGTTGTGCTGCACCTTGAGCGAACGCGCCCCACCGAGCCTGCAAGTGAGGCTGGACAGCCTCGGCCAAGCTCTCGAGTCTCTGACCTTGAATACCAACCAGCAAGTTGATCTTGCTGGCGTTGCACCTGGCCGATTTGCTCGGCAGCCCTTTGATGTGCTGCCGCTGAATGATGTACCAGGGCTTCTACTTGACGTCTCGTCTCACTCCCCTAAATTACCGCCCTCCTGGCAGTCGTCTCCTGCGTCAGCCGCAGTTCGTGCTCGGTCATAGGAGGCAGTGGGGGGGGGGGGGGTAGACTGCCATGGGCATCCCGCCGACGGAGACTTGTACCATCGCTTCGTCAGGTTCTTCCATACTGGGAGCGACTTCCCAGCTAAAGAATTCTTTGTTGTGTCGCTCCAATGAAAATGTAGAAGTAAAGATGTATTGAGCTTCTTGGTAATATACCCTATTCACTCTCATTTCGTATGCATGCTCCGTGAGAGGTCATCAGTTTCACAACTGCCTCTGTAGTTGCAAGTTCTCGAGTGTTGGTGTTGCTGGGCACAATCCCAGCAACGACAGCGCTCTGTAGCTACTGCTACAACAGCAATGGATTATTTGATTCCTACAAATGGGATGTTGGTCAGCGTGTTCTAATCGCAGACTGCTCTCGATTAACGAATCAAGATGTGCCTCAATCTATCCTTGTCTCCGGCACCAATACTTGCAGTCAATGCATGAATTGTCTAATTCTCGTCGTATACGGTCATTCTATGTCTATTGATCATTTAACCGGTAAAGTGGGTGAATATGATACAATGGCTCTCCACGAAGTTCGAAGGGTCTTTGTCCGCCGAGGGTCTCCGAAGGAGCCCAGTGGGATCTTTGATCCCTACACTAGTTCTCCTGGTCTTCAGACCAGTCAGGCTACTGAACAATAAAATAATCATTTACACTGGAGGGTCGGAAACCCCCTGGTGTCCTACGGACTACCTTCTTTGATCATCTCCTCAAGTGTATTGATAAGTTTTTTTATGGCAACGCAATTCAATACAGCAAACTGATTATAATCGATGTTATACTGAAATCCATCAATATCAACATCATCAAATCTTTTTTTAGGTTTTCGTTTGGACTATAATTCACCATTTCAGCGCAAATAGGAAGTGTCTCTTGAGCAATTAATTCTAATCTTGTAATGGGTTAACTTAGTTTAACCCACAAAAGTGATTTTCTTTGTCACATCGCGGGTAACGCCAACCTGTTCAAATTCATTTATGCTTTTTCAGACAAGTAGCGGGACAATAACTTCAAGTAGAACTTCAAACGGCCAATCATTTAATTCCACAAACGAAACATCAAGTTGTGTTTTGTTCCATTTTAACAATGGAGATGCTTATTTTGGAACATCAACAGCAGACAATTTAGTCTTTCAAACGAGTAATACAGGAAGAATAACAATTAGTTCATCAGGAGCAGTATCTGGGATTTCATCGCTAAGTGCAACAACGTTAACTGGAACATTAAGCACTGCATCACAGCCGAATATCACATCCATTGGAGATTTAACATTACCCAGTTCGCTTACAATAACAAATGGAACGACTCCACTTTCAATCAGCAATACTACTTCGACAGGTACTTTTCGATTGACTACCCAAAGTAGTGGTGGGGCTCAAGGTATTGTTTGTTTTACAAGCCATAGTTTCTTTTTAAATACAAGCAATACTCGAAGATTGCAATGTGATACATCTGGCAATGTAGATACTTTAAATCATAATGCATCTACTATCGGATTAAGGAACATTAATTAGATCATCAGCTACTGAATTAAACTATTTTTCTGGAGTGACTGTTGGAACAGTTGTTGCTAGTAAGGTTATAGTATTAGATGCATCTAAAGATATTTATGGAATTGATATTATTGGATGAATAGCGTTGATCCGACGAACAACTCAACTCTACTTTACAAAAGGATTTTGAGGGGAAAAAATCAAGCGACTGGCGAAGATGGTATTCAGATTTATGACTCTCAATTTCATACCACACCAAAATCCATTCTAAGTTTATATCCAGTGAATGACGACACTCCAATTTATTTGAAATGCTACAACTATCTCCGAGGAAATTATAAACTGTTTCAAAATGGAAGCACTGGTGCATACAATAATGGTATGTTGATTCAGTATGACATTACTGGTGCTTCCAGCGCTGCCTTATCACACAACAGTATCTCCTTCGTTGATACTAGTGGAGCGTTGGTTGAATCAATACAACACCAGCAAGCCGATTGTTCATTTTGCCAGCACTTTGAGCGATATCAATACGAATTACACTAACTTCAAAGCAATTCTATGCGAAGGGGTTATCATGAAAAAATCACGCATGCTATCAAATAGCACAACGGCTGCTGTGTCTCCATCATCTCAGTTTTGTGCTCAAGCAACGACATCATGGCCTGATGGCTCATACAATAAAGCTATTCATTGCATCACAGATAACGCACTCCTTGGAATTTCTTGTAGAGTTGAACGCTGGATCAAATGCGACGACGACTAACGCAACATGGATTGGAAATGTTAGCAACAATGACTTGAGATTTGGAGTCAATAACTCGATGAAAATGATTTTTGATACAAATGGGAGATTGGGAATTGGGACAAATTCGCCCATAGCACTTTTACATGTGAGCGGAACCATACGTATACAGTTATTCCAATACCAACCAATACTTACAGCTATAGTGTTTCAAACAACACTTGGACAAATAATGGAGGTGGTCCATTTAGCTTCAGCATAAGTGCGTTCTTTAGCTCGAATATCTATGTTGGAGCTAGCGTATATACTTATCTGACAGACGATTGAAAGAAAATATAAAAAAACAATCGATTTGAGCTTTGATCACTATCAAAAATTTAATCCGGTTTCTTATAATTATCGAAACGACAAGACAGTCAAGATGTGGGTTTTTGAAAAAGTGTATCCATCCAGCTGTGGGTGAACTGACAGAATTTATTGGTCATATGCTAGTTAAAGTAATTCGGTCAATAAATTCTGTCAATTCACCCACAGCTGGATGGATACACTTTTCAAAAACCCACATCTTGTAATGGGTTAACTTAGTTTATCCCACAAAAGTGATTTTCTTTGTCACATCGCGGGTAACGCCAACCTGTTCAAATTCATTTATGCTTTTTCAGACTTTCTATTCGTTCAATATCATATTGACAATATGTGCTACCTGGTAATCCTTTACGGTGAAGATAGCCGAAAGCTTTGCTTCTCCCCATTCCAACTTGGCATTCCCAAGTGCACTGTAGGTATCGTAATCCCGCTCATTTTGTGTTGCAGCTTCCACATAAAATGCTAGCTTACGTGAAAACGAGGAGCAAACCAGGATTGGCTCCGCCCAACTCTGTCCAGAAGTCCGAGCACAGCAGGCAGCACACTGCTGCCAGCATTACGTTCACTTTGCAATTCACCCGCATCAACTCAGCTCGAACTCATCTCGATTCGGATCAAAATGGTCCAGTTCTCCGCAATTTTTGGTATGGTGGCGCTCGCTTCGGCATTTGTCGCGGACCCCGTTGTTGCCGTTGATAAGCCGCTTCCTTGGGACGGCCGCGGATACGACCTGACCGTCGAGACCGTGTCTGAGAAGTATCTGACGCACATCCTCACAATGCGTAACAACGGCACGGACGGCAAGGTCTCGGACTACGTTTCAATCGAGAAGGGAGGCCGCTTGCCCGCCTACAACGGCGACACAGGCATCATTAACATCGGCGTGGATTCGAAGGCCATTTTCAAAACCCAGACTAACTTCCGACGCTCCGAGCTCGTCCAGAATGTCGCCGCCAACACCAAGGGTACCACATTCTTCCGCACCAGCGTCATGAAGGAGGATGACTTCCTCAACCCGTACGCGTGGCAAATGATCTTCCCAGAGTCTCACATCTTCGAGATCCGTGTGGATGCCACCTCCAGCCCTGCCAAGATCATCTACCTCAACAACGGCACCTATGATGCCAAGTGGGAGACTGAATTCGTGCCTGGAACGTGGTACAACTTCGGTATCGGTATTTCGCCCGCCGCATCGGGCAAAGGATCCGTGCTGGAATTCTACACGAGTGAGGGCAACAAGAAGCTGGTTCGTAAGGCCAAGCACGAATACGCCACGGAGTTGCCCACGAACTACGAATTCCACATTGGCCTCCTGACACTGACGGACGACGGCAGCGCACCGAAGATGAACGCGAAGCAGGACATCGTGTCGTACAACGGCGTGTCTGTGGACGCAAAGGTGTCGAAGTAAAGACACCGCAGCATATTAGTGCTTTTTAACACTCGTCGGTACGCATGCTGATTGGCCGGGATGCCATTCAGACGAAAAAAAACCATTAAAATTTGCCTGGTTTTTTTTCGTCTGAATGCTATCCCGGCCATTCAAAAAGTAGCATACGATTGTTTCAACAAATCAAACTTGCTGAAACTGTTTCATCATTCCGGATAACAATTTCTATTTTTACAGTGCATTTAATTTTTATTGGAAAAAATAATCCGGATAATAGTCCAGTCTGTATACGATGGCTTTTGCATTCTGATTGGCCGGATGGCATTCAGACGAGATTTTGGCACTAAGTTGAATGCCAACCAAGCCTATATTATTACGACCCAAAATTTGACTTTTTTGAGTTGATTCCGAATAACCCAAATAAACCGTACCGTTGGATGGCATTCAGATGAAAAACCCATTATACTTCTAATGGTTTTTTTTGTGTCTGAATGCCATCAGCATGCGTACCGACGAGTGTTAAGGACTTATAGCTCCTGCCTTACTTCGACGCCTTTTTGCGTCAACACGATGTCCTGGAGTAGTGATGAAGAAGACATGGTCGCTGCAAGCGGTTCCACCAGCGCAGCGCCGTTGCCGACACTTACGTGCACCACAGAGAGTGTCAAGATTCTCGTGACACTGTTAAGTTGCCTAGCGCATGGTAAATGCGACCAACGTGTACGCTGCGACGTAGACCGACGGGGTCTGCTCTTCACTGCGCACTCCAAGGGCAAGTCCCTGCAGATCAAGACGTCAATCGGACGAGAGCTCTTCGAGAGCTACAAGTTTGGTGCGACAGGACCCGAATCAGCAGAAGAGTACGAAGACGAGGATGACGAGGACGCTGTACAGCTGAGCTTTGCACTTAACGTCAATCTCCTGATCGAATGCTTATCCATGTTTGGACCCTCTGCTTTAGCCACCACGTCACTTCGGATGACGTACGAACCAGAGGTAAAGTGATGGTAGAATGTACTAGAGTTGAGGTAATATTGACGGTTATTGTGTTGTGTTTGAGGTAGAGTGCAAGTTTGCTGCTGGTTGTGGAAGACAGCGGCGTAATGTGCGAGTGCTCCATGCAAGTTTTGGAGCACGAAGGCGGAGATATGGGCCAGCTGGAGTTCGAGACCGCGTTCGAGCAGTCAGCAGTAGTGGCACGCTGCATTATGCAGTCAGAGCCACTACGAGACGCTTTTGCTGAGCTCTACGATCTGCCCAGTGCTGCGAGTGTGACTATTGCCATGGTCGATACCGACAGCAGAAGCCCGGAAGCCAAATGTCTAAGCTTGAGTGCGACGTCGGAGACGGGCTCGTGCGAGATCGATTTTGCGCCTACGTCGTCGGCTTTTATCGAGTTTTCCTGTGCTCCGTCAAGTGAGGGCGACTATGGTGGGAGTTGTGCTGCCACTTTCCACGTCGCGGTGCTACAGCAGGCGTTCAAGGCACTGACCCATTCAAACGAAACTTTCCTTCGTATGAACGGTGATGGTTTCCTGTCGATCCAGCACATGATTGAAAGTGGTTCAGGTGATAAAGCTTTCGTTGACGCTTTGATCAGCCCCGAGGACACATCGATTTCGTAGATAGATACACTGGAGTGTGCGTCATGCATGACCAGAAGCTTCCGCTTCGGATGCAGTATACAGCGCAGCAGCTTCGCCTCTATTTAAGATTCATGAGCAAGCATCTCGACTATCTTCATCTTCGCACACATATTATCTTGCCGGCATCTAGGGAACGACATCGAGAACTCGATTGGTTTGGAATGAACGCAGAATGTACCGCAATAATTCTCATCTGCTATTTGAAAAGGGAAGACCCTTCGCTTCAAATCCAGATATGGAGTTTTCTGTCCCAGAAGACACTAAAGCGATGGGTGCGCCGTTGTAACGCGCTCTAGTGGTTGTGAGTGCCATGGATGCAGACTCTGAAGGCAGTGCCAGAGACGCGTCGTTCACTCTGCCTAGTATCAATGGTCGATGCAAGGAAGATATCAACGACAAAACTCAACAGACCATAACCTATCTAGATGCGCGATTGGAAGAACTGGAGTTGCACATATTGGCCTCGGCTAAAGACGACGAGTCCGATGACGTTCAGTCTGATATTTCATCTGAGCAAAACAATGAGAGGCGACAAACACTTGAAAAAAAAGAAGATGCACCTTGGGTCATCACTGAGCTGCCAACACAAGTAACCATACCTGCATATGCTGCGCTTGAGGTCTTTCAAGTCAAAAAGTGGCGTGAGATTTTGCAATTGGTAAGCGGAATGAACACTTATTCTTCTGAGAATCATACTGCACACTAACTCGCATACGTCTTATGGCTTTTGGATAGATGAAGCTCATGTCAGCGCCGTGTTTCCGTAACATTCGCCTTGCTGGTGATGATAGAGCACTCTATGAAGGATTCTTTCGTGCGTTCCCGCACCATGTCGTCACAAAAGCTCGATTTATGAGTGTTGTTCGACACATT
Source organism: Phytophthora nicotianae INRA-310 (assembly GCF_000247585.1). Classification (NCBI taxonomy): domain Eukaryota; phylum Oomycota; class Peronosporomycetes; order Peronosporales; family Peronosporaceae; genus Phytophthora; species Phytophthora nicotianae. The sequence continues at coordinate 3,029,867 of NW_008634126.1, read as the reverse complement.
TTCGGAATTCCAGCCGTATCTATGATTCACCAGCGCAGTAAAACCAAGAATGCCAACCGAGACATGGCATCTGGTGAAAATCACAACGCTGAAGACCACGAAAGCGAAAAGGCAGCCGCTCGCCTGGCACTCGACCGTCATCTCGAAAAACTGCAGTACTGTTGTGAGCGGTCAGTGGACAATGTTCTCGTCCTCAACTGGAGAATTTTACTCGTCGCGCTGAGGTATCGTTTCGCCTGTATTGCAGCTCCGATATTGTATCTTTGACTTACACTGAGTTGGTAGAATGTTTAAGGAACCTTTGCTGACAGTCCGAGAACACTTAAGCTGGGCGGTTAGTGTATTTGCGTCAAGTGGCAGCCTTGAGATTAACGACGGCGACACAATCGATGCTGATAATGTGACTCTGATGCTCACTCATGTAATGCGAAACCCCACCGCTTCTCACCTCGTTTCGGAGAGGGTAAGTCACTCGATAACATTTTTTTTCCTTACAAAGTTGTTTCTAATATTGATGTATGACTAGCTACGAGCTGCGTTTGATATGCTTCCATCGTTTCGAGCAACATCTTCTTCACTGTCCTCGACCGCCGTCTCGTCTTCAAGAATCACGTATCGAGTATTCAAACGACTACTTCAGCTCCCACCACTACGAACGCTGATGAATGACCGCATGACACCGCACACAACCGTAATAGACGAACTCAGTGTTCCGGTGTATCGCGACTTCGTGTACCGAGCCCGAAGACGCGAGCACAACAGGAGAGTTCTACGGCGGCTCCGGTACTACAACGAGACAAAAACTTTACGCTTGTGCTTCCACACTTGGGCGCAAAATGCTAGAGACCGCAAATCTGCTCGCTCTACGATGATATTTGTCTACACTATCGCGACCCGTATCAAGCAACGAACTGCCTTTGGAGCACTTCGTCGACACGCTTTAGCGAGCATCGCAGCTCTTGAGATTCAGCGCGTGTTTCGTGGAATGCGCGGACGAATGCGAGCAGATGAGATCTGGCGTAAGATACAAGCTGTATTAGCTGTGCAAGGCGCCTTTCGGATGCGAGCTTATTTTACAAGACACTTGCGCAAACTTCGGCGCCAAAACCTTTTTGCCATTCGCATCCAGCGCGTCTATCGAGGTCGATTGGGACGTATCTATGCTCGTCAAACACTACTAACACATTATTATCGCGAAATGGCCGCCATACAACAGGAGCGGGAGGCATTCCGAGCACTTGTGCGCGACGAGATGGCACGTCGACTGCAGCGCTTTTTCCGGAAAATTGTTGCAGATAAACAGCGTGCAAAGCGTGTTGAAGAAGAGAGAGCGAAGCGAGAAGCCGAGCTGGAGAAGTTGCGGGTTTCTGGAGATGCAGCACAACAAGCGGCACGACACCGACGTGAGGTGACAGAGAAATATGATAAGTTGCGGGAGGAGGCAGAATACAAGGAGAAACGCCGTCGTATTGATGACATCGAAAAGCAGAAGATTGTACATCGAAGGCGTCAGCGAGAATGGGAAGCGTTTAAAACCGAAAAGATCGCACGGAAGGAAGCGCTAAAACTGCAGGGGAAGGAGAGTTACGATCGTCTGAAGAGTCAATGGGATAACATAATTGCGGAAACTGTACACAAACGCGAGAAGTTAATAGACCAGTTGCTACAGCTTGAAGACGTTCAAGGTGAGTGGAAAAAAATACATACACGGCTTCATCAACGCGTGAGAGAGCGTTCGAAGCAACTCACAGCAAAGCACAAGTCCAGTGGCGTGGTGATTCAGAAAAAGGAGATCATCGAGCGTGCACAACTTGAAATTAAGGCTGAAGAAGCGGAGGAGAAACGACTTAAGGTATCGAATCCAAATATCTACTTGACCGCACTCAAGCAACTTACCTCTGTTGTTTGCGCAGGTGGAGAACGACTGGCTGAAAGCAGAAGCAGACTACTTGAAGAAGCTGGAGGACGAACAGGAAGAGCGTTTGGTACGTTCATAGAGTTGTCGTTCTGATTGGTAGTCGTTTTGCTCATAATGTTTGCATCTGCAGCTTGCCGAAAACACAGAGGAGCGCACAGCTCGCCAAAAAAATGCATTGACCATTCAGTGTGCGTTCCGTATGTTTACAGCGCGCAAGCTACTGCGTGGCATGCTGTCCGAGTTGTACATAAAGGAATTCAATATCGAGACCCAAGTACCAAGGTATCGCAACAGATTTACAGGGAAGGTCAGGACTCGGAAGCCTACTGGTCTGGGCTCGAAGGAACTCGAATACGAAAATTGCTGGGTGATCATGATTGACAATGTGCTTGGTAAGTTGACGGCAATGTTAGGTAGCGTTGACACTAACGTTTGACGGTATCCTGGATCCTTGCTAGGTGAACCATTTTTCTACAATCCGCGCCGAATGAAGCAAAGCTGGGCTAGACCTGACGATTGTCGCTTTTGCGGACCCTGCAGCAATTCTTCGAGCACAGTATTTGCTGCTGTCTGGAATTCCCACGACGACACGTACCTGTGCCAAGAGTGCTACGAGCACGAGTACGTCAAACGGGGTCAGCAAGACAATCTCCAGGCCGACATATATGTCACGTACGATGGATCCCGCCCAAACGGAGAGTAGTTTTACACTGTACATTTCTACATGTAGTGTAGCCTGTGGCTACCCTCGATACAAATCAAGGCAGCAACTTTTGTGCCCGCTGGCTCATCTCTTCTTGTACAAGCTAAGTGCATGGTTGCTTCCGTTGAAGATTTCTAGATATGGCCCTCCATCGTGAGCACGCCGTCTGCAGTACAATGAGTTAGTTAAACATGAGAAATGCTCAATGTGAAACGATATCAAGCACCCAACCTACCTATTGAATCCCTCGGTGAGCTCCCAACAGTGCTTCCCGCAGTAGATACTCCTCTGTACAGCCACGCGTTAGTTAGCATCCTCTATAGTTCACAGCATCAATTTCGCCTTACCTCTTCGCGCGCTGAGCAGCTACGGCTGCCTGTTTTTTCCCTGTAGTCGATTCGATCGAGGGGTGGTCCCATTGTGTGATCCGCAACGTCGGGTTGCAGTAGTACACCTTGCCCTTCGAGCGCGACATACGTGTCTCCCAGCCAGGAGGAAGCGGCATTGCATCTAAGTTGAACGACTCCCTCGCAGCAGAAGCTCTACGAAGCTCCGCGTTTTGGCGCGAAGCTGCAGATGGTCCATCCTCGCCGTAGTACTTCTCTTTGACAGCGGTGAGCCTGTTTTTCAAAGACTCCATAGCCCCGGCACCAGCCGCACTAACCTCTTGGAGTAGCGACGGTCGGCCACCAGAGTCACCCATGTCACTACCAGAGAAACGACCCTCACCATCGCTATCACCACCGCTGTTGTTGCGCCACATCTTCGCGCGAGACATACGCCGCGCAGACTGGCGGAGGAACTGCGCTGTCTCTGCGGATCTCTGAGCAAGGGCCGCCTGCATGGCAGTCGACGCCCGGCTTGCATCGCCATTGTCGTAGCCGTCGTCAAACTCTTTCTTGGATCCCAATCTTCGGAACACGGAGCGACGGTCCTTTCGCGTAGATCTTTGACTTGATAGGATCGGGTCGGAGCCTACAAGTTCTCGGAGTTTTACACACTCACGCTCTACAGCCTCGAGCTTCTTATCCTTCTCACGAATCTAGACACGACATACAATGAGAAAGATTAGCAAGCGGCCACACAAGCACTGAGTCGAATGCCAGAGGCCATACCGTGTCTTGAAAGCCGCGGATCTTGACTTGGAAGTTCGCCGTCAGCACCGTTTGGTCAAACTTGAGCTTTTCGACCTCGCTCTTTAGTTGTGCCGTCAGTGCACGCTGCTCTTCATTCTCTTTGCGTAGACGATTCGCCTCTTCGTTAAGCTGGCTGATAATACCATCGGCATCAGCCATCCACATGTGGGCAGTTGATCGCCCGCGTGATCGCGTCCCATTAGTTTCTGCGTAGAGTTGGCTGTCCGTAGACGAATTAGACAGCCGGTCTTTCTTAAGCTCCGCGTTTCGACGCTGTTCATCGTGGAGACGTTCCTGGAGCTTGCTGAGCTGGTATTCCATATCAGCCTGCTGCTTCTTCTCCTGCAGAGCTTTCATATACTTCGGTCGCTCGTACTTCATACGCAGGAATGCTTGAATCTTTACGGCCCCCTTCCGTTCATCCTTGAATTGCTTGCTGCGAATCGGCAACACAATCATAATGAATTAGCGACGCATGCGCTATAAGATATCTTCGACAATAAGAACTCACCGTTTGACAAATCGACGAGCATATTTCTGAATAATGACCGCGCTCTTGTTCTTCTTGGCCTCGAGCGCAATGCAACGACCTTTGTATCCTCGCCAGTGCGCTTGGAGAGTGATCACAGCAGTCTTGAATGACTGGTATCGATTCATCATGATAACACATCGAGCAACAGACTAATATTCATGCAACACGCATTGCGTAACCAGCCCGATTAGTCATGAATGTGACTAGCACATGATACAAGTTAGAACAACGATGAGATAATCTTACCTGCAGCTTGACAATTGCTTGTAGCTTGCGAAGGAAACGAAGTCTGCAGCAAAACCCTCGCATGTAATGCTGCAAGTGACGAGCCTGCAGATCCAAACGCTCCGCCTTTTTGTCCTCCATTTGCTCTAGAATTCCATATCGGAAGTAAATGCGCGAAAGTCCAATTTGGTATTGTTCAGGTGACGACAATTCCATCTTTTTCATCAATGCCTCACATCGCTGTTTGACAGGAACATCAGTGTTGCGATGCTCTACATCGAACACCCAGAATTTGTCGACCAATTCCTCCAGCAGTAGTCGGTTCGGATACGCAACACGAGAAATACGAATTGCCTCGATCACACCGGCACAACGCAGTTGCGATACTACCATTGGCTGATCCATTTCGCTTGGACTTTTGTTTTTGTTGGGCTTGATACAGCGGACGTAGTGTACCTTTGTTTGGCGAATACTAGTCATAAGCTCGTTGAGGTTGTCCTTGAATTGGGTTCCCACGTTCGCCACCGTCAAAGCACTCCCCCTACCTCCTGCACGCCGAGCATTACTGGCGCTTTTCTTTCGTGAGGCAACTGGGCTGCCGATCTTTTCGGTAAATATTGTCCTGAGGAACTGCTTGGACGAACCCCGCATCAAATCGGATAGATCAGGGAGAAGTGCATCTTTGTGCTTTTCGAGGAATCCCAGTGATTCGTACGTAACGGCTCCAGCGTAGTGCTTGATTGTAAACTGTGTGCGTGATGTGCGAGGAAACTCAATGACATCTTGCTCATCCTTGTGAATGGTTGATAGCTTGGAGACAAGAGACTCATCATTTCCCTTAGGACGCATCACCTCGTCGTTCAGCAGCGAAATAATACCAAGGCGATCTTCAATCACAGAAATCACGTCTTGATTGTCTGCGAAGTCGATGTGACTCCACATGATGCCTTCGGCTTCGTACTCAATCTGCACGGTCTTGAAGACATCTTGGGTGAATTTCTGCTGAAGCTTCTCGTTTGCGTAGTTAATGCAAAATTGTTCGAAGGAATTGTGTTTGAAGTGCTCGAAGCCGAAAATATCAAGAATGCCCACATGGTGGCGCATCTTCTTATCGTTTTCCAGGGACGTATTGATCATTTCGACTAGCCAGTCGAACACGTTGGAGTAAATTGCCTTCGATAAAGCACCAATACACTCCTCCGCCTGATCCTTTTTCAAAAAGGTAGTCACTTTGTCTCCAGCGACTGCAATCTGGCGCGAGCACAGTGCCTTCTCTAGGTCTGCTTCCGAGATACCAAGGAGTTTGGTCGCATTCTTCGCTCCTTGATCGTTTGGTGCAATTTCAGACTCTTCATTGTTATTCTTCGACTGAATTTCCAATTGTCCCAGGTGTAGCACGCCTGCAAGCACCTCAAAGAGAACTCCTTGCTGCTCCTCCGTGACGCCAATAAGCCCGAGAGCCGTCTTGGTCCGCTCGAAGTGCTTGTCATCCGACATACCTTCAATCTTAATAGTCTTATTCGCGCCTGTGTACGCATAGCACTCATTGGCATCATCCAAGAACCATTTCTCCTTACTGTCACTCGCCGCTAGCAACTGATAGAAAATGTGGTAATTGCGTTCCGATTCTTCGTGCGAAATCACACGAGTCTTTTCCAGCAAGTATGTTCTGCATCTCGCTCCCACCAGAATACCAGCGTTATCAAATTGGAGCTGAGTGAATTTGCCGAAGCGAGAACTGTTGTCGTTCCTCACCGTTTTAGCGTTACCGAACGACTCGAGCAGCGGATTTACCTCTATAATCTTCTTGATTGTGTAGTCGTTTAGACCTCCAGCAATTGAGGCAAGATGATTCATGAGAATCTTGGTGGTCTCTGTCTTACCAGCTCCCGATTCTCCACTCACCAAGATAGACTGGTTCATTTCATGCCGCTTCATGTCGTTGTACGACGCCATGGAAGTCGCATACACATGCGGCGGCAGTTCGTCTCGTGCCTTGGTGAGATACTGAGACTGCACCTGCTCCGAATAGAGCTCTGGTAGCCATTGGTATGGGTTCACGGCGATGCAAATGTCGCCCGTGTATGTGTAGGGCAGTTTTTGCAGGAAGCGCTTCTTAACATTGTACAGGATGGCGGCCTCGTGCAGGTAGTTGAGTGCCGTCATGTCCTCAATACCGTTGGGCCCCAGATTCTCATTCTGGTACGGCAGCGACTCGAGTTGCAAACTCTTGAGCATGGCTTTGACTTTGTGGTCATTGAAGTCCAGCACACGCTCTTCGTCTACAACGGCGGTGGCATCGCCAGGCGGAGGGTAAACACGCAGCACGACGGTCTTCTCGGGCTTCTTAGGGTCAGAGCTCTTCTCCTCGCGCAGGATCTGCGCCGGTAGCCACACGTACGTGTCGTCGGGCACATAGCACTTGGAGCCCGCGCCCGCCTCCTTCATGGTTATTTACACTTTGCTGAGTATGGAGATCGAGTGCGCACCAGAATGCGAAATGCAGAGTGATGATCCTCTAGCGACACGTGCGGAACCCGCAATGCGAATGCGGGCACGATCTCGAGCCACTTTTTGGCTCACTTTCGTTGCCTTGTGTTTGCGACTGATTTCCAGGAGCATACAAACTGAAAGATAAACTTCAACTATCGTGAAGCCTATCCTCCGTCATTTGTGCATAAACAAACCTGTCTTACATCATAATTGTATCTGTTGAGCGACACACAGATAAGCATGGAGGCGGTCGTGCGCGAGCTCCAGAGCGACGGTAAGCAGCAAGATCCATTATTTTGCACTCTTATTAACGGCTAAAGACGTCCCTGTATTCAATTACGCAACTGTAGCGCAGTTGGGCGTGTTCTTGAGTCCGGAATGCAACGTCAGCGCCATCGCCAGCTCTGTCGTGGCGCGCGACTCGGCCTCGCGGGACGTCAGCGGCACCTCTCGCCTCCGCGCCAGCTCCTCGACCGGTTTCACGGCGGCTGATGATCTAGATGAACCCAGCCAATCGGAGCAGTTCGTGGAACGTCTAGATGGCGCTGTGCAACGCATTGATCGGGTTATCTCGGAGCATATTGGCGAGCACCACGCCACGCTGCTGGACCAGGTGGGCTCCGTGGATGAGCTGCAAGGCCACGTGACGTCGGTTCAGAGCTCGGCGGGGCAGCTCAAGCAGTCAGTGCACTCGCTTCAGGCGTTGGTGCGAGAGCTGCACGAGAACCTGCGCGACACTATCCAGCGCTACCGCAACGTGGAGCAGTGCGGAGACATTGTGCGGCGCGTTCTGCGCTTCCAGCAGCTTTCGGACCGTGTGTTGGGGTCCGAGCTAAACCATGTTGATAAGACGTCGACGGGAGCCGTTGTGGAGAATGGGAGTGGGCTTTCGGGTGATGCGAGACAGAGCGAGATGGCGTCGGTGGCACTCGCAATTCGAGAAATGGAATTGCTGGTACAAGATGAGAGTTTTGAAGAGCTGAGTGTTGTTTGCGCAAAACTGCCAGCTACACGCAAACTTAGTACGAACTTGAAGCGCGAGGTGCGTGCTACATTGCGTTCTGGTATCCAGAACTTGAGCCAGGCGAACGTGGGTGACGCTCTTCAGATCCTCTTTTACTTGGGAGATTTAGCTACGATAGCTCAAGCCTCAGTGAACGATGTGATTCAGGAAGTGGAGCGGAAGTGCAGTGCTGCTATCGCAGAGGAGAAGCTTGTGCGCTCCGGCAGTAGCGGCTCCAACGGCTTGGATACAAGTAATGGGCCGTCAGCTAGCATCATCCAGAAATCCGACGTGTGGAAAGCTCTCCAAGATGTTTTTGATGTCATCCGCGTACATGCTATGCAAGTATGGAATCTGCAACGCGTGCTATTGAAGATGGTCGACCCGGCTTCAAGCAAAAAGTATCTAGATCTGGTGCTGGAGCCGGATGAGCCATCTCTCTTTGCTACGTTCTGGGAGGTCACTTGTGCAATTGTACGGGAACTATTCGCGTCCACTCTTGGTTACAGCACATCTGTCAAATCAGTACTGATTGCGGAGTATCCACGAATGCGCGAGCAAGCCACACGTGTTCTAAACGAACTGTTCGTCTCGACGAAGCAGAGTGCTGGTACAGAGTTTCTGGCCGACTCAGCGACTGAAAATAAGGTTGACACAAAGGATGGCTCAGTGAAGCGAGAATTGGTGCCAATAGCAGGATCCCCGGCCGAGCGTACACAGCTACTGGACTCAATGGCACCACTATATGATGCCTTTATCGATCGAGCGTACCGCCGGATGTCGAACCCAATTCAACTCATGTTCCCTCAGAGCTCAAACTTCCACGCATCGCCACCTGGCCGAAGTGACATGCAAACCCTGTCACGCACAATTTTCTCAGAGCTGGAGCACGCTGGCCAAGATCTCGTGTTGCTGGATGGTACACTTCAGCAAGTGCGAAAGGCAGTAAACCTCTTCTGCTCAAACGTGAAAAGAATTATGCATCAAGGCAAGGCGGCTGCCGCAACAATGTCGTCTTTCGGACGGACGCCTGCACAGGCTCATAATGTTGGGCTCATGAATGTGCTGAGCTTGCTGGACGATGCAGTTGAGGAGGTTATGAACCGCATTGAAACAGCAGCAGCTCCCAATGGTACCCAAACAGGAACGTCGACACACATGTCGTCTGCCGCTGATCCCGTTGCAACTGGAGTGATGTCATCCAAAGAAGCTAAAGAGTTGTGCACGAAAAATCTGTCCCCATGCCGTGAGATGATTGGAGACCTGAAATACGCCTTGCTGGGCTTCTACCTGCAGGCACTCGCAGTGTTGTTGGAAAGTATTTTCGCGAAAATGCACGATGAGTCCTTCGGTGATCAAAGCGCGACGGCCAGAGTGGCCACATCAGGGGGTGCACCGCGAAGTAGCGGTGGAGGTCGTTCATCGCAAGGCACAAGTGGGTCGAAGTACATGCAGGAGTTCAGCAACGCTTTCACGATTATCCTGGAGGAGCACCTTCGCCGCCTTCCTATTGCTGTGTTTGCTACCAAATGTCTGGCGGATTTTGTAGAGCGGCTCATCTCGGTATTTATCCGACACGCATCGCTGCTAAGACCGTTAACTGAGAACGGTAAACTGCGTCTCGCGAACGACATGGCACAGTTAGAGCTAAGACTAGAGCACATTGTGCCCCTGAGGAATATCGGGACGGCCTACGAGGAGCTACGAGCATTCCGTCACATGATCTTCCTTGATAACAGTGAGATTCTTCGGGATACCACAATCGACAAGATTCGTCCGAGTAATGTCTGGCATCACCTCACCTCTCGCGCTCCACCTGAGCTTCAACTTCCGCACCAAATGAAACACTGGACGGCTTCCAAGTATATTGAGTGGCTAGATACTCGTGCAGCTATCGGCCAGTCTTCATCGCCGTCTACGACCCCTCCACCTTCAAGCGGCAAGTCATCTGCTCTATCACTATCTTGGAAGGAGCTACCGCTCGGTTACCCGTGCTTGAAAGATCGCCGGCTTAGCTTGCAAGCTGAAAAGCAGGCTTGGAAAGAAATGACCAAATGTCTGGACGCGTATTCCCTACGCGTGAGTGCATCAGCGAATGCCGAGTTGAGTCCGATTTATGACTTATTGCAGGAGTCTAGTGCCATACTGTTGGCAGGCTACGAAGTGATGATTTCTCGGTAACTGCAATCAATAGAACGAGTACCGAGTACGGTTTTGATCAGCATGGTGCTTGATTTCTCTTACTAAAGTAGTGATGGCTTTGGTTGTAGAACTTCGTTGTTTCCTACTTTCTTTCGCCTTCGCACCTTTTTCTTGGATACAAAATTGGCAGGCTTCTCCCATCGTGATTCACCCGTTCGAGCGTTGTAGTAGAATACTCTCTTGGCTAGTGGATCTTCATACTGTGGGTGCAGTAACAAAGTGTTAATGAACATTTTACTTCAAGTACAAGTTTCTGGCAGTAAACCGCGAATGAAGATGCTGACCTCCTTCCAGTAGATCACTTTGTCCTCAACAAGGCCACTGCCACCCCATGCCTTATCGTAGCGCTGCTTTGCACGACGTTCATCAGGTGGTGTCTTGGACGCGTGAGATAGCTCTTTCAAATTGCTTTTTGCTAGCAGTGAGTGCGCAAAGCGATAACCATAAACTTTGACAAGCCGCTGGCGAATCCGCTCAGATTTCTCGGTACTGAGCTCTCCTGTGAAAATCGTTTTGGTGACTTGCTCAAATTCTGCTTGAACCACCTCGAGTGTCGTTGTCGAATCTTCAAGAAGACCTAGAACATAAACGGATGCCAGTGCGTGGTTTGCGGAGACACGCCATGCTTCTTTCACAGAAGAACACTGGTCAACTACTATGCTGAAATTTCGGGGCTCGTCAAATTTGTACGGTGCTTCGGTGACGAGTTTTGCCGGCTCACTACGACTGCACAAACGAAGGATGTAAGATCATTCGGAAACTCACAAAGTGCAAACAATATTTCCGAGCGTACGTGCTTGGGACGACCTTGCGTGGGGTGGACTTCTTGGAGCCCGTATAGTCATCACTCCTGCAACTGCTACCTCCACCAAGCTGGGCACTGTCTGTATCCGGTTGTTCACTAGTTGGTGTCAAAATCTGATAGTCACGATTGAGTTTTTGCTGTAGCTGCACTTGCGAGGCCGCTACGATATCAGCAACAGACAGAGTAATGATCCCTGTAGGGAGATGCGGTTGGATCTGCATACGACGTTGTTGCAGGTTTTCCCACGTTTTGGCACCAAGAATGCGCGTTTGGAGCACACGCTGTGTCCAAATACATGGAAAGATGAGTACTGTGCTTTGACGGTCGATTAGTGAGAGCTACTATCTCAATGCGAGGAAGATGAACGGAAAATTTTGCATTACCTGGGAATAATCGCAAGACGTCAAATATAGTAGTCACTGTGTGAATATCTTGGAAGCTGATGCGCGGAGATTCCAAGCCATGTTGCTGTTCACACTCGTTATCGTATAGTGCCTTTAGCAACGCCAGCAGATTGCGCTCCACGGGATCAGGGACACCGATAAAAAATTCGAGGCATTTATCAATCTGATGGCAGATACTTGGAGTGCTGGGAAGTTTATCATCAACCACTTGATCTCTCACCGTTCCCGTATCTTCTTGCATTAATTCCTCGCGGCCACTTTCATCGGCTTCAGCTTTCTGCGGATAAATAGCTTCGCTCACTGCACGGCGAACAAGCTTAAAAACATACCACCAGAAACACATGTGAGGTCCAACAAAGAACTTGTGAACTTCTTCAGTACCATGGACTACAAACCTCAGCACAGTCTGCTGTACATACAGAGAAGCACATCGCCATTAGCTGCATAATATCCCAACGATTCCGTGCAGTTTCTCGGTGAGTAGCTTCCTTCGCATTTGGTAGTAAAAAAGTTGTGAGTGGAGTAGGTCGAAGATCGCAATAGCGCAGCAACTCCGCACGAGAGACGCTCGAGCGACGCATAAAGTCGACATGAAGAAAACACTGGAAGTACGCCTTGCGCTGCGGTAACGTGAGGCGCAAAGCGTCACACAAATCGACCAGGTCTTCGATCTCCCGAACGAGCAGTCGGTCACGGTAGGCATCATTCTTCACGAGTTCCCGAGCTGTAAAAGCTACATGTTCGTCAATGTAAGTCGATCCGACGACGAAGGCGGCGCAACGATACACAGCGTTGCGAAATCTTAGAAACCATGGGCGCTTGGCGGCTCGTTCCATCCATACTTTGAGCTTTAATAATACCGGAGACTTGGCCACAACGTCCGAATAGTGCTGAATGAAGACTATCCATGTCTGAACGAGACGCACGGCGTGCTGTAGCGCCAATTTAAGATAGTGCAGTGCCAAAAGAGCGTAATGCAAAAGCAGCAGCTTAACATCATGGTTCTCCATGAAGTCGAAGGGGCACTGATCGTGAAGGGGTCCCAAAATATTGTTATGCCCTGCGATTTCATTACTTCTCACATGAAGGACACTGCAATCTGGACTGCTGTTCCACTACAGTACATGTCAATGCAGCGACGCTGGCAACTACGACTTACTGCTTCTTCTCCAGGATAATGCTGAGCTGGTTGTAGAGCGACTCCTCCTTTTTCTTATCGATCGAGTCCTGCATACGCTGCAGCGTCGCAAACAACTTCGCCTTCGTAGCGTCATCAAAGCGGTCCAAGTGGTCAAAGCACTGTAGCAACGGGTACGCAGACATTTGGTTGACCTTGCCGATCTTCACAAACGCCTGCACCATCACATCGAGACCCTCGTCCGTGGCCAGCGAGAAGTCGCGAATCTGTGAAAGACAGCGCGACAGTGTACGGCCATGACTGGACTGAGCGGGATTGAAGCTTGGGTTCGCCAACAGCTTCAGAATTTGCTGACCCACATCCTTGGAATCCAAGCTGCTCACGATACTGATGTACTTCGTCAGCATATCCGGCGTCTTGCGCCACTCCTCGAAAATATCTTCCTGCACCTTCACGCGATCGGCAAAGGTTTCATCCTCCAGCACAAGGCGGAACCCAGTGGCCTGGTCCGTCACGAAAGTCGACTTCTTCAGCAGGTCCAGCGCCAGCTTGTACGGCTCTACGGTCGGAGCAACCTTCGGGTTCGTGTTGAGCACAGCAGCTTTTCCGCCAGCCACAATTAGCAGAAGTAGGTGACGCTTGAGAGCACGCTCTTGGAACTGCTCGACGTGCGGGCCAGGGTGAGCAGTCTTGCACAGCTTGTTGTATGCAGCCTCGATCTTCGTCGAGTACTTGGCCCACACTGCCTGCAGCAGTGCTGTAGTCGCTTCCTTAATTGCAGCATAATGGTGACTCAGGTCATCGCGGCTCGGGATGGTCTTGGCTTCTCCCAATGTCAGGGCGCGAGCAGAAGGGGTGAGTTCATCCGAGAACAGGATCGATCCGTGCAGCTCCACGAACTCGGACGAAATCTCCACCTGCTTGTCACCCTTGAGCAGTCCTTCAATCACCTTTGCCTTTTCAATATCTGCAACGCTGCGGTAGGCCTGGTACTTGTTGACAGCATCCGGGTCAGAGAGCGCCTGCTTGGTGAGTCGAGCGACGGACGGGTTCGTCTGCTTCGACTTGCCGAAGAATGACCAACCGCGAGCAAAAGACATAAAGTCTGGCTCCTCCAACACATCCGGAATAACGAGTTTGGCATCCTTCGTCTTCATGAGAAACACACCGTTCTTCATCGACTTGCCCTCCTTAACAAGGGACCAGTCAATGGGAATCTCCCACGGTCCGTTGTTCTCGGCTGGCTTATCCTCGAAACCAGTCTGCGAGATCTCCACGACGTACTCCTTGGAAGCAGCCTTGTACTCCGTCGAATACGTCACCTCTGGGTGACCTGGGCGGTTCAACCACGTCTTGGCCAGGTTCTGCAGGTTCAGGCCAGAACATTCCTCCATGCACTTGATCCACTCCATGCTTGTAGCATTGCCAAACGCATACTTGGTGTGGTACATGTCAAGAGCCTTGTGGAAAGCAGCGTCGCCTAATAGCAACTCGACCATACGAACGAACTCAGGAGCCTTCGAGTAGGTCACCACAGAAACAAGCTCCTGGGTCTGGTTGAAACCCTGCGGTTCAACAGACAGAGACGTCGCAGACTTGTCCTGTGCAAGTGGTCCGATCGCCGGGGTGAACATATACAGCACTTCGCTCAGACGGCTGTAGTCCTCACCGAAAATGGCAGCACCACGCTTGCGCTCCATGTGAACCGTGACAGCCTCGTTCAGCCAGATCTCGAACGGGGACTGGCCAGTTACCTGACTGCCATTGATATTGTGGTAGTATTCGTGGACCTTCACATGCTCCATATACTCGTACGACTTGTCGTCCATACGGCAGCTCGGACACAGGCAAGAACTCACAATAGTTGTGTTGCCGACGTTCTCCATGCCTCCGTAGTACGAATTCTCCATCGCAATCTCGCGGTATACGGCACCAGTGTACTTGTAGCCGGTCTTCTTCCACACCTTCAGCAACTCCTTCAGTTCCGCACGAACAGCAGCCAAGCGTGCAGCATCCGAGGCGCTTAGTGGAGTCTTGACATATTCCTCGTTTGGCCCAAGACATAACGGACCTTCCTTGGCCTTAAGAGCCTCACGCTCTTCCAGAAGCTCGTAGATGCGCTTGCGCTCGTCGTGGTGCTCGCAGGCCTCTGGACCCAGACTCACCATGACCCACAACACAGAGTCGTGCAGCATCTTGACGGCAGCCTTGGCATCAGCTGGCTCAAAGTAGCCCGGGAACGCCAGGATCTCCAGCAGCGTTGTATCGCCATCGGGAAACTCAAGCGTGCGGCGGAAAGTCTCGTACGTACCGACACCGAGGAAGAACAGATACGGCGCCATGTTCACCTTGTGGTTGTAATACTTCAGTACATGACGCGAGGGATCGTCCACGCTCAGTACTTCCGATGCTGGGTGGAACACAGGAACGCCAGTCTCTGTGTGATATCCAGGGGCCAGGTCTCCGTTCGTGATGATGTTAGTGTAGCGCTTGTCTGCCACAATGGTGGTGGTGTAGTAAGCTTTGGCATCCATTGTGTCTATGCATGGCACAATACGCTGGAAACCATGCTGCTGGCACTGGGTAATGATGGTCTTGGGAGCACCCTCAGGCGTGTAGTCAAAGTACAGACCCTCCAGAATGTTCTCAGTTGGGGTGGCCACTGACACAGTGCGGATCACGAACTCCTCCCCGGGCTGAATGGGCTTAGTGAACTTAACGACCAGAAAGTGGTCCTCCTTGTCCACCTCGAACTCAAGATCGCGGGGTTCCGCGAAGCTCTGCACGTGAGCAACGAAATTCTTCTCCTTACCCAAGGGCACGAACTTGTCGAAGCGTTCCGCTGACAGGATCGCCAGCTCCTTGGAGTTCAACTTCAGCTGTTCAAGCGGCTGCGCGCCGTCGTGTTTGAGCGTTGTTTGCAGCGTCACTTTGATCTTGGCTTCCGTGATATCAAACACCATGTCGAAGTGCAGCGGCTTGGTAGCCAGCGGCTGGAAGTCCTCGCGTGTAAAGCGATACTTCTTGGATGCGGGCGTAGTCATCTGGCCACAAGTTTTGGATCCTCCTTGCTTGTTCTCCCTGCGTGGCGGATTCCCGAATGACGAAAGTGTAATTTTTCGCTTCAAAGTGTACTTCCTAAAGCGATATCGCTTTGTAGAGGTACAAATGGGATCTTTTCGTGCGTGGCAAAAATGACCTGGTTTTATCCGTATCGTTCGTCGACAGGTTCGGATCTTGCACCAAGCTTGCTCATCATTTTGAGCTTCCATAGTGGTGTTCGCTTTCTGCTGGGAGGACCAGGGCTCCGAATATGGCATTTTTATTTAGTAGACAAAAACAACCGACATACATTACGCATCAACTCCTCAATGGCCCGCAAATAAATTATGGTGATGAAAGAAGACACCAAATAAATAACGGAGTAATGGAGGTCACTAACGAAGTGTACTGTATTGCATTAAGTACTCCATTAAAGGTCCGTACCGCATCAATTGATGCTATCGACAGTACTGGAATCCCAGTAGCAACGGTTCTCCCGAAGGAATAAGATCATCTCCAGTGTTGCAGGGAGCAACCCGTGCCTTTGTTGGCCGAACGTCACCCGAGCCACGCTGAAAAACCGTTCCATTACGTTGGATGTTGGTGGAATGGTTTTTAGCTGCTCGTAGGAGACACTGGGCTCCGCAAGACGGCGGCGCTTGCGAAGACGTTCGACGAACGAAAGAACGTCGTCGTCGGAGTCCTCATCCGTGTGCTCCGCCAGTCTTACGAACGGACCGAGGACAGTCTCCTCCGCGCGCGTTAGGCGGTCCTGTAGGCCCCTCAGAACACGGACACACCCTGACTCAAAGTCAGGGCTGTGAACAATTTCAGCTTGAGGTCCTGGTTACACATAATATACGATACGTTAGCTCTACAATAAAGAAATACTTAGCCTTAACGTACCGAGATATGTCGCAAACTTTGGTTTGAGAGCAATCAGCTCGTCGAACCACTGACGAACATCCAGGAGATCCGTATCGCGACCTTGAAGAGCCTTGGCGACGGATTCTACGTCCTTGAGCTCCTTAAATAAGGCTCGGAGCCTCTTGTTGGATGCGGGCGACGGCAACAGCTCCATAATGTCGTCGTCGTCTGCATCCAAGAATTCCAACAGCTCGAAATAGCGCTTTACCATGTCAAAAGATGAACTCCAGCGAGTCGTCTGGCGAATTACCAGCCGCAATTCAGTTTTTTGGCAAAAAAAAGATAAATTCGTTTTTAAAAAAGTCAGTACACAAATACAAAAATAATTTCGTACCGCAGTTTTGTAGACTGAGTGAGCGTCTTCAGCTTGATCATCAGCGCCTGTACCGCTGCTAGATCTTTTTCATGTTGAAGTAGGTAATGTTGCACTGCTCGGTTCAACCGGTGGCTAGCACACCCCACTAGCGGCACCCTCATGAGGGTAGCAAGCGAACGGTTGACGGAACAGTTGTCACCGACAACGAAGCGGCACTGGTCGATCTGGACACCGTAGTCCCTTGGCAACATCGTCGCCAGGAACTCGTAGTGCGACCTGGCGGAGAGATTATCGTCCGGCTCATTGATGAGTGGAGCCATAGCCAACAACGGGGTAACTAGTACCCCGTTGACCTCGTAGCACGCAAACCAGGCCACGTAATGCTCTGAAGCATGCGTCCACCCGTCGAACATAACTCCAAAGCGCGCGGGAAGCTCAGCAGCGATCTTCCGCTCGACCTCGCGTGTCACACCTTCCATACCCGCACGCAGCGTCTCCATGGAAATGGGGTCGAGGTTGGTGTACCTGTACATAGTAAAATACTCAGAATCAGAATCAGATAACATTAAAGCAACTGCATATCGTCTTGCCGTATGGTTTTCGCAGAATGCAAGCGGAAGGTTGGACTGCACAATCCACTCCATCCAACCATAGAGATTGATCGTCGAATGCCGAACAAAATTCATCAAGGAGCCCGTGTCGGCCGTTGTTGCGTCGAGCATCAACGGCCGACACGGGCTCCTTGATGAATTTTGACGGCCTCGCGGTCCGGGTGCTGCCTAAGTATGTGCTGCATAAGGTTAGTAAACCCGTTGCGGTTGGTTTGCTTGCGGACCGTGCCGCAACGACACCGGAAGTACTCGAAAACCACCTCGTCGTACTCGTCGCGGCACGGCCGAAAGTAGAAGCCCGAGATTTGAGCGTTGGTGAAGGCACTGGCGGGTCGGTTGGCGCGAACCATGGTCGTTGAGAGAGCGGCTGAGGGAAGGTGCGTTGTATCAATGGAAATTGAAAGTAGTTGACAAAGTGGAGAGTTTAGGAGCCGGTTGGTGGTCCGAGAATGACTGGCTGCTGTTAAAATTACTATATAAAAGTACCCTAATAAATGATGATATTATACTAATTGCAAAAAATCAATTATCACATGATCAAGTCAAGATTCTCAAAATACATAATTTACTAAGTATTGTGGTAAATAGTGTTATGGCAAATGTATATTTCGGAGGCCCTGGGGAGGACAATGGTCGCAGTATATTACTTTGAGATTGCCTTAGAGGTACACTGACTTGTGTCAACATTCAACTGGTAATACTTCATCAAATATTATTAATTGTGCTACACGGATGCTTGTACTTTTAGTAACGAATTCCCTATGTCAAGACATACACCATGAATTTAGCCATATTTACTGTCTTGCAAATCGAACTACAACCAACTCTTACTTTAAGAAAAACCAAGTAAGTCTATTTAGTGAATTGCCAGTCTCTATGCGTCACATTAGATGTATCTCTTGACATAGGAAATTCGGTACAGATAACGACGGCCGTAACAAAAAAAAAACGGAAGGCTAGCGTCCAGGTATCGTATTCTGGATTTTGATTAGCTCAAATCCCATTCAACTACGTACGAAGCAAATTGTTTTAGTGCTCGCTTCTAGCGAATATAACTAGACAAGATATTAAAACCACCCTAAACCATAATCGATGATAAACACAAAACCATGTGCTCTAAGCACATCGAAACATGAATATACACACTGGAGCGCTAAGTGATCACAAGAAAATTCAAGCAAGCATAAGAGAAATGTGCGTTAGCACAAATGATATTTTCCAACCAAACTACGCTATCTATTTCGAGACCTTTACCCTATGATATATCTCTGGTATATTAAATTGACTGGTTGACCTGGTTCTAGAGCTCGTTTGCTTCGAGTTCAGCTAACTTTAAAAAAAAATCTTCGCTGCCTAGAGCCTCCAAGAACTACTTTCGCGTCAACCTCCAACCTATCCTAATGCCAAGCCCTCGTCCGTGGAGCCTGCTTTGCAGCGACGTTACCGCTGAAGACGCATCCATGTTGCTGCAAGGAATGAAGGCGTGGGAGACAAATAAGTGCCAGCTGATGCCATGCACGTCTTGCAGCAAAAGCGCTCCGCACTCAGTGCGTTACAAGTTGCTACACGGCGCGTTCAAGCACTGCGCAAGTGCGGATCCCTACGAGTCGTGTCCCTGATAGCTGAAGGTGTTAGTCTGTCACACGACTGACAACGTGAGTATACACGTGTTGGGTGGCCACCGCGCACGGGTACGTACGCCATCGTGACCGTCAATTAATCCGGTGCAGCGCGAGTCTATCAAGGAGCTTGCGCGAGAGAATTTAATGCCTTTGCGCATTTGTGACGCTTTAGGGTGCAAGTTCGAGCTTCGACCTGCTGCTCGTTCCACCCTGTACTTGGTATAAAACATTGTGAAATATATCGTTGTACGCACCTAGGTGGAAACGACAAGTGTAAGCAGATCGTGGAAGCTGTGAGGCGTGCCGTCTTTACTGAATCAGAAGGGGACCGTGGCGCCTTCATCTCCACTGGCAACTACGATGCGTCCGGCGTTCTCAAGGTGGAAACGGATCGGGCCTGTCACTGTGGTATCGTGATTTACGAGTAATTACCGGAGTGGCTGCATTCAAGTTGCTCAATCCACGGATGCTCGGTCACGTGACAGGTGGTGACTACGGTACACGACAGCCAAGAATACGTCACTACCAAACGCTCGTCTGGTCCGACTATGACCAAGATGTCACTCAAGTCGGGTGGTCCGTATCG
>NW_008634126.1:3005759-3008118 GCF_000247585.1 Phytophthora nicotianae INRA-310 | reverse complement strand
CGATGTGTCCACGGCAGATCGCATCCTTGAGGGTAGATCGCGTTCCAAATGATTGCACCATGTCAATCCACTCTGGTGATTGCGTAATCTTCACAGATGATGACGTAATCACTGACGCACCGTCGTCCACCATGAGACTCAGAACTGGATCGGGTCACATTCCATCAATCAGTCCCTTGTTCCCAGAAGCCAACTGTCACTTCACCACACTTGCCTGAGACAACGTGCCCCTCCGCTCTACAAACGCTCGACAGGGTTTCATAAAATATATTGCGGTTAACAATAACTGCCATTTTACTGTACCATTATGTACTTCAAGCTGACACTACTCCCCCGTCACCTATTTCGGGGCATTCAATCCAGACATTAACTTATTTCATCATTTAAAATCGAATATCTACCACTTGTAACCATATTATCGTACTTTTTAGCCAATCCTAAAGCTGCCGCTGAGCTACTCCACAAGCAACCGTTCGTGCTGCTGCTCTGAGTTGTTTGCCAGGCTAATTTATAGATTTCGTGCTCGGCATGGACATTCTTCTCCCCAACGCGATATCCACTATCTTGCTACACCAGGAAACAGATCTGCGACGTCTTTTTCAAGCCAATCCTTGACGAGAATAACGACTGTATGGGTTACTATCGCTGCTGCTGCGGCTTGTAGTAGAAGCAGGATATCTAACATGACTACACGAACCTAATCAACCACATTTACATTCAACATCCTGCTTATGGAGGTTTTGGAACGTGGCGATGGTGCAGACGGATGGTAAGCAGATGTGGGTTTGGTGCTATGCATTATATATTTCATCTTGGTCGAGGATGCAATAATGTATTTCATGTTCGCTCTAGCCTGCTCCCGTTATTTATTTCACCAGTTGTCTACTGTTTAATTGCAAAACTATTCTAGGAAACCTGTTTCAGGAAATTGTGGTCGCACGCGCCAGCATGGATTTTCTCCTGCGCAACTTAGATTCTGAATTAGTTCACATCCGTGCTGTGTCTCCAGTACGAACCTTCAACCCAGAGGTTAACCGCGCACGAGAATATATGGCGATATTGGCGCAGTTTGGCATCTGCTGTGCGTGTACGGAGGTGGAAGGGCAGCCGCGCACTGGGTGGCCAGTGGACCTGTGTACTGGGTATTTCCTCTGCTGGTATCACCTGAAAATGGGCCATAGCTGCCACTTACTTTTCGCGCAGCAGTCGCGCAGCGTACCTGACGAGTCCGGTGAAGAAATCCTGGTCAATCGAAAGCGCATCAAGAAGACAGGGCAACCACAAAGCATCGGCCACACGGTTCAACGTCTGTGAAGATCGGCTTTGGCAGGCTGAGTATGATGCCCTTAGCAAACAACATCAATTATACGCACTTGCATCAATGCTGTTCTTCATTCGATTTATGTATAATAGCACGCATGCAAAATAATATCAGTAATACTTCGTAATGCAGAGAAAGATTACTGCATAGGAGCGAACTACCTTTACTTACTGCTGAACAGCTGCAAGCTACCGACGAAGCGCTGTACATTCCCTCTTTGGTGCGCTGCCTCGGGTTCGTGAATGAGATGGATGAATTATACATCTCATCTGATGATGGCCTATCATTGATAGGTAGAGTGGTCAGCCGTTTCCGCCGTTCGGGCAGGTTTATCGCTTGTCTCAGATGTGGCTACCGTACTAATGTTGCGCAATCTATGTATGTGTGCTGTGCGTGCTTTCATTGTAGTGATTAGAGATTTCTTTGTGTTTCTGATATTTTGTGATTTAACTGCATTGAGCGAGCCGAGCATATCTTCTGCATTCACCTTTCCAGGTTATTCATGGAGCTAATATCCATTAATATTGCCCTTGTAGGTCTATCTCAAGGGACTCTCAGCAAAAGCTGGTTTCGGTAGTCGATCGTACTTAAAATATAGTTACTATCATTTATTAAAATCTGGGCAATATCCGGATCAATTGACACTAAAAGCCTGGAACCTGGGCAACGCCTGAAAAAGAATACGTGGACTCTAGCGCTATCCACTGAAAAAAAATTGGCACCAGGCAATCCACCAAAGGAAAACATATCCTAAATCAGTGTATGATTCCAACTTTAGACTCTTTGAGTGGCTCCTTATTTATAATACTACCCAATCGCATCGGAAATATATTGACTGGTTTGCAGACAAACAATTCTAACGTCAATTGCGCGACGGGCACGTACGGATCTTCGCACTCACTTTACATTTTCAGGCTCCATGGCTACCGCGACAAGGTCCTCTAAGCAGCGCACGCACATCATGCGAGAGAAGCGTGATGCTCTCCAGCTTGCATCTGAAATCGGTGCTTAGCCTGCCGCCGACTTCCTGGGTTACCC
>NW_008634126.1:3002003-3003989 GCF_000247585.1 Phytophthora nicotianae INRA-310 | reverse complement strand
AAAAAAAGAAATAGTGAAAGAATTCGTGCATCAATCGGCTCTAAACGACCGGTGGGCCGAGAAAGCAAGCATTTGGTTTATTATGAAATCACCTCAGAAAACCGTACATTATACGACGGAAATCGCTAATTAGGTGTCAGTATCAAAATCGAGCCCACAACCTAGAGGAGTGAAGCCAAGCTAGGGTAACAAAGTCAACTACCGCACTCAATAAGCTGGACAACGGCATTTCGCAATACATTTACAAACCATGGGTAAAGTTGAAGTCTCTCTAGTTTAATAATTATTATAAGACTTCCCGTCTCATGCTATTTGCAAATACTTAGGCGTTTTAGTTTATTTTTGCTCTTTAATCCTACAAACAGTTCGAGATTATTACTATACTATTCCTTGACAGTGCATCGTACTCCTTTCTTTCCGTTACAACGGAACTACTGGTGGCGGTGATGTGTGTTTACTGGTGACGATCTCTCAGACAGAAGGAAGCAACATTTGCTGCCGAACGACCCGGCACATATTCTTTTTTGTTACTTTCACGGCTGTGTTTTACTTGTGTGCGGTCGTTATGATAGCTACGTCGATGGGCGATGGCGGAAGAAGCTTAGGAGAGCTGGTGAAGGCGCGGCGCCGGCGGTCAGGTTCGCTCCCGACTTTAATGGGGTACCGCATAATGTGGTGTGCAAGCCTCCCAAACTTGCGCATGCGCCGAAGAGATTTCAACGCTGCTCCAGCCCACGATACTGGCGAACTTGCGTCTTCAAGTATGAAATGTCACCTCACTGCGCCTGGCGCTATCCTTGTCGGTGGCGAGGCGTATAATCGAGGCTCAGCTGTAAGCCATTCAAATTCCACCAAAAAAGAGCGTGCGCGATCCCTTCTTCGTTTCAGGGGAGATTTTTGGAATCGCTGCCGAAGCGGTAAGCTTGGGCGTGAAGATGGCACATCAATTCCTAAAATTTAGGACTCAATGTTGGACGTTGGATGCGGCTGCCCTTCAGCAACTAGCAGGCGTTTATACAGGAGGAGTACGTCAATTCGCTTTGTTTGGCGTTTAGCTAGCTGTAACAACGACTCTATGCAGGGCTTCTTCATCAGCAGGAAGCGTGTTTGGCTCAGGTGGTGGTGCGAACATTCGACGTATCGTGACACTCTAGACTACCAGCTTGGACTCGGTGGTTGAACGACGGCAAATTCTCTTGGCAAAGGGATTGCTGTCCCCGAGACGCAACGCATCGGATCATCAGCAAATGCTAGCGTGGTTCTCTTGTGGTTTGAAAGCTAGATCTAGTGCTGTCGTCTCAAAGGCGCCAAGGAATGGGAAGATAGCACCAACGGTAGGATGGTACATACCCAACTGCTTTTGGTCACCCCATCCAGAAGTCATCCACTACCGTTCCGTCGTTCGCGTGCATAGTGTTACCACGGCAGAAAGAGGATGAAGTAGGTCTCGGGGCAATTCTGTAGCTTTGGTTTATCTTTGGTCCTATGTTTTTGCCTGCTTTTTCTAAACGTTGGCTTAAACAGAGATGGCTTTGGTACTGAATGCTAGGGATCGTGCGGTGATATACTTCGTCGTTAGCCTCTTGTAGCTCGACTAGGGATAGCTTTTACGCGTCTTGATATTGGACGCCTACCAAACATAGCGTATTTACGTGTCATATCTGCAGCAGATAAGGCCGGTTTAGAAAAGATATATGTTGACATATCACGCAGGACGTCCGCCACAATTAACATACAAAAAGTTTGTATGTTAACTATGTCCGTATCAAAAGGACCAAGTTGAAGTTTTATTTGATAAAGAGTCACGAAAAAAACGTACCCGTCACTTTGATTCGGACACAATATTTTGCTGAATCTTTCACTACCGAATTTGCGCGCGTCCTGGTGAACTGACAAGCAATGTATGACAGCGTGGAGACCGACGTATTGTTTTGGTTCGCTGCAGCAAGTACAGATCACGACGATGCCGTACGCGATGCCCGTAGT
>NW_008634126.1:2983493-2984882 GCF_000247585.1 Phytophthora nicotianae INRA-310 | reverse complement strand
ACTAAAACTCTACTGATGCATGTCCGCATCAGTAGAGTTTTAGTGCGCTGACCACACTAAATTGAAGTTCTCGTTCGTCGTGGCGGCGTCCCGCCGCGTTACGTCGCGTTTTAGAGCGCGCCCCCTACTGCTGTGACTATACTACGTTGTGTTCAGCGTTTGTGAAGCTGCCTACGACTCTATACGTCATGCCCACGACCGTCGCCGAGTCCTGTCCTCTTGCCAAACTACATTCGCGGTGTCGACCAAGTTGACATCGCCGCTGTACTTTAACGCTTTTGAGGCCGTGACCACCTCACTAATCGTACACGTTGGCACACATCAAAAGTACGACAGCACGAAGTTGAAATGCATCTCGACTTTGGGAACAATCGTTCTCAAGGACGTGTATTAGCAGCTGAATGCCGACATTATCGACTCTATTCGGCTTTGCTGGGTGTCTACGTTGAACACCATAGCACTTCACTACTACGATATAATTCGAGCATATTGTTGGACTCGCGCTCGGCGAACCTGTGTGTGTTTCTACGTCCCCGTCGCCACACAATCCGCCGTTCAAGCGATGCTTATGGAGCTCAATGTGTCGTTATGCGCCGGGGCTGTGTGGCGAGCCCGCGATTAAACTCAGATCTCTCCGTTACATTCACAGGTCTATTACCGTGGTCCTATTCAAAGAACACTCTAATATCTAGTCGACATAGATCGACCACAATAAGAATTTGAATTCGTATATTTTTGCTTAGTTGTCCAGTTCCATTATATATACGTAAACAAAGGCTAAAAACCAATCGTAGCTTTGATAAAATATGCGTGTCTTCGTGGTAAATGTTGATCGTTTGGATAGGTTTGTATCATACTCATAGGTACCACTGATAGCGCAATGAGTAGTACGTGTTTGAGGGTTTCTCAACAATGAAACAAATTTCTTCAAACAACAGAAACTAGTCATTGTGGATTTGTTCCAGTTCTGAACAAGTGAGCTGATGGACGACAACTCGCTTGCCCCCCGAGGCTGGAAACGATCAAGTAACCGGCGAGGCACCTGTAGAGACAGAGGGTGATGACTTTGAGGAGCCAATCGTCGGTCCCATCGACACTTCTGACTGGGATTCGACGGAGGATGAAGCGACAAGTGAATCGACGCTGCGTACTACTACGAGTTCGACAGCTAACGGGTACATAGCTGCACTCAAGGACTCGAGTGGCCTTCATCTTGTAGACGAGGAAGGAACTAAACAAGCATACAGAAACCATGGTGAACTTGGTCTATTTTCTGTATTTATAACTCTAGAATTCAAACGATCTTTGCGACAATGGACAAACGAGGCTTTGAGCATACGCGGATTGGCTCCTATCACCATTGCTGAGTTCGAGGCGTATTTGGGTCTC
>NW_008634126.1:2978947-2980373 GCF_000247585.1 Phytophthora nicotianae INRA-310 | reverse complement strand
CCGATCGAGGAAGAAGTCAAAATAGCATACCACCTGCACGGACACGCCGGTGCCGTCGGCATGGCTGCTATTGCAGCTAACTCTCAACCTCTCCATGAAGGCGAGCGTGTAGCGCACAACTCGCTAGCGTAGGCTATATCCTTGGTCGTCGCGGCGCCGAGTCCAGCCACATGCTGGATCCGTATTGAGCTTCTTCACCGGTGCCAAGCAAAATTATGTGGCCCACAAGTGGTGAAGTGTTCAAATACGTTTGGGCCTCGTAGTACTAGGACTGAATCTGTTCAAAAACTTTTGAGGCTATTTTATTTTGTCTATCCTTAAAGACATCATGCTGTCCATGAGATTTATTAATCATTCAGCCCCACCCCTATTGAGCTTATTATCCAATCATATCACGCTAAAAGGTTTCTTGTGTGCAACATAATGTCTCTAAGATGTCTTTTTGCACCGGTAGTGAAAGGGTTAATAAACCGTAACACCCCCCGTGCGCGTACGAGCACACGCACGTTTGGCAATGCCTTATTTTGGCCGCCTCCCGCGTTGGGAGGGTTCTCGGGGTCCCCCCCCCCCCCCGAATTCAATGGCGTCATTGCCTTTTCCGTAACTGCTCGTTTTGTACCAAACATATGGTACAGCATATGCTTATTTAATTTTAAAGGGGTTTATTCGGTTTAAAAGGTTTGACAATTCCCCAAACCCCACTCAAACATTGCTGTCGGAATCTACAAGGGTGAAATGGTAACCCTTTTGTGGTAGACCCTTGTAAAAACAAGCGTTTTGCAAACTTTATACAATTATATGCGATGATTTGTATTTGCAACCAATTGTATGAGTTGCGGGAAAAATATGTAAAACATGCATACAATCGTGGTTTTAAGAAATGTAAACATAAGATATGAGGTTACATATACGTAATTGCAATATTATGTTGCGGGTGTGGTATAACCTCTTCTTTCTCCCAAACAGATACTTAGCTATAAAATTCATAGGTAATCCTGTGAAACAATTGAATCCTATGAAGTCAGTATTACCTTAAATTTTAGTCATTGAAAGAGTATTTTTAATCCAACTCTTCTGACCTAGAATACTTTCTACTCAATACAAATTTCAGTACAAATGCAATATTCCTAATATCCTAACGAATCTAACTGTCACTAGGAATTTTATCTACTTTTTTGACAAAATGAACAATGCACCGTAGAATGGTCTATTAAATTATTTTAACTATCTAAGCTCTATCGCTATGAACGAAGATTCACGATAGTCACGGATCACGCAGCTCAAATGGCTGGTGGCCAGCTCGAATTTGATGCGGAATGTTCTGGCATATTAGTATTGGTCGAGCTCTAAGCAGGGGTGGGTGTGGGAAGCCTTGTGAAAACTCTCTGAGAGCTTATATTAGATTTTAATGTTTTTAATATTATAA
>NW_008634126.1:2974788-2975932 GCF_000247585.1 Phytophthora nicotianae INRA-310 | reverse complement strand
CGGAAATGGAAGAGTGCGCTCGCACCGAGGAGATGATTCTACTGATTGGCGGTTTTACAAAGAAGTAGCGCGTTACCAGCGCTGGGCGTGATTGCAGGGTAATTTTTTTGATTGCAACCGACGTGTCTAAGAAGGTGAAGGTGTCACCGCTCGAGTCGTGGGTCGGAGGTATGGCGAAGAAATGTAGCACGCAAGCCAAATGAGGCTTTCATTTGCAGCGTTTCATTATCTTGTAGCCTCAGACAACTCCCATTGATAACAAAGAATTGTGTTCATTTGCTTTTTTTTTTTTCAAAATGCAAGCGATTTTTTTTTCCACCTTGCTCTTTGATTTATTAATTATCCCTTAAAGTGTCATAACACCCCTAAATATTTGAATTCGCTTTGCTGTCTTCCAGCAACGCCCTATGAGCTTTTCTGTAGCTCCCTTAACGCGTCCGGCACATCGGTCATGCCCAGAGCATCGGTGATAAACCGCGCGACGACGTTGATTCCGGGTCCCACGGGCTACAACCGCTCTGTACCAGCATCTGCGCTGAGAACGCTCTCTTCTTGGAGCCAAACCAGCTCCACGCTGCTATCGATCAGCTACCACCTGTGACCACTACGAGATACTACCATCGGTGCTTGTGCGTCTGCAACTTTGACGACAAGAAACCATCTACCACAATAGCGCATTACAGAGTACATGACAACTAAGTAATCCTCTATTGCCTTAAATTGCCAAGGACGCACCGCAGTTCGTCGATAA
Organism: Phytophthora nicotianae INRA-310; assembly: GCF_000247585.1. NCBI lineage: Eukaryota > Oomycota > Peronosporomycetes > Peronosporales > Peronosporaceae > Phytophthora > Phytophthora nicotianae. Next base: position 2,975,181 of record NW_008634126.1, on the reverse strand, counting down.
ATGTTTGACCGTGGTTCCGCAGACGCAAGCCATCACGTTCACTGTGCGGCTATCACTGAGCAGGTTCTCGTCGCACTGCATGTATCGTCATCTCCGTCGATAATCAGGGCATACCGCGGCGAAACACACAGCTCCGTAGACGAGACAGCCAGTAACTGAAAACAAAGTGCTTCAAACCATCGGTTATTAGGACACTCGCCAACGGTTATCCATAATAGGGGGGGGGGGGTAGTTAGCCAAAACAATCAGATTTAGCTCTATAAAAGGTTTAATCTAAAACAAAGTGATTTGTAAGACTGTAATAACGTGTATCGCAGCAAAACATAATTTTTTGAAAGCACTAGTACATCCTACAATATCTACTTAGTCGTTTCTGGATCTTCGTTTTTTTTT
>NW_008634126.1:2973347-2974688 GCF_000247585.1 Phytophthora nicotianae INRA-310 | reverse complement strand
AAGACTGTAATAACGTGTATCGCAGCAAAACATAATTTTTTGAAAGCACTAGTACATCCTACAATATCTACTTAGTCGTTTCTGGATCTTCGTTTTTTTTTTTTGATAAGAAAAATTGCACCGCTAAATGTAGTGCGAATTTGGGAGATCCCAACCACGCAATAGCGTGCAACTCGAAACAAATTGTTGATACGGAGGCGAAGTTGCGGGTTGTACGGAAGCGGAAGCTTGAGCTGATGGTACACGGTTTCGACGCTGCCCATCGCGCACTCTGCCGCCTGCCACACAGAGGTGATGGTCCTGGCCGAGCTTCGGATCGATGGAAGGATCCTGTTCAGATCGCCCTCCTTTAGAGGGTTGAGGATACGTCCGGCCATCACTGTCGAACAGGTGAGCGCCGAGTCGGATACGACATTCATGCGCGTGTCAGATTAATACTTGGGGTCGAAGAGCTACATCCGAAAGTCCAGTGAGCTGTCGGTGGCATTCCATGACCCCGGGCAATTGTGCTTGCATCAGATGATGCACCCATCTGCAACAAAGCAGATCGTACCCGTAACGAAGACCGAGTGGAGCCCTCCGTTGTACATATCTTCTGGAGGTCCCCGTTAGATGGTTGCATGACCTACATGGAGTTATGAATGTACAAGAAAGGATAGTTACAAAAAAAATTGGATTGAAAATGCGCAAATCTTGTTTTTTTTCCCGTCGATTAAGCCAAACGTGTGCGCCAGAAGGGCTTGCGTGCCTCAACTAGACGCTCCAGCTTCACCTGACGTGCTGGTGATGGCCGCGATATGCGAGTAGGGACGTAGTTTTTTAGCGTCGATGTCAGCACCTCTACGGCCTTGTACAGCGTCCTTGACAGAGTGCTCGGAGGCACTCCGAAGACCAAGCACAGAGTGGTTTGCTCCGTGGGGCTTAAATAAAAGCTAAACACGAGGCATAGCACTTGGCGGTGATAGCGTAGTCTCTGCGGACGTCCGGGTGCAGTTGGAGGCGGGATGTTATAGAAGGTTTTGAACCTGCAGAGAAGCTGCTGAAACGCAGCTCTGTACATGCGCAAAATTATCTAAATTAGACCTTTCGTAACGTTAAATACAACCACACTTTGTCAAGCTTGTGGCGTTCATGAATTTCACGTGGTCGCCACACTCATACAATATCGTCCCAGCCGAGTAGCTTGGCGAATCTAAGCATTTAGCCGTGAGATAGTGCCGACTTCTCATGGCGAATTTACACTCCTGACACGATGCGCCTGGAAGAAAATTTGGATGGGCACCCCGGGCGACAAAGGACCCACGACGAAGTGTTGTGATTGGCTAGGGAAGAGATATCCAG
>NW_008634126.1:2960315-2961639 GCF_000247585.1 Phytophthora nicotianae INRA-310 | reverse complement strand
AGCAGCAACTGCCGGACTCGATCCTCGAACATGGTATCCCAGGGTGCCGATTTCAAGAGCTCCTCGAAATCAGCCTGAAGCCAGCGTTTCCGGACCTGATCCGCCTCCTCCACGCGAGCGAGATTCGGAGTGTAGTCAGGGAACCCGGCCGTTTGCTCGACCGCGTCGGCCGTTCCAGGTGGGAACTTCATCAGCAGCCCATAGTGACGCCAAGAGACGACACCACGACCCGGAACTTCGACGACCCTGAGCTCCTCCGGAGTCAGTTTCGCGTACTTCTTCCGGGCGAGAGCAGACTGCTTGCGTTCCTGAGAAGGACGGGACCTCTTGTGTTCAGGCTCCCCAGAGTCACTGCCGCCCGAAGACTTTCCCGACGCTCCGGATTCTGAGTCGCGCTTATGTTTGGCGCCCCGAGGCGGAGTCGCCCGGCGACCGGAACCGCTCTGAGACTTGCCACTCGGACTGCTATCTTGAAAGTCCGCGTCCCGCTCATCATCGTCCTCGCTCGAGATGTCCTCGTAGAGCGCCATCTGGATCTCAGCTTCATCTTCCAGACGAACCTTCTTTAACTTGGGCCAACGCTCCGGAATTTCGTCCGTCGACTCGATGAGCGCCTCCGCGCTTTTGAAGTACCACGTTGGTACGTACTTGGTCCACGGAGTCTGATCGAGCTTGCCCCAGTACATCATCCGGACCAACATTTCAGTTAAAGCCCGCGATGTGATCCTGGTGTGCACCTCGTTGTCCCCGCTGACCAGGTCCAGAGCGTCCTGATAGGCAAGTCCGGAAAGCATGACCTGCTGCAGGTCCGAACGTTGCTTGGACCAGACTACCGGGAGACCTTCCAGAGACTCGCGTACCTGAGTGACGGTCCGGAGTGGCCGCTTGGTGGCATCCAGAGCGTCATGATCATTCGGCGTGTACGCCGAGGGGCGAAGCTGAACCGGACCTTGAGATCGAGACTTGCCCGACGCCTTGGGTTTCTTGGGCGTCTGCTGCGGACTTGACGAATCGTGCGAGATATCCAGAGGCTTGTTCTTGCCGCCGTCACGGTTTCCAGACCTGTCATCCTCCTTGGAGTCGCCGTCGTCTGGACTGCCCTCGTCTTCGAAGGTGTAAGGTCCAAATTGTGCTCCGAAGTCATCAATTGCGTTGACCAGGATCTGAGTTTTCCAGCCACTCGGAGGCATCTTGGAGTCCTTGGCGTGTTCCAACAGCGCCTTCAGGCGAGGCCAGTTGCCGTCGACTCGAGTGCCATGACGGTTCAAGAAGTTCATCGTCCGGGCCACATTCAGGGACCCCGCCGAGAGCCTGTTCTCGAGAC
>NW_008634126.1:2956636-2957745 GCF_000247585.1 Phytophthora nicotianae INRA-310 | reverse complement strand
CTAGAAGATGACCCCCAAGTCCGGGTCTCACTATACGCCCCTTTGTCGGCAAAGTGTTCACCGCGCTTCGCCACACTAGCAATTGCTGGATTCTTCGGACCATACTCGTTAAAGCTTGTATATTGCGCGTGTAATAGTCTTTGCTCGGAAGTCCGGAGTCGCTGGCCTCAAGGATGCCTTTGTTTTGAAGAATAAACAGCCGTCTGCGCAAAATAGCTAAATTCAATAGGTTATCCTTTCTCAGGACTACCATCGTTCTACACAGCTATACCATCCCATGTCAGTAAGTCAGGAATGTTTCGCTACTCAAACCCTACCTTCGAATCTACGAACGACTTCGCTACATGCCTCCCAACTTGACCGATGGCCGCGTCTTTTTGTCCTCTTTTCGATTGCTCTCCGATGAATCTCTTCATCTCATCGAGGTCGAGTTGCTCCACGCAATAGTCGACGTGGTTACAGGACGCTAGGTTCCACGCTCTCCATCGTCGACATCTGAACGTCTACAACTAGACGGTTAGGTAAAATATATTGATGATAGCACATATCCAAAAATGCGTTACCGTGCGCCTGTGACAGCCAGGCAATATGCTTAGTGGGGGTCCAATTCTGCTTCGAAGTAGCTGCTCCAATTGATGCTCCATTGCTAATTTTGAGAAGTGAGGCTTCCAACGCCCAGGTCATTTTGGCACCGCAGTAAATTACCGGTTTATACTGTTTTTATGCGTACATTTTTCGATTACCGGTAAATTCTAGGATTACAATTGTTTTCAAATATTGTTACAGTAGAATCGGAGTCTACCCTAAATAGATACAAGAGAATAAATTATGTTTCTTCGTTCACCCAGCAGTTTATCTGGAGAGAGATACTGAACATGTACTATCGCTATTTCGACAATAATAGCCGTGGAGATGATACCAACAAAATACACGAAGAAATTGTCGTGGTGTTCTATCCACCAAGAACATTGCTGGCGACTCATCGATGTCCATCCTGGCGGCATTTGCTTTGCCCTTTGCAGTCAAAATCCGTGACCGCCGTGGTCAATACGCCGCGAAAAGTGGTGCCAACCTTATCACCACTACAACTGCCTACACAAAAACATTTG
>NW_008634126.1:2951655-2953251 GCF_000247585.1 Phytophthora nicotianae INRA-310 | reverse complement strand
CGTAAATGGTGGTCCTCGTTGAGCTCAAGCCCATGACCAATCCACTGGATGGGTGTTTGAATGCTGAAAAAAATCTGAGCTCGTTAGCGCGAACCTGAATTTTGCCTTTTCGCCTGAATGGTGACAAATACGTGGTCGATGTGCCGCTTTGGCTACATGATCTCGTCACGCCACGAAGTACAGACACTGGTTGTCTTTTACCGTAGTTACATGTCACCAACTAGCTTTGTTTTCTGCCGTAAATAGAACTATATGAAAACTAAAAAATAACTTCGTACATCCATAGACACATTTGTTGTAATGAAGTAGTATGAACCCAATTGTTATTCTATACTGCATTTGCCTTTTCAGTGCCCAATATGTCCGACAAACCCGTCTAACTCAAGGCTTCATTGAGCACGACGACTAGAAACACTTCAAAACAAATTTCACCACGGTGACACCTCCGTGGTGAACATGTTCAAATTGATCATCAACGTCAGCATGCTCACGGGCTTGTAACTTACCTCTAATAACTACGGCAAGCTCCACACCAAATTCACCTTTTCAAGAACGGATATTGTATAAAAGAAGTTCAATAGGTTTGATTCTCCGAGCAAATTGTCAGAATAGCCAAAACATGCACGATACGATTGGAGACATCTCTGCCGCCATTGCTAACATCATTATCACTACAAAATAATATAAATCTTCATAAGCAGCATGCCTGAGCAGTGCACAATGTTTACTGCAGTGTAATATACGGCCTGGTAGCGATAGTGTCCATCATCCTTATTATCGTTTCTATTGCTACAGCTATAACTATACTATGAGAGCATAGGCGGTGGTGCCATAATCGCGACGATTGCTACCGCCATTGCCGCCACCACTTCGTTCATCACACACATGAACAACTGATACGCGATAGAAACAGCTCGTTGGTCACATTCACGTCCATGGCACTTGTCATCAACTCACTGCTGCACTCAATCAATATCACCGCCAACAATAAACATCGTTTCGTACTATTAGCAATGCACGCGCGGATTGTCGCCTAGACTAGTTATTGCGGTGAGGATTGACGTCGTGCGATGGTAGCAATAGTAGTGGGTCAGTAAGTGGTTGCGCGATTTGGTCGAACGGCGCGCACTATGAGCCTTCGTCTAGCAAAAAAAAAACAGTAAAGATTCAGCCTCCAGGAAATGGTAGTCCAATTTGATGTGTACTTACGAGTTACGTTTTGCTAGATGCCCGTGAATGCACTCGGGGAGTTTGTAGCTAGGGTCAGCGCCTAGTTTCCCGTGCTTTAGGTAGTAGTATACGTAGCAGATGGTCTTCTTGATGCTATTCGGGCGGGGGACCTTGTAGACAGATAGAAGACGCGTTCTGCTTTGGACGAGCTCTTTGCCATACGTTTCCCAGTCACATGGAGACTCATGACACGACGGGCAAATTGGTGATGACCTGGACATTGGCTACTTCTTTTTGGGGAGAAGTGGGGACAAGGAAGTACCGTGATCCAACGAAGAGTACCGTGGTCCACAGACGTGGCCCCGCATTTTTATTTTGATTGGCTGTAAGTCGTCAGGTATACTACACGATAATAGGCTAAAACTA
>NW_008634126.1:2947569-2949309 GCF_000247585.1 Phytophthora nicotianae INRA-310 | reverse complement strand
GGCGAGGTTTGCGAGTCTGACCCACAGCGAATAGGTTCCCATGAAACTCCATAATCTTCGACCTCCACGAATTAGCATAGTGTATTTATTCATACAGGTACCACCGCTGAGGTACTTCATATGTCAATCACGACACATCGCGTAACGTTGTTAGCTGCTGCTATGGATGAATTTAGTCAAATCTTCGACCATACTTCTTTTAACTATGGTTACTATTGGCCAATAGAATGAAAGTTCTGAAGTGAGTTGTCATTTTGGCGAATCGCATTACTTAAAGGCATTCTTTTCAGCCAATCGGTGGCATCAATGGTATAAGATGGCTACACAATCACAGCTCCGACGTATCAAGTCGGATAGACCACCGAAATTATGGATATCCCCTTACAGATCATAAGACATTCGCATATTTCACGAATAACACTCAAGCTCCGACACCTCCGACCCAAGATGAGTTTGAACGACCTCGCACCGGTCAACACCAAGCGAGCTCGGGAGTCAGCAGCACGGTCGTTCCGGAAGTTTGTCGAAGATGAAGGTGTCACCTGGGAGTACCTAGATGCATGCATAAGGCGCGGCAACGCGGCGCGCATCTTAGCGGCTGTTGTCGATAAATTTGGAATGCATCTCGCTTTCAAGGAAGGGCGCAAAGGGCAGCTATTGGCACGACACTCAGTCATGCAGTACTACCGGCCGGCAAAGAATCGGTTGCTCGAGAAGTTTTCTCAGCGTCGGGCCTCTATCAAAAAGACCCTGCTCACGAAAGGACAAGTTCTTGAGCGCTATTGCATGAAGAGGGGGTCTGGAGCATTTGTTAATAAAGCTCCCGCGTGCACGAAGAAGGCGCTCAAGCAAATGATAGTCTACCTGTATTCGACTGCTGTTACTCCATCGGACTACCAGGACGCTGCGCTGTTGTGTTTACTGTGGTATCTGCTTGGGCGAGCATCCGACCTTACGCTCCTTCGCAAGGCAAACCTCTCTGTTGGTTCTGGCGATATTTTCTTCATACGCTTCATCGGGTCAAGACGGCCGAAGAACAAGGTCTTTCGCTGTTTCCTGACGACGATTTCGCAACGTGTCCACTGCTTGCCATTGCGCTTGCTCTAATTTCCCTGTCTTCATCGACCGCGTCGCTGCTGAGTTAGCTTCCGGAGCAGACGGCCGTATTGCAAACCTCCATGAGTCCAGCCACGCATCGACCTGCTTGACCACCCTGAAAACGTCAACCAGTTGCAAGCTACCCCCAGTGCGTCCCCTGACGACAGGTCAGCTGACACCGTCCCTGGCATTCATGCCTACGTCAACCGCGTTTTGGATCGAGTCGCTCAAAAAGTCTGGTGTCGCTAAGCATTTGACGTCGCATTCTTTTAGGCGCGGCGGTACACAGCATGCCAACGGGGCTGGGATGTGTGCTCAGTGGATCTTCGACCGTGGGGCATTGAACATGACAGCAACAAACAAAGCCTTCGCGTATGTGTTCAATACCCCCTCGAAAGATCATAAAGTCGCACGCGTCTTGAGCAGCCGAGATCCTGAAAAAACCGGTTTCGCTTCTTTCCTCGGATGGCTTTGACTCCAGTACGCAGACGAAGATTCGGTCCGTCGCGTCAGCACTCTTCACCTCTTCATCCGGTCTGGAGACGCCACAGTACAACGTGAACGAACGAGTACTCGACACTCTCATGGCTTACCTGCTGAAGCACTATCCTCAGCTGAAGAAACTTGCAGCGGATGGTCCAG
>NW_008634126.1:2943368-2945594 GCF_000247585.1 Phytophthora nicotianae INRA-310 | reverse complement strand
CCCGATTTCTGGTCCGGAAAACTCATTTTGTTATTTGCTATGTAGAGAGAATATGCCTCAGGGCTTAAATAATGCATAATCAGTTAATTGCCGTTTTCATTTTTTTTTCCACAGGCAGTTTCGGAGCCTAACAATCCCGCTACAAACTCGTTACACATCGCCTTTTGTGCAAATCCCAAAATATGATCCCCGAAGCAACTTACACAAGTACATAACTTACATACAAATATGGACCTGTTTTGTGACGGTCGGAGATTTTATGTTATGGTATAATATCCACTACATTCCAACCGTTACCTGACTATGCAATCACATACTAACACCATTTTCCGTATTTCAACCAATCCTCATTAACAAAGGGCTTATTTTACACCAACGGAAGAAGCATCTGGATAGGAGCAGGTTTCCAACCATTCTGACAATATTTAGTTAGAATCTTTGAAACATAGTGTCTATCGGATACTGACTTCTATATAAAGTCATATTCTAAAAATATCCTGAAGTTTCTGACGGTAGCCAACAGTAGGGGGTTACTGTACATAGATAAAATTGCGAAGTATCAGTCATGTCGATAACATCCTTGGCCCCTGGTATTGTGAGTTCTACTCAAAATTTCCATGGGCGGTTCTTTGAATGAACCTCCCCCAAATAGCCCAGCGTATACAATACCGTATACTGACCCGTTTAAGTACGAAATAAGATCCTGACATGTGGTAAGAAAAGACTTGGTTGGTTCTACTAATGACTTGGATTTATATTAGGGCGATTGTCCTCCCGCTCCTCGAACAGACCCAAACCGGCAAATTTGGACGGAATTCACAATAACAGCAAGAAGGCGCGAACGACAGCGTTGAACTCCTTCATCACGTTTCAGAATGCCGAAGGAATGACACTTTCAGCCGCGCACAAGCTTATCGATGCTGATAAGACAGGTAAAGTGCTTCGTATTATGATAGACAAGTATGCAAATTCACTAGCACGGTCCCAGGACAAAATTTTAGCTACAAATAAATGTCTTGCATACTATGGAAACATAAAAAAAAACTGGTTGGTAGATAAATACCCGCTACAGAGCGGGTTAGCGAAGCCCCAGCTACAACAGATTCTATCGAGACTCGGAAGGTACTGCACAAATCGAGAAGAAAGTGGTAACGAACGAGTCGCTCCCCCGTGCTCAAAACAAGAATTAGAAACAATTGTGCGAATACTATACACTACGGCATCAAATGAGAGTAAATATCTTGATTACGCTCTAGTTGGTATGATGTGGTACTTAGTTCGGACGCAGAACAAGTCGAGAAACAGCAACTGTCTATCCTCTTGGGTACGCAATAATTGATCTGACAAACAATCTGACGTTCTAACTAGATTTTAATTAAGTAGGCGTTGTTTATTCCTTCGGTTTAAGCGCATTAAAACAGCATTGCTTCAGGGTATGTCCTTGTCCAAAGACTCCAACAATTTTCTAACATGCCCTCTCAATGATATAGCTGTACCGCTGGTGATGCAGAACTCTCCATGCAAACAAATGTTTCCTCAGTTTCTTAAAAAGAAGCGAAGCTTCGTGAGCATTCAAGATCTGGAGAAATTGTCTCTCGTTGAGCTTCTGGAGACAGAGGACGACCACACTTCCATACCAGAATCTTCAAGCTCAGCAGCCGCGTTACTCCCTGGAGCTCAAACCTACGTTAAGAGGCTGATCGTTAGGGCCAGAGATAATCCCAAGCTTCGTAATATCCGGCTCACCCCTGGCCTCACCTCTCACTCGCTTCGCCGTGGTGGGGCTATGTATGCAAATGACGAGACCATTGCCGAAAACTGAATTATCCAACGTGGCAGCTCGACTGTGTAAACAAAGCGTTTGGCTATATGCTTGTGACGACACAAGCTGATCAGCAGGTATCTCGAGTCTTGAGCGGGTGGAAGCCTAAGGAAGGCGCTCGCTTGCCTTCAATCGCAGCACTTTACACACCGGTGCACTCAAACTCCAGGCTCTGGTGTTCTCGAACACTCTGGGATTTGCTGACTATGTCCTCAACCTTGACGAAGACGTAGCCAAGTTCCTGACCGCCACACTGATCTTGCACTACCCTGGTATGCTGCGCCTCTTTGACCACAGCCCGTACGTCACAAAGATGCGAAAGGCAATGGCTGCACGCTCCGTCACCGAATCCGAGCTACTAGCCTGGAGTGTCACCGTCCGCCGTGCCTTCATACCACCTCTTG
>NW_008634126.1:2940115-2942023 GCF_000247585.1 Phytophthora nicotianae INRA-310 | reverse complement strand
GCTGATGATAGCAGAGCTCCAGAACTGGTGTAATTCTGATCTCAAGCCTGGTGGACGCGAACCTGTAGTAAGCATTGCTGGAGTTGTTGTTACTTTATTATTTGTCTTCCTGAGGGTCTAACCTGACGATTGTTCTTTAGGAATGGAGATCCTCACGGCTCATGCCGTAGCAAAGTTGTTCCTTCGCCAGCATTTATTTTCCAATTTTCAAAATAGCAGATGGATACGGTGTCCTTCGTGCCAAAGAATGGAGAGCATTTTGTGAGCAATCTGCCGGGTCAGTGGTGTTCCGAGTTCTCCATCTACTTAAGCCCACCAAATCCGCGCACCAAAACGGCTTTCAGGTGCTTTGTAGCGACAGGATGTATGCAGCTCAGCTCAATAGAGCATCACTTAAGGAAAGCTGCGCAGAGATGGACATTGTGTATACGTACCCAACGTGGTCGAGGCTACGACGTCACTACAAAGAGGAGCTTGCATTCAAGAACAAATGCCTCGTGTTGCCAGTCTTCTTCGAGAACAGGGAGTACCGGTGGGTCCCGCATCACAGGACTACAGGACGACTGCACAAGCAAGGCTTCCGAACAGGGTACCGCTAGTTGTATCAGACCATACAACATTTCTCCAGCTTCAGCAGATCGAAACGCTGCAAATAGCGATGCACGACGCGATGGAAGATGGCCCGCTGCTTGCAGACGCAGAGTACCGTACTCAGTACGGGCTTGGGCGTATCTAGATTCAGGGTATACTATCCGCGATGGAGGTGAACGTCGGTAATATCGACGCTATTCTTGATTTCTCAAGCTACACGTTGCGCCCTCCATTTAGAGAGTCGACAGCGAGGTCGACGCCGGCCAGTGTGGGCAACATGACAGACAGTGATCACACAAACGGCTAAAAAAACACATTGGTGCTAGATGTGTATAGATATCGAATAGTCTACGTCAAGAGAGCCAGCAAAAATGGGTGCATAGACCACCAATTTCCTGTCCCAGCATAAGTGAACTGGTGTGGCTCTAACGCTAAAGGTTACGCCTATATACATAGCCTAAACTCTCAAATCCTATTCACCGCCCCTGAGGGCTTCACCGGCGATATTGCCCTTGTCGTTGTCATCGACACCGTCTAGCGTACTGGTATGTGTTCAAAAATGTATGCTATCTCGTTAGAATAGGTGTGTGTTAAGTTGGCCTTCTATTTGGGTGTTGTTTTTATGTACCTATAGAAGCCTGGTAGTTACGTAACTGAGTTTTGATCGATGCCAGAAGAATCTCCTGCGGTTGGTTCGCCGCGCTGTCCAGTACTTTGTCTTCTGCTGCCTCATAAAGCAGCAATCTCCATGGGTAAGTGGTTCTGTAGCTCTCCTCTGCTTTGTTGGGGTGGTAAAGTTGGTTTGTCCTTAGGTTCGCTAGGCTTTTACACCGTTTAAGCACTCCTAGTTTTGGCTTGTTCCATTGTACCAAGAAGAAAGACCTGAGAAGGTTTCGGCATGGTGAACTCGTCCTCTGTGATCGCTCCGTTTTCTTTTGTGGATGTATAGCCACCTCCATGCTTTCAATGGAGATCATCGTTTGCTGCGGGTTGGACTTTGCTGCCACTATTTCCAACGCTCCCATTAGCACACGTATCTCGTTAGAATAGGTACATACATGTGCAACGACATAGGGTGCACGGCCTGACGGCCGTTCTGTGCTCTAATTGGCTAATTTGCAGTCTATGTGGCAACACATATTATGCTTTGACATAGGTTATTCGGTAGCCAATTGACAATGCATTTGACTTGCAACCAAAGTGACTTTACTAGTTTTCTCCTACCTCCTCTGTCTGCCTAGTGCAGCAGTACATACCAATTCTAAGAGCTGCGATCGGGTCTTCACAAAACGTTGTATTCCAGTGGCATTGAATCCT
>NW_008634126.1:2928143-2938605 GCF_000247585.1 Phytophthora nicotianae INRA-310 | reverse complement strand
CAACCGTGAATGCTGGAATTGCCACGAAACCGGTCATATTCAGAGGAATTGTCCGCGTTCAAAACGCGACGACGATGAGTCGAAATCGCAACTTCCAGAGCGTAAACGTTGGGAAAATAAAAAGAAATCTGGAGGTAGTGGTGGCAGCCAGAGACACGTGGATATGATGTCGCGTCAATTGTGTAATGTGGAACCTACGCAAAACGCAATTGATATTGGTGTTGAGTGGGTACTCGATTCTGCGAGCGACTGTCACGTGTGCACGACTAAGGAGTTGTTTACAGATTTGCGCCAAGATGATGGTCCGTTAGTGTTTGACTGGGAAGGAGTCCCATCCAGGAACAGAGGGCAGGTTGGAGAACTGAGAGTTCAAGTGAAGAATGAAAATCAGTCTCCTGCAATTTTGTCGCTCTGTCTCTCTGAAGTATTATATACTCCTAGCGGAATAAATAATCTGCTAAGCTTGGATAAGCTGGAGAGTGATGGATGGGAATTCACCAAGTTGAGCAAACAGAAGTGTGCATGGCTACGCAAGGGTGAAATACTACTGAAGTTAGTGAAGACGAATGGCCGTTACCGCTTACGGTCTAACGTAGTCCCTGTGCAGCAAGTCAAAGCCATGACGCGTGAGAATGAAAGAGCTCTGATTCTATGGCATGCTCGCCTTGGACACCTGATCTATGGGGCCTTGCAGGAAATGGTTAGAAACAAGACGGTGGATGGTTTAGAGTTGTCTGGCAGTGTGTGCGCGCCAAGTGACCGATGTTGGACATGCATTCAATCGCGAATGAAGCGGATGTCCTACAAAAACTTGGATACTGCAAGGTCAACTGAGCTTTACCAAAAGCTCATGTCTGACATGTGCTATGTGGGTGTTGCTACCTATAACGGTTATGAACATTTCCAGCTTATAGAGGATGAAGCCACGCGGTACACATGGGGATTTCTCTTAAAGAGGAAACAGGAAGCTTGTGAAGTGGTGATGAAGCATATTGCTTGGCTTCTAGCACAAGGTCACAAAATTGAAGTGTTCGGGTCTGATCAAGGTCGAGAGCTTGTAAACAGCAACTTGAAATCATTTCTCAGAGCTCGTGGGATTACATTCGTGACTACCAATGCTTACAGCCCTGAGGAAAATGGGTTAGTAGAGCATATGAATGGAGTGATTTTGTCTCGAGTTCGTAGTTTATTGACCACGGTGAATATGCCAAAATTACTTTGGGGAGAAGCATTCACGTTCGCTGTTGAGGTGTTGAATGTTAGTCCAACTAGTGCGTTGGCTGGAGAGACGCCGTATACTCGACGCTTTGGTAAGCGGCCCGATATCTCTTCTTTGCGAACGTGGGGTTGTCTGGCGTATGCTTTCACACAGAAGGTGTTGCGGCAGGACAAATTAGAGAACCCAGGCAAGCCATGCCTATTTTTTGGCTATGCTACGAATACGATAAGCTACCGAATGTTGGACTTGAAGACTGGCAATATTGAGGAGTGTAGAACGGTGGAGTTTAGCGAGGATTGGACTGTGGAATGCAGTTACGTGGAGAAGCTCCTGCTCAATCGGAAATCGAGTGTCAGTTATAAGCTCCCGTTCAAAATTCCTTATATTCGCCTGGATAGTTTGACATCACCGACTTCTGCTGTGACTCTCGGAACGCCAGCTAGTGATGATCACCGTGATAAACGACATTGTCGTCAGGAATTGAGAGAACTCCGCACAAGTACCGTAGCCGATACTCCAACCACTGTAGGTGGGCCAGCATTGGCTAGCGTACCTTCGAGTGGCGTGTTGAGTGCGAATCCGATGAGATCAGCAGAGGCTGAGGCTCAATCGTTGCGAGTGCGCGGGCTACGCGAATGGAATCCTACAGGTGATTGTGTGAATACTGATGGAGGAGGTGATGCAGAAGGTAGAGGGGGCCTGTCTAACAGCAGAAGTTCTATGCCTTCAAAGGCGTTGCTAGCTCTCAGTGATTCGGACAATGAACAGAAGGATTCTAGTGGGAGTTGTCCTGACAGAAATGCTGTAATTGCTAATGGTGAGCCGGTGGAGGATATTTCCCGCTTAGTGGGGGGAGATAGAGAAGCAGAGAACGAAGCAGAAAATGATCCATGTGCATCTTTTCGGAGATCAACTCGTGTTCGAAGACCGAATACTCGGCTGTCTGACTTTGAATTGGATATACCAGCAAGCCTGGTCATACAGGCAGTGAATGAATTGCTGGAGCCAACGTCAGTGGCTGAAGCTCTAAGTGCTCCAGATGCAAAAGAGTGGATTGAAGCATTAGAGACTGAGTACAAAGCGCTGATACGAAATCATGTTTGGGAACTGGTTGATCGCCCTACTGGGGTGAAAGTTCTAAAGAACAAGTGGGTTTTCGTCCGGAAACGAAATGCACAAGGCAAAGTGTGTAGATACCGAGCACGGATAACTATCAAAGGATGTCAGCAAAAGCTCGGTGTCAACTTCTGGGAAACCTACGCTCCTGTTGCAAAAGCTGAGTCAGTGAGATTTATACTGCTGCTGGCGCTGTTCTTAGGCCTTCTGTGTCGTCAGGTGGACTTCGTCACTGCGTTTCTGAATGGACCGTTGGACGACGTAGATATTTACATGGAGCAGCCTGACTACTTTGATGACGGCACTGGTCGCGTTTGTAAGCTGCAGCAAAGTCTCTATGGATTGCGACAAGCACCGCGTATTTGGTACCGGATGCTGGATAAGTACCTACGAAAGAGTGGCTTTGAGCGTACCAAAATGGATGCTGGTGTGTATGTGAGAACAGTGGGAGCAAACAAAGTATACCTGACGGTATACGTCGATGACCTTTTGATTGTTGGCACTGAATCCGACATTGAGATGGTTCTTGGAGAGCTCAAGAGTGAGTTCAAGATTAAGGACTTGGGTAATGTGAAGCATTTATTAGGAATTGAGATCACGTACGTGCCGGGGTGCATGCTGACGATTTCCCAGAAGGGCTACACTGAGAAGATTCTCGTGCGTTATAAGATGGATAAGTGCAAGCCTGTTCCTACGCCTCAGGTGAAAGGAAACTTTCCAATGCCTGGAAACCCGGAAGTGGAGCTGGTGTGTATAAATCCAGACCCGGATGTGGATTATCGGCAAATTGTTGGCTCGTTACAATATATGGTGCAGTGTACACGCCCAGATATTGCCAACGCTGAACGCACACTAGGAAAGTTTCTGAATTGCTTTACAAAAGAGCATCATGTGTTGGCAAAAAGAGTGTTACGTTACTTGAGAGGTACATCCGACTACGGACTTGTGTGGACAAGGTCTGAAAAGCCAGATATGCAGTTTGTGGCATATGTGAACGCATGGAGACCTCCAAAGAAAGAAGTGCAGATTGTGGCATATGCAGATGCAGATCTAGGAAATGAAAAAGATGATCGCCGATCTGTGACTGGGTTTGTTTTGCAAGTGGAGGGTTGTACGTTCGCGTACACAAGTCACAAACAACGACTGATAACGGACGATACATGCTGTTCAGAGTTTGTGGCAGCTGCTGAATGTTGCACAATGATAATATGGACACACAATCTTTGCAAGGAGCTAGGACTTCGTCGCAAGAAGACGATTCTCTATGATGATAATCAAGCGGCGATTAAGGTGATCGAGGCAAATACTGGAGACTACAAAGTAAAAGGAATTGATCTCAAGTATCACAAGATTCGTGATTACGTTGAGCAAAAAGAGTTTGCTTTGGAGTACTGCCCTTCAGAGGGTATGTTGGCAGACATTTTAACCAAGCCTCTCGGCCCACTCCAGTTTCGAAAGCTACGACAGCTACTGAATGTTATGCCGGTGCCTCCTGCTTCAGATGCAAGTGGTAAAAAATTAACAAGCAACAACAGCCACCAGAAACACGAAGTGGGAGTATGATGATGGTCGTGTTGTGTAGTGGCTGAGTATACGGTTGGGACCGTACTGTTGCAGTTGAAGTATACGTCCGATAGTGTATAGTCTCAGGCTTAACGAAAAGGGGGTTTTCACTCTTCGAGTTTCCTCCTTAATCCCAAAGTGCTCAGTGGGAAGACGTTGCTTGCTTGCATTCTGTCTACTAAACTGCTGTTTGCCTCGCCGATTATCTGCGCTACGTGCCAAAAACCAACCTCAATTGGGTTGAGGTTTGGTGAGTAAGAGAGTAAACGTGCATGATGGCAATGCCTCTCCAACGAATATCTAAAGAATTCTTATGTCTAGGGTTTTGCTTTAGGATTTATAAATCTCTAAATTTAATGATTTTTGAAAATAAAACATATCGACGTTATCATTCAGCTTTTCGAAATTTTAAATTTTAAAATCACTCGAAAGACAACGGGACGGAGAGGGCGCGCTTGGCTACGAGATAGCGACGCTGGCACGGCGCCTGCAACTGTCATCACATATTGGTGAGGTACCCACAGGTCGGCAACGCGAGAGTTCGCGTCTCTGCCGTTCGGAGGCCCCAAACAGACGCATACACGACCGGTGGTTGAGCAGAAAGCGATTCCAGAAACGTTAGCAGTTAAAACTTGAGGAAAATGGTCTGTAGCTGCAGAATTATTAAAAAAGAAAGACACTGTCAGTGGCAGCCAACAATTCGTCGGCACTGCTGTCTGCCTGCTACCTTTCAGCCCTTCAGCCCTTGAGGAGGGGAGTGATGGTGGCGGTGCATGGTCTTTTCCTAGTACTGTTGCATTGTATTATGTATGTTAATGCTCTTTGCTGTTGCTGTTGTTGTCTGGAACAGGTGAGAATGAGCCACACGCAGCGATTCCCGTTGGGGACGCGCGTGTCCAAGTACTTTAACGGGTATGCGGAGCCCTTCGAGGGTACAGTCGACAAGCACTCGGACGTGACTGATTTTTACCATATTTCATACGACGATGGAGACAGTGAGGAGATGACTGAGGATGATGTCGAGACCCATTTCCTCAAATTACCGGATTCTAAAAGATCGCCGAAGACTTCCAAGCCACACAAGACTCTCAACCTAACCAAGCCTGATACGCCAAGCAAGCCAACTACGCCGCACATGAAGAGAGCCAATAGTGACAGCAGTATTAACGTGGCGTCACCGAATGCAGTAATGCCGGCTCCTAAACGGAAAAATAGGCAAAAACCCAAAATACTAAGCCTTAACGCAAACGCACCAGGACTGATGCGAAGCAACAGTTTTACGGGGTCCTCCAGTTTCCATGACGAGGCACGAGAATCGCTAAGCTTGAGCATCCCAGCTAACACTCCTGAAGAAGATGATGATGGCGATGATGATGAAGAAGATGCTGAGGAGGAGGAGGAGGAGGAAGAAGAAGAGGAGGAGGAGGAGGAAGAGGAAGAAGTGATGGTAGATGAAGAAGAAGAAGTGGAGGGCACCCCAGCAGAAATTAATCAGCTTATTGGTAAGCCTGTGGAAAAAACAGTCACGAAGGAAGGATGCGGGATGGATGTTGTGCAGGGCGCTGTGGCGAGCTATTTCCCGGCTACAAAAATGTTTCGTGTGATGTACTTCGACGGGGAGTGTTCTGATCTCACCTACCAAGAAGTATTTAACAGTATTCCGGCAGACTTGCGCCCGGTAGTTGGTGAAAAGAGAAAGCGAAAAACGGATGAAACCCCGCGAAATGGAGAGAAAGACAGCACACCTAGTGCTCCATCAGCGTCGCCAAAGCGGCTAAAGACCCTTGACCTAAATGCTAAAGACATGGCACCGACGAAGCGGAGTAGTCCTCCGTCATCGCCTGTGCATTCAGTCGTTCGAGAGAGTGACATGATGACGATCAACAATGTTGAGTTCAACATCGCCCGCAAAGTGCTATTTATCATTGTGAGCACTGTGAATAACGCCGTGATGAACGCGCAGCTTGAGGTGCTATCCTCGGCTGACCTCAAGGTATGTTGCCTGCTATATTTTACTACCAAAACTACAAAGCCGTCGTGTTCCACGGCGCTGACAAGAGCTGTTTTCTTTTGTGTGCAGGATAAAGAGGCTCTGGAGACGTTCGTTCGAAAGGATGGTCTGACTTCGTTAGCAGCACTGCTGTCCAAGTGGGAAGACGAAGTGGAGACAGAGCAAGGTGTGCTGCTCGTTCTGAAGGTAAGGATTGGGACTGCTGCAGCTTGGCATTAAGTGGTCCTGTAGCTGACTGTGTTGGTGTTTTGTGAGTAGGTTCTTGCGGTGTTACCTGGCATCACTAGAGATGCCATCATCGACAGCAAGATCGGCAAGAAGATCAGGGTTATTGAAAAACGTGGCACTTACAGGGACTCGAGTATTCCTGACCTCGCTTCATGGGTTATTAAGAAGATGAAAGCGGACGTTGGCATTCAGAACGAGACTCAAGTACCAAGTACGACTCTTAATGAAAAATCTGCAGGTGATAGTGGAAACCGCGGTAGAGGATCAAACTCACCAAGACGAAGCACTCCCAGCCCGCGGGATGACGAGAAACATGATGATCGCCCAAGCATTCCCAAATCGACCGACTCCCCGCGACCGAACAAGGCAAAGACCTCGTCAACCTCGAATGGTAGCGCTCCTGCTGTGAAGCGATCTAACTCGGTAAACCACCTGCACAACCTCATGAGTATGTCCTCCTCTTGCTACAATACGGCAGACGACTTGGTACTAACTCGTGGTGTACTGTATGTGATTAGACTCGCGCAACGGCAGGGACACTAGTACTTCTCGTCGCGATCGCGACATTTTTGGGAACCTGGTGACTCCCCAGAACAAGCGAAGGTTGGGTACGTCGCATAATTGGCGAGCGAGGCGTTCAACGGTTGTGTTAGATCAGGTGACCAAGCGGGTGACCGAGAAAACCCAGGAATTCGAGACTATTAAAACGAAGAAAGTCGAGGACGATGACTGGCAGCCGTCCAAGATCAAGTTTGCAGAGAAGGAATCGGTGTGCCCATTTGAGAAGGAGGTGGAAGTCTCGAAGTTGCTCGTCTTCCGTCCTGCTGGTTCGACGAAGGCTCAAGAGCGCCCGCCAGTTAAGCGCCACACGGGACCACTTCGGTCGATTCTTCGGGTTCGATTGCCTTCCTGCCCAACGCAAGAGAACGCTCCTCAGCCTAATGCAGAGGATTCAACTTCGGCTCCGCCTACGGTCCACGCAAGTGGAAGACCTACAATCGATCCGATTGTTGTGCCTTCCGAGCGTCCTTCACTGACTAGTGAAGTATCTGAAGATGGAGCAGTTGAGTCGCCAGTGTTTGATACGTCCAAGCTGTCAAAGGTTGTGAGTCCAACGGAGAAAAGGAAGCAAGGGTTTTCTCCTCCTCCGTGCATTCCAACGTCAGAACAACCACCGCTGGATTTCACAGAGGAAGGTGGAGAGGATGAGGTTTCAGGCGATAGGAGATTTGAAGCTGCACTGGAGGAATCTGAGCAACCCAAACCTGCAGAAGGTGAAGAAGGTGAGATATCTGATGATGGAGTTAATGCCGACGGGAAGCTTGAAGCTTCAGTGGAGAAATTTGAGTCAAATAGTCCGCAAGAAGCAGCTACGGTTGTTGTGATGTCCCCTATCGTCTCTGAAGATGAAGCTTCAGAGGATGGCGAAGTTTCATCCAGTGACGCCGCGGCTGGTAAACTGGAACCAGAAGCGTCGTCTTCACCAAGCTTGTCAACGGGGTCAAAAGATGGCGACGCGTCTGATATGAAGTCTGCTGTTCAGCAAGCCGCGACCATTTCGGCTTGATGTAGCTGGTGATGCATTTCATTGTTTCTAGTAATCTAATGCATTTCCTCTACCATGTTACGCTCCACAGAGCTGCCAACACGTTACTGCTTCTTCTCCAGGATAATACTGAGCTGGTTGTAGAGTGACTCCTCCTTCTTCTTATCGATCGAGTCCTGCATGCGCTGTAGCGTCGCAAACAACTTCGCCTTCGTGGCGACATCAAAGCGGTCCAAGTGGTCAAAGCACTGGAGCAATGGGTACGCAGACATTTGATTGACCTTGCCGATTTTCACAAACGCCTGCACCATCACATCGAGACCCTCGTCCGATGCTAGAGAGAAATCGCGGATCTGCGATAGAGAACGAGTCACAGCACGGCCATGACTGGACTGAGCGGGGTTAAAACTTGGGTCATCGAGCAGCTTGAGAATCTGCTTACCCACATCCTTCGAGTCCAAACTGCTAACGATGCTAATGTATTTCGTCAGCATGTCTGGGGTTTTGCTCCATTCCTCGAAAATCTCTTCTTGCACCTTCTCGCGGTCCGCAAATGTTTCATCTTCCAACACTATACGAAAACCAGTGGCATTTTCACTGGCAAATGTCGAGTGTTTGAGCAAGTTCAATGCTAAAGCTGACGGCGCCACCGTTGGTGCAATTGACGGTGTTGTTGCGAGCACAATAGGCTTGGCTCCTGCCTCAATGAGTTGCAACAAGTGGCGCTTCAAGGCACGCTGCTGGAACTGCTCCGAATGGGGACCAGAACACGCTTCTTGACACAATTCCGAGTATGCAGCCTCGATCTGGTTCGAGTGCTTGGCCCACACAGCTTGCAGTAGAGCAGTGGTCGCATCGTTAACAGTAGCATAGTGATGACTCAACTCATCGTGGTTCGGGATAGTCTTGGCTTCTCCCAATGTCAGGGCGCGAGCAGAAGGGGTGAGTTCATCCGAGAACAGGATCGAGCCGTGCAGCTCCACGAACTCGGACGAAATCTCCACCTGCTTGTCACCCTTGAGCAGTCCTTCAATCACCTTTGCCTTTTCAATATCTGCAACGCTGCGGTAGGCCTGGTACTTGTTAACAGCATCCGGGTCAGAGAGCGCCTGCTTGGTGAGTCGAGCGACGGACGGGTTCGTCTGCTTCGACTTGCCGAAGAATGACCAACCACGAGCAAAAGACAGAAAGTCTGGCTCCTCCAACACATCCGGAATAACGAGTTTGGCATCCTTCGTCTTCATGAGAAACACACCGTTCTTCATCGACTTGCCCTCCTTAACAAGGGACCAGTCAATGGGAATCTCCCACGGTCCGTTGTTCTCGGCTGGCTTATCCTCGAAACCAGTCTGCGAGATCTCCACGACGTACTCCTTGGAAGCAGCCTTGTACTCCGTCGAATACGTCACCTCTGGGTGACCTGGGCGGTTCAACCACGTCTTGGCCAGGTTCTGCAGGTTCAGACCAGAACATTCCTCCATGCACTTGATCCACTCCATGCTTGTAGCATTGCCAAACGCATACTTGGTGTTTGGTACATGTCAAGAGCCTTGTGGAAAGCAGCGTCGCCTAATAGCAACTCGACCATACGAACGAACTCAGGAGCCTTCGAGTAGGTCACCACAGAAACAAGCTCCTGGGTCTGGTTGAAACCCTGCGGTTCAACAGACAGAGACGTCGCAGACTTGTCCTGTGCAAGTGGTCCGATCGCCGGGGTGAACATATACAGCACTTCGCTCAGACGGCTGTAGTCCTCACCGAAAATGGCAGCACCACGCTTGCGCTCCATGTGAACCGTGACAGCCTCGTTCAGCCAGATCTCGAACGGGGACTGGCCAGTTACCTGACTGCCATTGATATTGTGGTAGTATTCGTGGACCTTCACATGCTCCATATACTCGTACGACTTGTCGTCCATACGGCAGCTCGGACACAGGCAAGAACTCACAATAGTTGTGTTGCCGACGTTCTCCATGCCTCCGTAGTACGAATTCTCCATCGCAATCTCGCGGTATACGGCACCAGTGTACTTGTAGCCGGTCTTCTTCCACACCTTCAGCAACTCCTTCAGTTCCGCACGAACAGCAGCCAAGCGTGCAGCATCCGAGGCGCTTAGTGGAGTCTTGACATATTCCTCGTTTGGCCCAAGACATAACGGACCTTCCTTGGCCTTAAGAGCCTCACGCTCTTCCAGAAGCTCGTAGATGCGCTTGCGCTCGTCGTGGTGCTCGCAGGCCTCTGGACCCAGACTCACCATGACCCACAACACAGAGTCGTGCAGCATCTTGACGGCAGCCTTGGCATCAGCTGGCTCAAAGTAGCCCGGGAACGCCAGGATCTCCAGCAGCGTTGTATCGCCATCGGGAAACTCAAGCGTGCGGCGGAAAGTCTCGTACGTACCGACACCGAGGAAGAACAGATACGGCGCCATGTTCACCTTGTGGTTGTAATACTTCAGTACATGACGCGAGGGATCGTCCACGCTCAGTACTTCCGATGCTGGGTGGAACACAGGAACGCCAGTCTCTGTGTGATATCCAGGGGCCAGGTCTCCGTTCGTGATGATGTTAGTGTAGCGCTTGTCTGCCACAATGGTGGTGGTGTAGTAAGCTTTGGCATCCATTGTGTCTATGCATGGCACAATACGCTGGAAACCATGCTGCTGGCACTGGGTAATGATGGTCTTGGGAGCACCCTCAGGCGTGTAGTCAAAGTACAGACCCTCCAGAATGTTCTCAGTTGGGGTGGCCACTGACACAGTGCGGATCACGAACTCCTC
>NW_008634126.1:2907768-2927168 GCF_000247585.1 Phytophthora nicotianae INRA-310 | reverse complement strand
CTTTAGAGGAGCCTCTGGCCACGGTTCACCTTGAGATTACTGATGTGAGCTGTGCAAGACTACAATATAGACTGTTGGGCACCAAACGCTACTGGTACAGATCTGTCAAGCAGGAGAAGCAGGGCAAGATCCGCTGGGAGGTTAAGATGTACCAAATATGCTGTCGGAAATCCACCGTTGACGCACTACTAAAGTGCACGTGGCACACGATGCCGAGACTCACCAGTGAAGATGTTACAATCAAGTCAGTGGGCTTTTTCGATACAGAGAAGGCAGCAATGACTGCGCTTGATGCTGCTGCCAAGGCACGAGATGTTACAAATCCGTTCACAGGATTGAGTGTGCGGAAAAGCGAACTACCGTTGCAGTTGATCAAGTACTTCCAAGTAGTGGTTGTGTCGGATAGATTTCAAAGGATGACGCAGAACGAGCGACTTGAATTGATCTACAGACTGCTACTGGAAACAGCACCGAACCCAGCTAATGCACAAGACGACATGGATACGAAGCTAGCCTACCAGCAACCCGGTATGTTATGGCCAACAGTTAAGTCGCAACTGTGTGGGTTTTCAACTATTGGAGACAATGTTATTGCTCTCTCAGTGTGGAGATCGTTGGAATGTCACTTGACAGTATGTGCAAAAACGTCGACTCAGTGGAGAGCTGGACAAAGTAGGCAGGAGATCGAGCGGTCTTTCACTGAGCGTTTCGGTCTGAGTCATCTTGCCAATGACCGAGCATTTAATGTGAATCAGGGGGTGCTTCCAGTATCTCGAGGTCTCTCTGAGCTGGTATCACTGAACCAGAAGGAGCTTAAGTCCACGCATAAGACGGAGTCGGTGCCACACTTTTACCATGGATTGCCCGTTGAGGTGAAACGCATGATCGCTGAGGAGCAAGCCAAGATGGCTCAAGGGCGAGCAGACTCGATCGCTTTCCAGAAGCTCACTAAGAACACAGAAGGCACCTTCGTGAAAAAATATCTTAAACGTCGACGCGAGTATGTGCAGGTAGCCATCAAATTACAGCAGCTATATCGAAGCAACATGCACAGTAAAACTTTACGACGATGCTTTCATCGCCATATCGGTGCTATGACACTTCAGCGATTATTTCGCGGTCATCAACGACGGAAGTACGCAAAGGCTTTTTTTCGCGTTGTCACGTGCGCTGTGCTTATCATCCAGTCAGTCTATCGATCGTACAAGTCCAGATATGAGACCAAGGCGATGCGAATACGATACCAACGCGCCACACTCGATCTCCAACGAGTATATCGTGGTTTTGTTGGAAGAAAACACGCCCAGCGAATACGTCAACTGGAAGCTAATGCGATTATAATGGAGAAACTCGTTAGAGGGTTTATGGGTCGACGTCGAGCTCAACGTATCTTCTTAGCCAAGCATAAACAACAAGTCATCATTCCGGCATGCTTATATATCCAGCGAGTATGGCGTGGACAGCGAGATCGTGTGCTGGTTAACGTGAAACGGCAAGAAAGAGAGAGGGCTCGTGTATACGTTCCCGCCGCACTGCGAATCCAGAAGTTGATCCGAGGTTTCTTAGCTCGACGTCTAGTGATGCAGATTCGCGCTATGGATAAAGCAGCGAAAAATATTCAGAAATTATGGCGCTCTCGTCGGTTCTTCCGAAAGTGGGTGGATCTTATGGAGTTGCGGCGAATGGATCGAATGGCGTCACAAATTGGTTCAATCGCTCGAGGTATTCTCACAAGGAAATTCATTGAGCGCGAGAAGAGAAAGCGGTATTTTCGACGTGTATTGGAACCATCCGCCGCAAGAATCCAACGCGTATTTCGTGGCTACATTGTGCGAAAGAGACTAGAAGGCACACGCGACCAGATTGAAGCTGCAATAACGCTGCAGCAAATGTGGCGCTCGAGATCCACCATCAAGACGATTCGAGCGAAGTTACGTGGCTTTCGACTCGCGCTTCGGGAATCCGCAGCTGGGAGAATTCAACGCTGCTATCTCTGCTACCGAGCAAGGCAAGAGCTAAACTATCGTCGTCTGACACACCAGGCACGCTACGGGAAGGCTGCACTTGCCGTCCAAGCCGCTTGGAGAAGTTATTGCAGTCGCAAACAGCTCAAAGAGTTTCGATTCTGCTCCTTGATTGAACGCAAGGCAACTTCACTCACCCAGTTGAAAGAGGACCGTGAAATGATCGAGCTCGACATTTTCGACGCGCGTGCCGATTTGAAACGTGTGATGAAGTACAAGGCCAAGATGCTGCGGCGGATCAAGGAGATGAAGGAGATGCGAATTGAATGGGAGCGACGACAACCGGTAGTTGAAAAAGAATTGAGCCAACTTACTGAAGAAGACATGGATCGAGGGTGGGGTGAAGCTTTCGAGACTGAGAAACATGTACTGCACTTCAGTCTTGAGCTCAGTCTGGAAGATATTCTTTCCAAGAAGCAACAGGTACGGGAGTATGAGGAGGAGATCGATGACTTGCGTGTTGAGCTGGAAGATCTGGAGCGCGACATGGAAGAGTGCATCTTAAACGAAACCATGGAACTCGAGGCTTATCGCGACATGGAGCTACAACGAGCGGGTGCGATGTTTGCTGAAGAAAAATCTCGGAGGATTCGACGGCAGCGTATTCGTTGGGGCACGCGGAATGTGCGCAAACATGTTATTATGCGTGAGCGCAAAGACCTTCAAGTGTTACAGAAGGAGACGCTCGCTAAACGCCAAGTGGAAGAACTGGGCGTGCTGGCGTTTGAGAAGAAGCAGTTCATCAAGCGCAAACTGGAGCAAGCGATTGAAGATGCAGCTAAGTCACGAGCTAAGCAGAGCGAGGTGATGATGGAGATGAAGCGCGATTCCAGCATCCTCCAGGGGTTTAACGAGGCAGTCCAGAAGATGCACGGGATCACTCAGGAGTACTCGTTTCACTATCGCCTGCCGAAGACCGATCTCCGAGAAGATCCAGACTCTGCTATGTGCTCTAGATGTGGTCGTATCACCTGTGACTGTCACTTGAAGAACAACGAGTCAGCAGACAATGAAGGAGCCACGACGAATCTAGATACAAACACCGCGATCATCAACACACGAAACAGACTGGCAAAACGTTGGCGATACCAAGATTGATTCGTGACAGCTGCAACATTCGACCTGAAGAAGCCATCAGTGTAACTTCGCGTGTATCCTATGCACTTAGTCGTCCGACCAGTCTGAGGCTTCCGACATGCTTAGAGAATCTTCACGGTTCCGTAGTCCAATCATTTGCTACACACAAACAAAGCACAACAGTGTTAGATTCCAATCACCCGAAGACAACTAACTGCTCAAGGAGAACACGCACCGATTCAAAGTTCGCCACTGGGTTTTTGACATCTTCCGTCTTCGGGGGTGGTGCCGGTTGCTTTGGCTGAGTAGGGCCCTCTTCCTGCTTCCTCTTGATGTTTCGGATTTGGGCCAAGAAATCGTCACCGTCGTTGGACTTGTCGTCGTCAGAAAAGTGGCCGCGGTCATCGTCGCTGCCGTCGTCTGACATGGCCAGTGTGGGTAGTTTATTGTGTTGCTGTCCGTCGGATGGAGGAGGGGGCGGCGGAGGTTGCACTGGAGCGGTCACTTCCTTCGCAGTCAGCACTGTCACAGGCTTCGCAGCAGCCTTTTCTCGCTCGCGCCTTTGCTCCATCTGGTCCTGCTTGCCGCTGATAGCAGCCTGCCGCCGCAGCATTCTCTGCTGCATTTCTTCAGCGATCGTCAGCGGTTTATTAGCGGTCTCTCCTGTCTTCGCGATAGGGTCTGCCTTCTTTTCATCCGGGTCCACCTGTCATGGTGTTTCAGAAGAAGAAGAAGTTAGTAAACTGAGTGGCACAGCGGGGTACTAACTATGTAAGCACTTGCCTTTCGGAGCTTAATGTTGGGGTTTCGAATCTGGTCCAGCAAGCTGACGACCGGTGGCTGATTGTCTTCCTCCGGGGCTGATGGTGTTGGGGGTCCGTCCTATACAGGAAGAGGTAGTTGTCAGCTTTTGTAAATTGTATCATTACCAGCAACTCATTCAAAAGCCATACCTCTTGCGGCGGTGGAGGTGGCGGCGCATCTTCATCTTCTCCATTGGCCATTGGTGGTGGGGGCGGAGGTGGAGCAGAATCATCTTCATCGTCTTCTTGAGGAGGAGGAGGCGGCGGGGGTGGAGCATCATCCTCGATCTTGGTGAAGTCCACAGTAGGCGCCGGTGGAGGCGGGGGAGGAGCACCGTCGACCGGGCCCACCTGGAAATTCTGCTCCGATGGCTCCTGAGCAACAGGTCCCTCCTCAAAGTTTGCAACTGCAGGTAAATCCGGCAACGTTTTGTCCTGGAACATGGACGGCGCGATGGACGTGTTGTTCTCTTGCGCGTACTTGTAGTCGGCGATATTCTCGAGCGGCAAGTTCGTCGGCAGCTTCGCCGACATGTCGGGCATGGTGCCCATCGACGGGTGGAACTCGTAATTGAGTCCGTGCACGGCCGGCTAGAAACCAGCAGTAAATATATTATCAGTAATATACCCACATAGATACAGTAGCGATTCTCACGTACCAGTTCGTCTCCGTACTCGATCGTGCGTGGAGCCTTGGCCAGTTCCTTCCGCTTCTCTTCTTCTTCTTCATAGTCCGTACCCAATAGATTATCCCACGACGTGTACTACAACAAACACAGCCATTAGTCAACATCTTCAGCGTCTCCTTTCAACACTGCCCTTACCTTTTGGTACGGATTCTCCCCGGAGTTGAAAAGCAGTACGCTGCCCACGGACGGGATGTACTCAGGTAATCTACCCAGCCCTTCCTTCTCCATATCTGCCTCCGGTTGCTGCGTCTTCTGGTACTCATTAACCTTCTCGAATAGCTCCACCACCTCAGCCACGTGTTGTCCTCTTTGCGCAGGGGGAAGCGGCTCGGCTGGCAGGAAGTGCGTGTCGTCGTCCGCATCAGGCACCAGCGGTGGGGCATCAGCGTACGGTTTGTCGTGGAAGAGTGTCTTGGGCAGCGGTAGCTGCTTGGGCGCCGGATACTTGGAAGTGGAGAAGACAGTAGTGGGTTTGTTGCTGGTGCGGCGAGCCGTGAGCGCGTCTACCTTGGCCTGACACACCTGGATGCGCTTGTCCACAGCGGCTACACGCTCCTTCTCCTGCGAAACTTTATGCACCAGGCGGTTAAACACGTCCCCCACCACGGCATCCAGCTGGGACAGAGCCTTGAGCACGTCCTTGGCCACGAACTGCGGCTGCAGGTCGCCGTACACGCGGTCTACCGCGTACACCTGCGACGTCTGCATCGTAACTGTAGCTCTGGGGGTGAAGTACAAGGAGTGATTGTGACGATGGTTTTGTGACAATAGACAGATGGTGACGCAAGTGAGACATGTTTTGACTTGGCAATTGTAGAGACGTCACATTGTGGTCCGACTTGAAGCTGATTATGGTGCTGCTTGGAGCACTCTGTTGCGGGAGGGCGAAGCATTGCACACATGAAACTCTAGAGTTCTTCTATCAGTATCTTCCATTGTTGATGGCGGCTGCCTTAATGCTAAAGTCTAGACACAGAGGAATATGGTCCGATAGGAACTGGCAGTTGGGCAGCGCCGTCTTTGAATAGGCCTCGAGCACTTCAGGTGGGTGTACCTTCAGCCCGGCGAACGGAGTCAGCGTCTCCGGTGTGTACCATACGTAGTCCACCACACCTGTCCAGTGACCTGATAACGAGCAATAACGCTTCAGTTAGAGACCTCCTATAATCACATCCAATCCTACTGATCGCACCTGTGTAGTTGGTATACTCTGGTTCAGCTCCAAACACTGAAGCATAAGCACTGGCAAAGCCAATGTTGTGCTCTAAATTGAGCGACGCGTAGATGTTTGCGAGCTGAGGTGGTGGATGCTGAATGTCGGGGTGGTCGAGCGGAACATGGTTACGAGTCATAAACTCGTACACAGCGCTAGAAGGTTCGCTGTTAAAATCTCCACATAATATCGTGGGCAAGTTGCGATTAAGTGTCACCCGTTCAAGCTGTCACAACGACAATCAACGAGAAACGACGTCAGTTCATATCCTGCTTTTGTCCCCAGCGTGTTAAGCACTTACCTGCTTCGCCAGCATATTTGTCTGCCACATCTTAACGTCCGGGAACTTGGGATTGGAGAAAATATGCACGTTCGCGACACAGATCAACGGTCCAGATTGAGACTTTCGTGCAACCATTTCGTTGTTCGCTGGAACCACCTCTAACACTGTGATCTGCGCCACATTGTCACGCTGAAGGCGTTGCCGCATCTTGTTAAGCGTTGACAGGAACATTTCACGCGCAGCCATCGACGGACCCTGGTAGTCTAGGTCGTACTCCGTCTGCACCTGCTTGAGAAAGTCGTTCGCCAGCTCATTAAAGTCAACTGGGTACCGTTCCTTCAGAATGAAGCGATTGCGCTTGTAAAATAGAGCGCAGCCATCCACTTTGCCCTCAAGACCCATGGACTCACGTGATTTCTTCAGATACCAGCCTTCATATC
Organism: Phytophthora nicotianae INRA-310; assembly: GCF_000247585.1. Lineage (NCBI taxonomy): Eukaryota > Oomycota > Peronosporomycetes > Peronosporales > Peronosporaceae > Phytophthora > Phytophthora nicotianae. The sequence goes on along the minus strand of NW_008634126.1, from coordinate 2,920,639 downwards.
CCCATTCTTCCATCATCGGCGCAAAGAAGCTCTTGTAGTGGTCGCCTTGCACTTCTTGGAGACAAATGATGTCGGCATTGTACGACTGCAACTCGCGCTTCAGTAATTCTCTCCGGAACGACCAGCTAAGAGCCCAAATCGGGCAGTACGGATACATCTGCCGTGTCGCGTAGATCTCGGCCAGGATATTGTACGTGAGCACGCGGAAGACGCCAATCTGCCGTAGTCGCGGTGTCAGCCGCTCTTCGTTCACGTTCGCCAGCATCTGCCGCCTTGGTGGCATGGGCGGAACTTTGGTCGAACCACAGTCATCAGTTTCAGCACACTATAAAGTCTAGGAGAGGAAGTGACCTAGCCTAGAAGAGCAAAGAGCACCACTTACACGGCAACACGAGCCCAGTGTCGACTGTCTTGGTCAGCACGCCGCCGCCGACACGCTTGGTGGCCTTACACTCTACTCGAATCACATGGCCAACGTCCGCGGCGGTTGGCGAGTACGACCGACTGTAAGACAAGAGCGGCATGTGCGTGAGAAACTCAGTCTCGACCAAAGGGGTCAACGACACGGTTCCCTACTTTTCATCCTGCACCTTGACCCACGATTCCTTCGGCAGCGGGCAGAACGTGTCCATATTGTGCAATTGCGACTTCCACGGAAAGTCGATTCCTTGTCGTAGCTGCGCCTCGACCAGTGCCTGTGTATCGTGCAGCTGTTTGTGCTTGTGCCAGGCCAAGCGGAAGCAGTCTGGGCTGCAGAAACACGAGTGTTCCCTCGAAATGCCCAGTCGACAGCACTGCACACACTCGATCTTGGCCACAAGAAGCAGTACATTGCCAGCACCGTCGCTGGTGTGGCGCGTACATTCACTATTGGCACATGCTCGTCGCATGGAGGACCTGTACCAGTGGAATTGCATGTCCACATCCTTGTCGTCGATGTCGCCGTCTCCGGAGCGGAAGAAGGCGTGCGTCATCATCGTGCAGCCCTCCACTGGCTGATCTACGCGCAGTGAAATCTTGCCCTCTCCGTGCACTGGAGATCCTTTCGGCGGCGATACTGAGCGTGGGCCACGCGTTGACGAGGGAGATGGCGACATGGGGTGGCTCTTTTTCATAGGCGAGCGGTTCTACATTGCAGCAGGGGAAATGGTAGGGCGCAAGGGAAGCACCGGTAGACTGTGAGCATCTAGACCCTGTTTTAGGCTTCAATAGAGCGTTATACAGCCATGTTGGCTGCTTACGCTGCTCAGAAGCCGCGAGAAGTATATAGGACGTGCATGGTGTACACCAAGACGCACCGTTTGGCAGTAAGTGGCAGCCCTGGGGGCATCCGAACTCTCGGTACGGCAATTCGAACTTGTTCTTGGCCACAGATCTCAGGCTAGAACCAGTCTACCAGCGCCAGAAGAGCACGGACACGAGGTGGCAGTAAGGACTACGCGCGTAGCTGGTTAGAGGAGGCGGAGTGGGCTTGGGAGACGCGCGAGGGGCGGCGGGGAGCCGACGATGCGGCTGCGTGGCGAGCTCTCGTGCTTTGTGGAGAGAGGCGTTTTGGTTTGGCAGTAAAGGGACTTACAAAAAGCAAGTCATGAATGAATTAACGACGGTGATTGGACGAAAGAGTATCCCTTTTTCATCCAATCCACATCGTGTGAGATGACTTCAACGTATAGAAGTAACATCGTCGAGGACACTGCTGCATACGAAGGACGCCATGCGTTTAGGCGTCAATTAATATCGCAATAGCGATTCAAGTCTACCGGTCTTCGCGTTGACGATAGAGTTCTGTTGAAGACGCAGGCTGTATGATGCCCTTTATGATAGTTCCTTTGACGGCAATGCGTTTTTGCACTGAAGTCTTCGACTGCAGTCTGCAGTTGAAGTTAAGACCATTGGATGGGAAAGACGCGGATCCTCTGAGTCATCCACTACAGTCCTGGCAATGGCGGAGGAATCGCAGACGTCGGGAGCGCTATTGGCGCCAAATGCGAGGTGAAGTGCCTACTATTAGACGAAGGCACTTATTGCCGAGTATTGCTCCCTCAATTAACCCGATGATGTTGCGAATCCCATACCGCACGTCCAACACAAGAAAATTCGCTTTGGGTACTATTTGAGCAGACCACATTGGACAGCAGACATGCCAGCGCCGATCAATAATGCGTAGCAGCGTGCAATACATAGATAGCAGCAATAACGCCTATAAATCTCATCTTCATTGGCAGCACCTGCACCAACGCTTTCGCTTCGCTCCGGTGCTGCGCAACAGCCACATGTTGCAAGGTCCGGAGTTCACTGACTAGGATCGCTGAGCCATACAAAAATCAAGTTAATTAACCGTTACCATTGCTTGTCCCTCCCAGTGTGACCAGGCAGTCGCTTCCGTGTCAGTTCTCTTTTGACCGCTTCTCACTCAGACCAAATCCAGCGCGGCATGGTGGTGCAGCGTCGACCCATGGACGTGGAGGCCGAGGTGCCTACAGCCGTGTACGCACTAGACCTGCAGCGCGTGAGCCAGTTGCTGTGTATCCCCGAGACGGAGCTTCTCTCTGGATTCCAGGCAGATCCCACCCGTTCCGAGATTCAGGGCGTCATCGTCGATGCCGGTGAGAACGTTCCATTCGAGACCGTGGGCCACGACGCCGTTAGCTCTCCAGATCAAGTGGAAGTGGACGTCGACGAGGCCCCGAGCTCTCGTCCGACTCCTCCTCGTTCCAGTGCGTTGCCGCCACTACCCCCTGGACGTCCTTCAGCGGCGCGTCAGCCCGCCCCATTGCCAATAACCCCGACGTCGCGACGTCCTGCAGTGCGTCAAGTGCTTCTCACTGCCGCAGTGCGACCCAGCAGTCTGGATGAGAACCAACGCCCCAAGTGCCTCATTCAGTTAGGCCAACAGACCATCATCAGTCACATATTAACGCAGCTCTACGCTGCTGGTGTGGAGCGAGTGGTGGTGTCGGTCGCTGCAGCTGGAGGTCAGATCATGGCCGCAGTCAAACAAACGCCGTTCTATACCAAGATGAAGATCGAGTTCCTAGATTTAGGACGAAAGAACGACGACGGACACGCTCGGTCCATTCTCGCAGCGAGGAGCATGTTCCCCGGTCTGGAGCCGTTCTTGATCCATACAGCTGATCACATTTTCGACAAGTCGGTAGTGTCTAAGCTGTCAGCGTATCCTCTAGGAGATGCAGTCGCGTGTGTGCTGGTGGAGACGGATATTGAGGAGCTAACGGGTCTACCGCCGACTACAGTCAAGGTGAAGATTAACGAGGATAACCAACATGTGACCCACATCGGTCGTGACCTTGAAGTCTACGACGGTATCGATGCTGGTCTGTTCTTGAGCTCACCGGGCATTTTCGATGCGTTGGACGCGCTCGCTAGACAGAAAAGCTACTTCTCTCTCGCTGAAGCGTTGGATAGTTTCACTCCCAAGTCGATATCTTCGAGTTCAAGCCGTCTTACGTACCTCCCGACGGCTGGAGAAACATGGTTTAGTATTGAAACGGAGGAGCAATTAGCTTACACTCAAGACACGGATGGTACGGCGAAATTATCTCCCTGGACGGTCTTCTTGGCTTCGACGCCTATCGGAGATCCGTCTCTGACGAAGAACGTGGTTATCGGAGTGTCAGCACCTGACCCAGACATGTCGCTTCGTGTTGCTGGCAATACGGACAGCTCCAAGCTTTTCCAGGGTTTCGTTGTAGGTGTGGGCAATTCAGATTATCCAGAGGATGAAGCCGAAGGAGCCGATGAGAGCGTAGAGGGGCTGAGTCCCAGTGGCCCTTATGATTCCGAAGCTCGACCGCTGTTATCGTACAGTGGGCGGTCAAAAGGACTGTGGTCAAGTCGTTCTGCGAGATCTCCATTCTCCGCACGCTCATTCATGGACAGCAAAGGCTCTGCGTTCGAAAATGAGGAGTTGTCTCCTTTCGTGCTCTTGTTTCCAATGGATGACGAGACATCTAAGACGGTTGAGGAGAACTCAAACCACCATGCCTACCTGATTGAAATGACTCCTAGTGATCCGTCTGGTGTGTTACCTCCTGGGTCAGGTATGTCCGAGTACTTTCTGGCTGTACCAGACAAACATGAGCTGGATTATGAAGACGATGAGGCTTCCCTCTCCGCAAGTTTGGTGACCCCACGAGCAACATTGACACCACTACACAAGGCAACGATTCTGCCGTCAGATATCACACAGATCCAGCTGAACACCCGCGGGTTCGAGGACAATCTTGAGGTGACAGTCGTGGTTAAACGTCAGGCTCCCGTTATCGGCTACATGCTGCTCATGTCGTCTCTATTCACCATCTCGTCTGTAGGTGTTGCGTTGGATGAGGTGGACGACGTGGTAACTCCAGAGATTCGTATCTTCTGGCGAAACATGGCCACGTCGATGGTCACATTTCCTTTCGCGTTGACAATTCTTCTCCGCGGTAATGATGGACCGCATGGTCCTAGCTGGAAGGAGTTGGTTCCTTCCGTTCTCGTGGCTGGAGTGGCGTACGCGTACTTTTTGGGATCATTTGTCGTGGCTCTGTCAATGACTTCGGTTGGTCACGCTACGCTGTTCAACAACGCGCACTCAGTGCTGCTTGTGTTTTGGAAGATCATGCAGCGGAAGCCTGTAGCTGCGTTTGAGGCTTTGGGTGCTGCCATTGGTGTGGTTGGAGGTGCTGTCACCACTATGGATACGACGGAGGGAGGCCCTAACATAGTGTCTGCGACTGCGGCTGGAGACCTCATGGCACTTTCTGGAGCCGCTGGAGGAGCTCTTTACTTCACGCTGGCCAAAAAGGTTCGTCCACATATGCATTTGTTGGTGTTCCTGTGTGGGCTCACAGCCACGTCAGCCATGACGCTGCTGTGTTACATGCTGGCTTCTGGTCAAGAACTCAGCCTGTCTACTGACCCGTACAATGGAGTGTTTGGATGGCTGACCCCGTCCGTCAATCGACTGCTGGTGGTCCTCTACCTCGTCTTCATCTGTGATGGTATCGGCACAATGGGCTACATCGGTGTGATGAAATACTTCGATCCGATCGTCGTATCTATTGTGTGTCTGATGGAGCCCATCGTAGCCACAGCTCAAGGTATCGCCATGGGTGTGGATGTTATGCCTGGGCCTTACACTTTTGTTGGGGCCTCCCTCGTCATCGGTGGCACGTGCCTCGTGCTCTCCTCACAAAGTCGCAAGACAGAGAAGGTTGACGCCACAGAAGCCGTTCTGGCTTCAGATGCCACTCCGCGTGCAGTATATAGTACGCGTTCGCGAAGAAGAACACCGCGATACGGCAGCACGCCCCACTAGATGTACCGGAAGCAGACTTGATAGACTGAGACAAAGTCACGTTGAATAATAGAAAAAGCGTTTGTCAAATACTGCATGCTTGTTACTTCCTACTGCATACTCATTCAAAGAATCAAGATGCTTTAGCTAGCCTTAGTAGTATCGACGAGCTGCACGATTACTTTTCCCATTGCGTGCCCCGCCTCCAAGTACTCCATTGCCATGTCGGCTTTTTCCAACGGGAAAACCTTGTCGATCACCGGTGTAATGGAGCGTTGCTCGGCGAGCTGACGGATCTCGCCCATAACGGCTCCATCGGCCACGACGAACATGTATTCGTACGTGATTTGAGCTAGACGCGCGCGACGCGTGACAGAGCTGCTCAAGCAGTCCAGGATAAAACCTAGAAAGTAAGACACGGTCAAACCTTGGAGGTCACCAGTTGAGAGGGATTTCCAGGTCGGTGTCTCTGCGATCGAGACGACTGCACCACCACGTGTAATGCACTCGAAACACTGCTTGGCCTAGTCAACACAACTAATGGGTTAGCTTGCTTTGTGTTGACACTGAAAATGCGAATTGCTACCTCTCCAGTGCAGTCCATAGCGAAGTCATACTCGGCCAGCTCGCGCTCAAAACGCTCGTGTCCGTAGTCCACCGCCTCATCCGCACCAAGCAGTCGCATCCGCTCCAGCTTTTTCGTGCTTGCAGTTGTGGCAACAGTTTTTGCCTGCAAAATGCAATATGTTCAGCTTAAACACGGGCGTATGGACAACTGAATCGGTCAGTTCACCTTGAAAACAGTCTTGGCGATTTGAATAGCCATGGATCCAGCGCCACCAGCCCCGCCGGTGATAAGCACCTTTTTGTTTTCAGCTAGTTGTCCCAGTCGAAAGCATTGTAGCGCTGTTTGCGTCACCAGAGGTAGAGCTGCGGCCTCCACATGCCTTGCATGTAGCAGAAGCATAGCAATCGTTAATCACCCGATCGACTCCAGCGCAATCTATCCACTCACGTCAAGTTCGACGGTTTCTTGCTGATATACTCCGCTTCCACGACGACAAAGCTATCACATGAGAGCACCAACAGTTAGCACCCCACCAAGGAGCAAGCTCGAAAGGAACAGCAGCACTGTACTCTGCTAGGGCTCCGTTGCTGTCGTGCGGTAGCATGCCGAACACCTCGTCGCCCACAGCAAACTTGTCCACGCTGTCTCCGCAATTGGTCACCATACCCGAGAAGTCGTATCCGATAATGTGTGGCCTGTCATATGATTCCTCGTCAGCGCATTTTCTACCAGTTTCAAGGCATACGGGGGTGCTCACCACTTCTCCTTCAATAGCATCTTCAGCACGCCCTGACGCCGCTTGTAGTCAATCTGCCGTTGGTGATAGTATTTCACAACAGTTACTGGCGGAGCCCATGTTGGATAAACAGCACACCAGCGAGCTTACTGGGTTGAGCGCGACTGCGTGGACTTTCACCACGATGTCCTTTGGCCCCCGCAGCTCAGGGTCCGGCTGGTCACCCGTTTGCATGACGCTAGGACCTCCGTGTCTAAAGATTGCTCAGGTTAGCATACAAGGGTGGTGTGGAATAGAGCAAGACGATGTGGGCGTACTTGGTGTAGAACCACGCTCGCATAGCTTTATTCGCAGATCGCGTTGAAGTGGTAGAAGAAGAAGTTAGGTTTGAGCAGCGAGCAATCACTGATCCTCTATCCTGTCTAAAACGATCAATTGACTAGGGAGGTTATTTTTTTTAGAAAACTACTATCTGGTCCACTCCAAAATGGCCCTATCGTTGGGGGTAGGCGTAGCAGGCCCAATTTTGAGAGCTAGCTGGATCTGAATGCACTGATCGAGGGAGCAAGACGCGATGCACAAGGCTATCAGATTGGCTACGTAGTTTGCACTCACCAAGAAGATAAAACAGCGCTTGAACATACATGCTCGGATGAGAAATGAGGTTAATTGTTGTAGTTCAATCAATTTTTAGCGATAATTCATCGCGTTTTTCCTCGATGTTTTCTCAACTGATTAGTGACATACATACGCTCTAGGAAGTACTACAGAAGACCCTAAGACCTCAAAATTGAACGACACGGAACGAGATTTTACTTCCTGTTACTTTGCTTTTTGTGAAAGTGGAGACAGAAAAAAGCCAATCGGTGTACGATAAGGAATTAAGTGAAAAATGCGGTACAGAATGCAAAAAATTAGGTGGTCCATTGTGGTTGGCTCAACTGACGAAAACCGGCGTCAACAACTGCAACGTCAACTGGCAATGGCATCCGGATGACACCATTGTGGATGTGATGCTTGCGAACACGAGGGAGGCTGTAGTTTTTGCCTCCCTTGCAAGCAATTATTTTGCCTACTAATTTCTGCAGTGTCAAAAAGCACTTATCTAAAGTATAAACACTAATCTTAGCAAACGCAGCCTTAACTGCAGCGATTTGGCCATCGGTTGGAAACGTGGGTGTCTTGTACTGCAGTGACTGCAGCGAATGGAAAGAGCCGACGTCCAGCACGTTCATATCAGGCGGTCGCGGTGGCTGGCTGACCATCTGGATATTCTAGCCATTCTCTCGGCCGGCTTCGGCAATATCTGCATTATCGACTTGTACGTGTGGGCCAGCATTGTCTTGCTGCACCTTGATGACCCTAGATTTCCTTCCTGCAACAGTAGCGCAGCATCCAGCAACATAACAGCAACTTAATAGGTTAGTGCAACATTATAAATTGAAACAAACGTACCAGATCACTTATCGCGAAGCATCTTGGTGTTTACTTTGCGGTCATGGAGATGTTCTTGGTTACAGGAGGCGGTTCCGCGAGCTTCTTTGAGCAATTGTCCTCTCGACAATCGGCCAAATGCCTATTTTGCCATCAAAGTATCGCTTCTTGTCAAAAGCATAAGCGAGGGATGGCAACTGCAGCCAAAAACATTACCTTGCCGATGTGCCTCTTGTTTGGACACATGTGGTACGGCAGAGCCTCGTCTTTGGCAAGATAGCACTAGTTGTTGGCCTTGTACAAGTTGACCCACTTCTCGTCAACATGTACCATATCCTACATGTGGTGGACACGATATACCTTGGCGCCTAAGACAATTAAATATGATAGCAAAACAATTACCTAAACTGTCAATTGATGAAGAATAAATCAATAATAGTACGTACCGATAGGACGATCCCCATGGCTCAATGCCCAGGATAAGCGTCGGACTTCGTGATCAGGCGTAAGTGTAGGACGGCCACGCGAAATTCGCCGCTGTATAATGCTGCGCTTCAGATAGCGCAGCAGCGTAGTCGTCGGGATACAGGTAGCGGCGGACAGCGACCAAAGGCTCTGTCGCTAGCGTTTCGTACCTCTCCACGACCTCGTCGTCTGTTGGGTAAGTTCAGCAATATCGTATAATACTTCTTCCATCCGCCAGCCAAAAATCAGCCCTATCACAGTAGAAAAAACCAATCGGCTAAATTTTGCGATTGGGTAGACTCAGATGTGCACTTATAGTACATATAGAGTGTCGGAAAGAAGCAGTATTACATACATACACGCAAGGCCAGAAAGTACGGTTTTGCGAAAGTTTAGTCAAAACCGTGTAGTTTCTGACCGAGCGCGTGTGTGTGAGCAAACCTCTCCTGCATGATTTTATATCCGGCAAGGATTTACGTTTAGTTTTACGCTACCAGTGGAGATACTCTTATACGGTATCTGATCAGCATTTGGGACTTAAGAAGGGATTAGTGAAACGTGCTCCTGTCTTCCACGGTTTGCAGTGTGCACCGGGTAATTAAAATATCAGCACTGCAATACACAATAGCCAAGTAAAACTACATTGTGACGTCTATGGCAGCTGCGATCTTTCGTGCTAAGGTATGTGGTTGGTAAAGGTGTCCTCGGGGACGATTTAAGACCAATTAGTTTTGCCGGCGAATGGCTGCAATTTAAACCCTTCTTCAAAGTTCTGAGCGCCCAACGACATATCTTCACCTTATCTTACCCCCAGCAAATTATTCCCTTAAAAAGAGGATGAAATAAGCTACAAAAGCGTCAAATTCGCGTGATTTTGTCCATAAGATCCCGATTACAAGGACAAAAATCGAGTGCGACAAGCGCAATAGTCTCGATCTAATATGACAGCTGACGTCACTTGGATGGGATTAATTTTTCCGCTTGCTTATACTATTGAATTTGAGAACTTTTGTCCTAAAGTTAAGGCCAAATTTCCCTCTGGGTAGTATTCCAAATACATGTACCTTGCGGCTTAGTAGTTTCCGCAACAACGCGTAGGGTTAACAGAGAGTTGCTAACACGATTGTAGCAAGCTACCTCCGTCCGAAAATATAAGCGGGTCTCGACGGACAATCCGAACTTATGCAAATTTGATTGGTTAAAATTTTAGAACAACCCTTTCCGGTTCGACACGTGGTTTTACTGCGGCCACCCGACAACTGGATCACAAGCAATAGCCCCCCCCCCCCCCCCAAAGACTGTCACTACTCCAGATATCAAGCTATACCCTTCGCAAGTCTACCAAAATGAGCGCACGCTACGCCCCAAAATCTAGGACGCGCAAAACCCTAACTCCAACGAATCGTGCCACGATCGTAGCATTCCTACTAAGCGTTAGGACCGCGCTACAGCCACCAAGAGGCTCCATCATAGCTTGCGCGGCCAAGTATGGCTGTAGTGACGGCCAGATCTCGCGTTTGTGGCGCAGAGCCGTCCAGGGCATCAAAGCAGGTAAAGCCATCAACTACGACAGCGGTAAAGAGGGAAAGAGCGGTCGCAAGTTCCGCATAACGAAAGCGTTCTGCGAGGACCTCAACAGTTCCATCAAACTTATCCCTTTAGAGGATCGCATCGATATTCGCGCTTTAGTGAGTACTCTAAGTATTCCAAAATCGCCCCTAAATGCCTACAATCGCGCTGGTGTCTTTCGCAGCCACACGACACGGGTAAAGCAGATGCTAACAGAGAAGCAGCATGTCGACCAAGTCAAGTTTGCTTTAGGATTCGTGCACCGAGGCCCAAGGAACACGCTGTTGTTCGACAGCATGATGGACTACGTGCATTTGGATGAAAAGTGGCTTTATCTGCTCAAAGAGAAGCAGCGATTCTATCTCGGAGAGCACGAAGCCGTTCCTCATATTACTGTGAAAAACAAGAACTTCATCATCAAAGTCATGTTTCTTGTCGCTGTCGCGCGACCACGATGTGATGCTAAGCGACACCGTGTCTGGGACGGAAAGGTAGGTTTATGGCCATTTGTTGTTTACGAACCGGCGCTCGAGGAAGAACCGCCCTACTGGTACGTTAGAGTTGAAGGCATTTACTGTCGATCATGACGTGTATCGCCGAGCGCTGTGTCGTATGGTCAATCCGCGCATTAAAGCGGTGTGGCCTTTCGGAAAGCGCGTCGTGCTTCAGCACAATAACGCAATCCGCACGTCGCTGCTGATGGCTCAGAGGTGCTGACTACGTGTGCGTAAGGTGGATGGGAAATGAGCGTTAGCCCACAGCCAGCTAATTCGCCCGATTACAACGCAAATGATCTCGATTTCTTTGCTTCTCTGCAGTCCTTACAGTACAAAAAGAAAGCCAAAACGATTGAGGACCTCGTTGACAACGTCGACACAGCCTTCGAACAGCTAGACTACCTACTATTGACAGATTTTTCGTCACGATGCAGTCCGTACTACAAGCTTCGATGGATGTAAACGGCAGCAACAAGTACAAGATTCCCCATCTGTTCAAGAGTCATATAGAGAAGAGAAATGGCTTGCTCATTCGCTCCTTGTCGTGCAGTGCGCTAGTGTATACCAAAGCCGAAGAGTTCTTATTGTACTCCGCATAATTCATGATACCGGTTATTTTAACCGGTCAGGTTTAATGTTATTATGCAGCGAATACTAATCGTATACAAACATTAGGACCAGCAGTGGATGGCCCGGAGTCTCCTTGATCGACTACAACCTCTCGTTTGTCCTTATTTTACGTTCATTTTGAAAAATGCAAGTCGAGCGACATGAGTACACTAGTGCTGAGAAGAAAATGATGGTGAGGAGCTACACCTTTATCGCCCTACAGAAAGAAGGGCTATTTAGCGGAAAGCGCACGAGAGAACTTGTTGCTAAGAGCCTTGGTTGTTCAACGGACACGGCAGCACGCGTAATTGCAGTGTATAACGCGAGTCAGAAGACCGACTTTGAGGTAGAACTTTATGCATTTGATATTTAACAGTTACATATCAATTACCTTGAGCATCTAATATTTTGGTGCTGTATTCCTAAAGCCTGTTCCGAATAGCAGGGGAGGCCCCGCATGTTTGACCTTTATGCAATCGCTCTAGCGATTCGCGACTTCGTTGTAAACCCAAATATGGCAGGCCAGCCTATCACTGCTCAACATGTATGTAGTGAAGTTGCTGACGTGTGTGGCGCTCAGCTGGAGGTGGACACTATGACTCGGGTCCTTCATGAACTGGGCTTCCGTCATTTAAAAGGTGAAAAACGGCACATCTACACCGAAACGCCCGGTAATGTTTGCGTTCCGACGTAGCTACTTAGAGAAAAAGGTAGCAAATCGAGTTGCTGTGCGTGGTCCAATGAGAGGAAGTAAGCGAAGCGTCCGCCTCGGAGTCGACAGAGCAGAAGTCTACCTGGACGAATCTTATTGCAACGTCAACCACGTCACAGGCAAGACATGGTTGTTAAACAGATAAGATTCGCTACGGTAAGACTGGACGAGGAGCTCGGTAAGCAAATTTTGTTTTGCTAAAAATCAATTATATTAATAGTTGTTTATGTTTTTAGTTAGTGCGTGCATTATTGCTGCAGGAATTATTAAAAGCAAAGGAGCAGTACAAAGTGGGGGTTGTCGAAGATTCAATCAAGGTTTAGAATACCACTTTAACCCTTTCGTGGTCAATGGGGGCATTTTGCCCCCTTTGGAGGGCGTATCCTTGAGCATCACTCGTGTCACCCACGAATGGGGGCAAAATGCCCCCTTTCATTATTTTTTGTGTGTTGGACGAGGCGGATTCGCCCTTTCTACTGAACTACAAGGATTTGCAGAAGATTTGCTGTAGTACCGTAGTTTATGAAAGGGGGCAAAATGCCCCCTTTGATGGTCTAATGACTTGACCTTCTATACTTTAATATAGTCATGTCAAAAGTACCCGTTCGCGAAAGGGTTAAAGAGAAGCAAGATAGCGACGATTACCATGGCAATTTCGATGCCGTCCAATTTGAGCGCTGATTTGAGGATTTATGCAAGAATCTGCAAAAACACGGTCGTTGCAACATCTATTGAGATGGAGCATCGTACCACAAGCGTAAGATTAATCCAAGCCCACAAAAGTCAGGGTGGCTTAAAGTCGACATTCAAGAATGGCTGTGGAAAAACGGTTTGTTTTTTCTCTGTTATTATTTAATTTTCAAACAAAAGCTATCTAGGGTTTTCCTCATTTTAAGCAGCCGCGATTCCAGTGACGCTCGGTGCTGAGGAAATTGCTCTAGGAGCCAAATCTTTGCTTGGCGATAGTACTGCATTGCAGTGT
>NW_008634126.1:2873472-2904833 GCF_000247585.1 Phytophthora nicotianae INRA-310 | reverse complement strand
CAAGATGCATACCAAACTTGTCCATGACGGACACAAAACACTTCCCACTCTCATCACGCTCAATACATGCACGCACATACTCCTCTGTCACACCCTCAGCTTTCAAAAAGCGCATGAATGCCGCCACGGCGGTTGCTTTGGCACGCTTTGTGTTTACGGGGGCCAACTCCTCCAAGCCCATGCCTCCTGTCGGATAGGTGGCAGATATGCAAGTGATATGCTTTTCACTTGCTTATTGCGAGGAGGTATAGATATGTTGCGGGGCATTCCGACACGATACGTTGGAACGGCTGGCGTACATGACATGCCATTTTCCTGGCTATACTATTGGACAAAATTTCATTGATAACGTCGAATGATTGGTTTAAAATTGGCAAGATTAATTCTATTGGCTGCTACACTTTATACAAACTTCTAGTAATGTCGGAAAAATGATCATATTCAACCATAGCAGCAGCTAACAACGTTACGCGATGTGTCGCGATTGACATATGAAGTACCTCTGCGGTGGTACCTGTATGAATAAATACACTATGCTAATTCGTGGAGGTCGAAGATTATGGAGTTTCATGGGAACCTATTCGCTGTGGGTCAGACTCGCAAACCTCGCCGCCAGCTGTTTTTTGCTACTAGAATCAAGGTTAAACGCAGATTATTTTCTCATTCTGACTGGTTGAGAGATGAAAAATTATCACAAAAAAAAATAACAGAGACTGTCAGCTTTCCAAAGCTTTTTGATTTTGCACTAGCCGTTCCCAACTTATGGGCCAGTGCCGCCCTGTCGGTGGCCCTCAACTGATTTTTTCCCTTAGTTTTGATTTGGGTTTGTAAACTGACGATCAGCGGGAGACAGCTCTAACCTCCTTAACTGGAGGGCATCACTACTGTACATGGGATATCAATCCAAAGAGGATTGACTGTACTTACACCATTTCAACTTGAAATTCAAAGTCAACTTGAGAGAAATCCAAAATCGTATCATACGATTCGTATGCATGTGCCAGCCAACTTGGCTGAGCCAAGCGGTCCACTTGACGACGATCAGTTCGAGTTGCGTAGATGCATCAGCTCAGGATCTGGTCGAACGAATTGACTGGAAATGATGTAATGGCAAATGTGCAACGAAAAGAGCGAGAGCGACCAAACTGCAACAGATAAATGGACCACTTGCCCGAACGGATCCAAAACATGTGCATGTACCATGAGTCGATTGTATATCGAACTCGCTTCTATTTCGACGATGATCTGGGTGCCACTCAGCTCCAGAAATCGCGTTCGATGTCAAGCTGAACCTGTAGCTCCACCGACTTTTGCGGCGCGAGATTGCTGTCTCGCAGCGAGACTCTCGCTTCGCGTCCGCCAACGAATCGATGGGTGCAATTCGCAAAGAGCAGCCAGCTATAAACATTCGGGTCGTTGCCGTGGAGTTCCGCGGATGATCTGCAATCTGGTGCTCTGCAAAATACGGTCATACTGCCTGGTTTTCACGCCTCGTGATCCTGCTATGCTGCGGGACATTGACACCTGCATGACGAGCGACAGGCATTACCGCACACCTGTCCATACTAACCTCAAGATGTATGGCTAAGTTCGTCTTAAGTTCGTCTTTACAGCTCCGAATGTATCGGAGAAGGTCCACAGCGATGGAGAGCACCGAACTGCTCGGAGACGAAGCCATGGCCACTCCCGAAGTCTCCTCGTACGGGCCTGTGGCTACCAACGAAGCCTTTACCACGCACTCCGAAGACGACGTTCCTGAGACCGCGTCGCTGCTGTCAGAACCGCTACTAAGCTCCGATCCCGACTCCGCTTCAAGCACCATGGTCCAGGTCGGCAAGCAAGGCGCCATCGTGCTGCTATGCTTGATCAACCTGATCAACTACATCGACCGCGGGATCATCCCTGGCGCGCCCGAGAAGTTTAACCAGTTCATCACCGACACTCTTGGTGTGAGTGTGCTACGCCAGTCCGTGTACTTCGGTTTGCTGACCTCAGCATTTATCGCCAGTTACTCCATATTCTCCATGGTGTTCGGCTACTTTGCACTCACACACCGACCTTTCCGTATCATTGCACTGGGTATGACTGTGTGGGTAGTGGCTGTAGCCATCTGTGGTATGGCCCAGGCCGCCGAGAGCTACTACGTACTGATCGCCGGTCGTCTTATCAGCGGTGTCGGCGAAGCTTCGTTCCAGTGCACAGCAACACCCTTTATTAACCGCTACGCGCCACCGTCGAAGCGCTCGCTGTATCTGGGTATTTACTTGGCTTCCATCACCGTTGGAACTGCAGTTGGATACATCTACGGATCCATCTTCGCCAGCTCCGGGTTCGGCTGGGCTGGAGCCTATTTTGTGGAAGGTATCTTGATGATCGGATTCATCATCTGCTGTCTTACTATTGTACCGGACGAGTTAAACCAGATCCCGATCAATGAAGTGGACCGTGAAGAGATCGAGAGTAAGCAGAGTGAACTGGCGGTGGTGCCTCATACTCCTGGAGACGAAGACAAGGCGAGCGCGACCGCATATCTAGAAGACAAAGATCGCAATCTGCGTAAACCGTCGTTCTTTTTGGAGTGGTGGGGCATTTTCAGCAACGTGCCGTTCATGCTGATCATCCTAGGACACGCGGCTTACACCTTCTCCCTGGCAGCTATGAGCACCTTCAGTCCTGCCATCTTCATTGGTCTGGGACTATTTGAGAGCGAGACGACCGTGTCGCTTATGTTCGGTGGACTTGTGGCCATCACCGGCACCATTGGTACGCCTCTTGGAGGAATCCTGGTTGACTACCTCGCAAAGAAGAACCCCAATGAGGTTGGCCGTCGCTGCATGATCTCCGTGTACGCGCTGTTCTACTTCATGCTGGCCGCGGTTGTATTTGGCCTCATTATGGTGGCATTCGCCAGCACCAAGATGCTGTGCTTGGTCTTCCTCACTCTGTGTCTCTTTTTCATGTGTGCGCTATCCGTCCCCGAGACTATTGCGGTGCTCGAGCTCTTCCCAAAGTCGCGTCAGTCGATGGCCGTTGCAGCTAACACGCTGATCATTCACGCTCTGGGAGACGTGCCGTCTCCTATCGTTTTGGGCGCTATCAAGGACTCATGGGCTCCCCACTGTGGTACTGTAGAGATCGACGGGGAAGCAGAGCTAAACCCAGACTGCTCTGAGGACTACGCCGGTCTTCGTGACGTGCTGCTCTTCGCTGTAGTTTGGCTGGCGTGGGGTGTCATGCTCTGGGGCGCTTCCGTCATCGTTGTGAAACGGAGACAGAAGGAAGCAAAGCGTCGTGTGGCGCGTGGTGGTGTGGTCGACGGCTTGTTGTAAGCTGCTATGAGTCATTAGTCGGCGCAGTAGAGTACGACGGTGAACAAGCATCAAGCTGGTGTGGATGACAAGCCCAATAGGAACTAGACACCCAAACAAGGGCAAATCCTTGCCATCGCTGTGTTATGCCTTTTTCGTCTGTATTTACTTGCTTATCTCCCTTCTCCTTCGTTCCCTCTACACCAGAAGAGTAGTAATTGTCGACACCTTTCATGGTCGCTCCACACCAAACACCAACAGAATCGAAGCGTAATTGACTGTCGATGACTCGTCTTCTGTCCCTCCATTGTTTATGATGCCTATAGGTTCTTGCGGTGCAGGATGGAAGCGCCGTACTCTTCGTACTCGCTCTTAGTGATCCACATGTTCTTGAACGTTGCAAGCGAAGCCAAAATGGAGCCACCGATCCATGTAGAGTAGATGCGCGTAGGCGGCGCCGAGATACGAATTTTAATGTCCTTGGGAGCTTTCTTGCGAACTTCGGCGAGTAAACGATCGCCGAAGCCCGGGAACAGCGTCGAGCCTCCTGAAAGAATAATCTGCGAGAAGAGCGTCTTACGCAGGTCCATGTCCGACTTCATAATGGCCTGCACCAGGCACTCATGCACACCACGCGCCTCTGATCCGATAATCTCCGGTCGGAACAGCACTTCCGGTGCGCGGAACTTCTCAGGGCCAATCTGTAAAACAACAAGATAGCACACAACATGTCGTTAAATCACTCACTCTCACCCCACAAGATCCAAACAGCAACAACGTCAAAATTCTTACGTTGAGCAGCGTGCCGTCCGGCAAGTAGTAAGCCGAAGTGTCATCTCCGGATGTGGTGGTAGACTTGGACTTACTGATCATATCCTTGACTGCGAGCGCCGATTTTTCAGCTTCAAGTTGCTCCTCCTTGGTGGGGTTAAAGGCCACATAGCACAGCTTCTCCTTGATCTCCCGAACCACCTCTCGCTCTGCAGAAGTCTGGAAATTGTAGCCTGCTCGACGCAATAGCAGCTGCAAGTGGCGAGTGACGTCTCGTCCAGCAATGTCCATTCTTGTGATGGCATGGGGCAACGTAAAGCCTTCGTATACTGGAACTACATGTGCCACACCGTCCCCCACGTCCAACACGACGCCTGTAGTACGGCCAGAGGCGTAGAGACTCAGCACAGCCTGTGGCGAGACGAAGAGTGATGGTACATTGAAAGCCTCGAAGAAGACCTCGCCTGCGCGCTGACGGTTTGCCACCGGGTTCAACGGCGCCTCAGTTAGCAGCACCGGGTGATCCTCGCTCTGTACATTGAGCATGTCCTTGGAGTACACGTGCTGCCAGATGCGGTGCATACTGTTCCAGTCCGTGACCACGCCGTGCTCCATGGCATATTGGATCTTGAACAGCCCACGATGGTGCTGTACGCGGTTGCCTACGAACACGTCGCCACCCTCGTACGCCCCGCCAGGCATCATACGTGTGTGTTTGGTGGTGCCCACGAAAGACGGGAATACCACCTGTGGCGTCTCTCCGCCAGCGAAACCTGCCTTCATGAGTCCGCTGCCATTGTCGATCACGAGTGGCTGGTTGCCCAGCACCTCCCGCGTCGCCGCGCTCGCCATATTTGCTCTAAGATGCGGGGGAGCTTGAAAATCCTACTAAGTTTTGTCCTTGTGTCCAATACAAAATGTCACTGCAACATTTTTTCAGCCTGATAGTACTGAAATGATATAATCAAATGACACTTGATGCTGGACACAGATAGAGCGGACCATCACTCTTGGTCTTGCAGGGAGCCAATACAATAGCTTAAGGAAAACGCCTACACACCATGGAGGGAGCGGAGAGAGAGGTGGCGGCGCTGCTGGAGCAGGTGCAGGGCACACAAAGCAACGCCGAGCAGATCGATCTGTTCCGTCACGTGCAGGAGATCGTGACACACCGAGATCCATCGGGATCAGAGCGGCGCGTGCTGCGTAATGTGTTGCCATTGCTCGGACAGCTCGCTCAGCAGCAGAACGCGACGCTGGTGGCTTCGATCCTGCAGCTTGTGGCACAGGAAGCAGACGCTGCGTCTGCCACAGCTAATACAGCGTCAAGCGAGGCAGTGGGTGCGGCGTCCACGCTCCTGGCCGGGCTCTATGAAGTATGCCACACCGTGTTGTTGCTCAGCTATTCGAGCGAGAAGAACGTGGTGCTGGCGCTGCAGCTAGCGCTTAGCAGTCTGCACTCAAGTTTCCAGGTCGTCTTGCGCGCCGAGAACATTGAGAACCGCGTGGATATGGAGCCAAAAAGCTGCTGGGACGCTACGATCCGCTGCATCGAAGCGACGGCCGACGTCGTGGCCAACCCGCCGGAGGCAGGAGACAACAACCGCAGTGCCATGGTCTGGTTGCGAGCCTGGAAGCTGTTGGAGAGCAGCGCCATGCTCTTTAGCACAGCGCAGGATGCGTCCGTGTACCGAGATCCCATGCGATCCAACGTGCAGCCCAACGTTTGCAGTCTGGATCGACTGAGTGGAGGAAAGCAGACGATTCTGGTCAAGACACAGCTACAAGAGTTCGGAGTTTTCTTGTTACAGAGGCTGTGTGGGGTTTTGGGCGCTGTAGCGGAGAGCAAGGTGGCACTGGCGAGACGAGAGTTGAGTGTAGCGATTAATTCACTGTCGCTGCTAGCGGCCGTGCGACCACAGCACATGCCACATATTTTACCAAGGCTAATTGCTATTTCGAATGCAGTGGCAACGCCGGGAATGGAAGATGCCGTGATGCAAAAGACTCTGACAGCCAACTTGGTGAAGCTGCTGAGCCATCCGGCAGCGCAGCCATTTGCGGACGAAGTGACGGACATTTTGATCGCTGTGGGGGCATCCCAGCGCGCCTTTGCTGCTATTAGTAAGAGCAAGGAACAGCGCAGACGGTATACCAATGCACCGACTGAGGCGTCTTTGCGAAGGGCCAGGATCGGAAAGCGCACTGCAGCACAGTCGATCACAGAGCGAGTAGAGAATGCCAACGCCCATGCCAAGCGCAGACGTGTGAACCTTTCCGAGTCTTCAGCAGCCCCTATCTCTCGAGAAAAAGTGACACACGACGGAATTGTCAACATGCAAGCTGTGGAAGTCGCCAATTTGGTGCTGGAGAGTTTTGCGTCTGATATGCCAACTCCCGCGCCTTCTAACCTGCAGTTGGAGCTCGTTCCTAGCGCGTTGAAGACGCGAATGTCTGCACTGCTGGCAAAGCTTGCAACTCCTTCCTCAGCTTTCGCAATTGAGAAGAGTGCTAAGCGCATGCGTGACCCTCGACTAAGACGCGATCCAAGGTTGCAGACACAGAACAAGGAGCAGCCAGCACTTGTGTCCATTTTTGATGACACTGCCGTCGAGGAAGTGAGTGATTGGATCTCGAAAAATGCTGCTACAATCGCAGAGCCACTCGTGTCTGTCTCGGAGGATAACGTGGTTCAGGTGCACTTGAAATCCGAGACTGCTGCGTGGCAACACGAAATGGCTGTTGACGCGCTGGTTCGGATCTTGGAAAACGAATACGGTGTGAAGATTCGAGGTGACGAAGCATTGCGTGAAGGGGTTGTCTGTCGTCTTGCGTCAAGTCCGTGGCTTCTGTGTACGGACGAGAAAAACAAGCCGATTGCGCTGTCGGATGAACAACCGAAACTACCGTTTGTCTACCAAAAGATTTTGGATTTCGTGCTGGGCGATTATGCCGTGCGTTCAACGCTTGCAATAAATCTGCTGTGTCAGGAATATATTCGTGCTACGGCTTCCCAGCTAAGCGGAACTCAAGGCGAGGACTCTATAACTCCACCTGGCACTGCTGATTATCAGATCTATCGGAAATCTGTAAACTATTTCTTCGACACGTTGCAAAAGAAGATGAATATTTCCTCATCTGCGGACAAGAAGCTGTTTGGTAGTCTGGTGGCGCAACTGCCACGGACTCCGGTGGAGATTCTTCGCCTCGTTACGTCGCTATTTAGTGAGAAATCCGGAGTCGTTCTTGGGATTACACTGCTGCGAGATCTTTGCAAGGAACGGAAAGCATGTCAGATGCCGTGTCTTCTGCTCCTATTGCGGTATACATGCCATGAAGACGAGCACTATCGAAATTCTGCTATTCGCTGTGTCGCCAATCAGCTTTATGGAATCGGTGCTCTTAAAAATGACATCGAAGAATTTGCGATCAAGTTAGTCAACTCATTGCGGGAGCCTGTCACAGCCAACGATGCAAGTGCGACAGAAAATGATGAGCCGATGCCGGAGGCCGTCGATGGTGCTGAAAATGTCGAATCCGTTAGCATTCAAGAGCCTTCTGCAGCAGTGGAGCAAGGAGACTGCTGGCTGAAAACCCAGGTGCAACGGATTACACTTGCTGAAAAGGACACCAACCATGAGCTGCGGGCTTATGCAGACGAAATTCAAGCGGAAACTGATCTTTCCAAGTCCTTGGACAGCGAACCGGAGATTCTGCGGCGGTTGGAACTCTATCTGGCTCTGTGTGCGAAGAAGCCGTCACTGTTGACACACTTGGTGGCGACGTATGCGTACGCATCCGAAGCAGTGCGCCAAGTTGTTTTCCGTGCCATTGAAAAGCTCATCAAGCATCTCAAGCAACGCGGAAGTGTGAACGTTGTTGCCCAGCTTCACGGGTACGAGCCAAATGCTCTTGGACTGGTTTGCCACATCATTCAGATCCTGTCGCTTCGTGGACGGCCGAACGAATCTAGCTCGTCAGCCACTGACGAGCTCGTGCAACAGATTTTGGAGCTCTACCATAGCCACGAACACATTCCAGACTCAATCTCGGTGCTCATTCCGGTGTTGCCCAGCATTCGTGGTGAGATCCTGTTCCCATTGTTGCCCCAGCTGCTATCACTACCCCAAGCTCGACTGTCAGTCGCCATTACGCGGCTATTAGAAGCAATGCCTCCGCAGGTGGTAGCTCCTATCGACTTGCTGGTGGCACTGCATCACGTGGATCTCAAGAGCGAGCCAAGCATGCAAAAGAAGGTTATTAACGCCATTAATTTCTGCGTGGAACACCGTCACGCATTCCCTTCGGACGTGCTTCTTCACGTGTGTCGAGTGTTGGTGCAAGAGGAAAGAATCTCGAAGCTTTCGCTCCGTACGCTCATTCTTAGCGTCACAGCCTACCCGACTCTGCAGAAGGATATGGCGTCTCTTCTCAACATTCTCATTGACAGGAGGGTGTGGGAGATGGAAGATGCCTTGTGGAAGGGCTTCGTCAAGTGCTCAGCACTCATCCAGCCAGCATCTTTCCCCTTGCTTCTTCACAAGTTACCGGTGCCACAACTGGACTTGTTATTGAACGAGGAGAAAGAGTTGCGTGTCTTACTCCGTGAATTTGCCTTCACTGCTGGTCCTGACGGCCAGCCTATGGATCTTCCGTCCGAAATCAACGCGCTCCTCGAAGACCCGCAAGAAGGCAAGCTTGAAAACGTCCCTGACAATGAAGAACCAGTAATGAAAGTAGAGAACACTGATCCCGCCAAGGTGGAGCACAACGAAGATGAGGGAGTGGAGCCCAGCAATTAGGAGAGTGGCTGCAACACCGCAACCACTTACAACGATAGATACTCAACTGAATCAGAGGAAGAGGCAACAACATTGCCCACAGGGAATGCCCCAGGAATTCTTTGACTCGGAAGTTACTTTGGCAATGCCAAGTTTTTTACTATTGTTTTGTACGGCAAGTTTAGCCGCAGGTGTGGCTGTTGTAGCGAACGTGGCATATCTCACTCACTTCTGCAATAGCCTTAAGGGCTTCGTCCATATCCTCCTTTGTGTGAGCTGCAGAGATACAGAAGCGCACGCGGGACAGCAACAACGGCGTGGCTGGGAACCCCACGGTCACCACGGCGAGATTGCGCTTGAGGCATTCGCGGGAGTACTCACCGACTTTTGACATGTGATACAGCATCACTGGGATCACAGGCGAGTCGAAGTCACCAAGAGTGATCACACCCATGTCGATCAGCTTTTGACGGAAGTAGTTGCTGTTCTCACGAAGCGAATCCAGTTTATTACGACCAATGTCTGTGCCATCCAGACCCGCGACGATGTTAAGTGCCGTCAGAATCTGCTGCGCAATGACTGGAGACAAACTCGTCGCGTAGATCGCACCAGCGCTCGAGTTTCGAATAAAACTAATGATCTCCTCCGATGCTGCGATGTATCCGCCCATGCCACCGAAACTCTTAGTAAATGTGCCCATCAGAATGTCGATCTCGCTCGGATCTACTCCAGCATACTCACAGATACCTCGGCCAGTCTTACCGAGAGCCCCGATACTATGCGCTTCATCAACGTAAATGTACGCTTTGTACTTCTTAGTTACGTCCACCATCTCTCGAAGACGTACGATCTCTCCCTCCATTGAGTAGATACCTTCAATCATCACCATAATCTTCTTCCACGCCCGGTGCGTACGAGGCTGTCCTTCCGCGATCTTAATGCGCAAAACCTCTTCCAAGTGCTCTGGATCGTTGTGTCTAAAGACACCCACAGTCGCTCCGGAGGCACGGGCACCGTTCACAATGGAAGTGTGGTTCAGTGCGTCGCTTAGAATGAGCGTGCCCTTGCCCATAAGTGCCGGGATGCTCGTCGCATTCGTTGCGTAGCCCATGTTGTACACAATAGCCGCTTCCTTGCCAATGAATTTGGCCACAGCCTTCTCCAATGCAACGTGCACCGACGTGGTACCGAACTCCATGGGAGGCACAGTAGAGGCCAGAGAGAACTGGTTCACAGACTCAAACACTTCGTGGCTGCACGTGTTCATCCAGTCATCGGCAAAGCCCAAGTAGTTGTAGGATCCAAGGTTGAGACAGCGCTGCGGCGGCTCGTCCAAGTGCACGAAGGTCTTATTCCCGTCAGTGGACGTGCGCTTGATGAGGTCGATATGAGCGCCAGGAGCGCCAGTCACCGGGCGATTGAAGACGTCCTGCACGCGGTGGTACAAACGACGAGTGTAGAAACTTTCCCAGGCGATAAGAAGCTTCGCCAGTCCGGAACGATCCTCTTCCGAACGGTAGCGAGAGATGCCCGAGACGCTAGCCGCAATGTCACGCAAATGACCGAAGGTTATGAGGATCGAGTACTGCAGAAAGCACATGATGGCAGGGAACCACGGCACGTGCTCGGCGGCCATGACGAGAGGAGATTGATGATAAGAAAGTTGGCAACCCGGAGAATTCTAAAATGACTCGCAAACGCGTTGTGTCTCTTGGGACAAGTCTCTCGAAGCAACAACGATTTGGGAGATCAGAGAGAGTGAGAAGGTTGAGCCACTTGGCCCGTTGATGCAGCTTACGAACCATGACGTGGCCGCTTCGGACTGCTCACTTTGCAAAACTGCACGGCATCAGCACCTCGAATTGAGCCACGGAAACATGCAATGATGTTGGCCTGCCTGCTTGGACTAGTTAATTTTCAAGTGATGTGCCATTGCGTGACTAGAGCGACTACGCACTAACGGCATTAGTTTGACGCTGACTCAGCGTCGCTGAGACGGTGGCCATGAGACTTGAATGCGGTGGTTCATTCTGCTTCTGTCGAGAAGAAAGCCATGAACGATCATACCATGTCCGAACTTCAGACCTACGCATTGGGACCCACAATTACATACGACGTTGTATTGAGAACTCAATTGCAATTTGTATTCCATCATCAAAAACCAGCATACGCGGAAGAGTGAAAGAAGTGCCATTCATTTAGTTAGCAGCGCCTGCACAATCACATCCGGAGCGACTACCGACGTCAGGAGGTTACGGTCGCAGGTCTAAGAGTGAGTCTTCTTCTCGAAGCGGATATTGCACAAGTCGCAGACTTCCTTCAGCGCCACCAGAGCCGTGTCCATATCCTCCCGCGTGTGGGCAGCCGAGATGCAGAAACGAACACGAGCGAGCAGCAGCGGCGTCGCCGGGAAACCGACGGTCACCACAGCCAAGTTACGCTTCAAACACTGGCGAGAGAACTCCCCGACCTTCGACATGTGATACAGCATCACTGGGATCACAGGCGAGTCGAAGTCACCAAGAGTGATCACACCCATGTCGATCAACTTCTGACGGAAGTAGTTGCTGTTATCACGCAGAGACGCAATCTTCTTACGGCCGATATCCGTGCCGTCCAGACCCGCAATGATGTCAAGTGCCGTCAGAATCTGCTGTGCGATAACCGGAGACAAACTCGTCGCGTAGATCGCACCAGAGCTCGAGTTGCGGATGAAATTAATGATCTCCTCCGACGCCGCGATGTACCCGCCCATGCCACCGAAACTCTTCGAAAACGTACCCATCAAGATGTCGATCTCGCTCGGGTCCACTCCAGCATACTCACAGATACCACGACCAGTGGCACCCAGAGCTCCAATGCTGTGAGCCTCGTCCACGTAGATGTACGCTTTGTACTTCTTGGTCACGTCCACCATCTCGCGAAGACGAACGATCTCGCCTTCCATCGAGTAAATGCCCTCGATCATCACAATGATCTTCTTCCAGGGGCGGTGGGTACGTGGCTGTCCTTCAGCGATCTTGGTACGCAGCACCTTCTCCAGGTGCTCGGGGTCGTTGTGTTTGAACACGCCGACCGAGGCACCAGATGCGCGTGCTCCGTTCACAATGGAAGTGTGGTTCAGCGCGTCACTCAGAATGAGCGTACCCTTGCCCGTGAGCGCCGGGATACTGGTGGCATTGGTGGCGTAGCCCATGTTGTACACAATAGCCGCCTCCTTGCCAATAAATTTGGCCAGTGCTTTCTCCAGTGCAATGTGCACGGAGGTGGTGCCGAACTCCATAGGCGGGACTGTCGAGGCCAGCGCGAACTGCTTTACGGCAGGGAAAACTTCCTTGCTGCACGTGTTCATCCAGTCATCAGCGAAGCCCAAGTAATTGTATGATCCGAGATTGAGGCAGTGCTGGATGCATCCGTCCTTGTTGTGCAGCGTCTTGTTCTCATCTACCGAGTAGCGCTCGATCAGATCGATGTGCGCACCTGCAAAGAGGCAGAGGGGGTCAGCATACAGAGAGAGCGGGGAGGGGGAGTGCTAGAGCGCACCTGGTGGACCGGTCACAGGGCGGTTGAAAACGTCCTGAAGGCGGTGGTAGATGCGCTTGGTGTAGAAGTTCTCAAAGGCCACGAGCAAAGGCGCGTAGCCCTTTTTGGCATTGTCCGCGTAGCGAGAGCCGCCGAAGATGCTACCTGCGTGGTCTCGCAGATGTCCAAAGGTGATGAGGATGGCGTACTGGATGTAGCACAGGATGGCCGCGGCCCATGGCACGTGCTCGGCCGCCATGCTCAGAGACTGCTGGACGCGCTTGAGGCTTTCTGACTATGCAGCGGGGAGTTCGCCAAAGTGGATCACTTGCCTGCAGTCCCTTGAAACGGTGAGAAAAACAAACCTAATTTCAGCCAATCACAGAACTACTACATGGCAATTTCCCCGTAATCTTCCACTACGTATTGATGCCACAGTAACTCCGTAAAACGGAGCTGTGAACATCTAGTTCAATGGTGTCTGCCTGCATGCAGCCTACAATAGCAACTTGCTGGAGTATGAGGCCGGACAGAGGGCCTAAGAGCGCACACGATATGAGTTACGCTAACGACAAGCATGAGAGGGTCTTCGCTCTTTCTATGGTACTAATAGGTTACCGACGACGGTTCGTATCTTACCGGTATCTCGACTCGAAGCGACACCGAGTGAAGGTTCGGTGCAATGCAGGACGCTTCCGTACTATCGCCGCCTATGGAACGCGCCACGTGCTCGCCGCAGTCTCGCCACCGCAAGCGCCGCCTGCTGGAGGCCACGCAGCACGTGTCACCTCCTTCTGACCGTCTGTTGATCGAAAATACGGCGGCGCAAGTGGCGGTGACACAGAACTCGGATCAGACCGAGGCAGTCAATGCCTGCATACGCGTTCTACGCAATGTTAAGAACAGTGTGTATCTACGAGGTAAAGTCACATATTCCACTGCATTAGATATGTGACTGGCTAACGTGCACCCGTGGTCGTGTGCAGCGCTGGCAGCGCGAGCTTTGGGGCTCCTGATGCTACAGAATCGAGCGCTGGCTGACCGATTGCGGCTCGAAACCGAAGGATTAGTGGACGCCTTATTGCAAGTCGTCGGGTACTGTCGGCGTAGTCGTACACATACGACGGACACCAGACGTGTACATGTCAACTGTTGCCTCGTCATTTCGCTGCTAATGCAAGGTACGAGACGCTCCAGGTGAGAGAATGAGAGATTGAAGATAAATAAAGCGTTACTAACGAGTTGTATGGGTTTGATCACGTGCAGCTCCATCGCAGCAGCACCTGCAGTTGGTGGTGTCGCTAGACTCGGATCTGCTGGTCTTGCAACCGCTGCCTTCAGAGCGAGAAAGCGCGAATCTTCTACTGACGGTTGCTGGTCGACCAGAAAGTGGGGATATCACGCGACCGACGGGTGATGACGATCGTGGAGTTGTGTTTGGTGCAGGTAGTATTGAGATTTTGAATAGGAAGAAGAAAATAAAGAAAAAGAGGAGACAAGCTGCGTCATCTCCACCTCGAGCTGCGGGGAGTAAGAATCAGCAGTCGCCACCACGCCAGCAGCGCCGGAAAATCCCATGGACTGAGCATAACGTCAGTGCTCCCAGTGACCATGAAGTTATGGTTCCCCGCTCACCGGGTTCTGGATATCCGAGAAGCAATAACGGCTGGTCAATCAATCGAGTTACTGGTGATAATCTGGCTGCAAACATCGCTAGCAGAAACACGCCCAGCCGATTTCTCAAAATGGAACGCCATCGCCTGGTGACGCCGATATTTCCTCGCCAATGTATACAGGATATACCGCTAAATCCATTACCGCTTATCCAGCCAACCGGTGGTCATCACATGTCTGGAGACGAGGTGATATCGGAGCAAACAGACCAAGCAGATGAAACTCAAGCTACAATGCTAGAGAACGTATTTCAGCCTCACCCCGCATCTGACACGCTATTGCACCCGAAGCACATGTTGGAGATCTTTCGCACTGGTCGAATGCCACTCGCTTCCACAGCGTATTTTCAACAGCACCTGCGAGACGGTGATATAGGCGACAAGGAAGGGAAACCAGTACCTAGTCGACTTCAAATTACTCAATGGGATCAATGGAAAAAGAGTCACCATGATGAAGACGACAGCGCGCGTGACGCCATGACAGCCGTATCTGCGATGCCAAGAGAGCACCATCAACCTGATAATATCATTATCAACGGAGATAGAACAGTAAACGCTTCTCCGACTAGACCAGGAGCCAAGAGACAGGTGAAGGTGCAAGCTGAAGAGCTTGGGCCAGCTACACCAGCGTTTAATCGCCAGCGACTGCGGGAAATCTTAACTTCTCCTGTGGACCCTAACGAGCATAATGTTCGCCAATTGAGAACACTCGCGCAGCGAGTGAATACTTCGGTGATGACATCGCTGGAGTCCGACATCGAACGAGCTCGACACGAGGAGAACCGGACGCGGCAGGAAATGCACTCAATGATTCAGCAAGAGCGTGAGCGACTGCCACTCAAGTTCCTCTTCCATTTGCCTGGTGGTGCCGCATACTGTCGACATCGAATGCGACGCGCTATGGCGCTGTGGATACTCGAATTTGAAGATAACCAGCGCCGTATGGCACTCATGCAGTGGAAAGCATTCGTAGAGCACGCACGTTTTCTTGAGCGTGGGGAGGAATATCATCGCCAGGCTACTAAAAGGCGTCTCAAAGTCGCCATCGAGTACGTGTTGCGGGGTTACCAGCAACAAGGACTTCGCAAGTGGACTGAAGCTACACAATTACTCATCTGGCATGACCGAGACACTGCAGCGAGGCGCATCCAGGCGGCTATCCGTCGTCATCAAGGCCGAGAACGTTTTGTAGCACTGCACCGTCGTCACCCTTTTGCAAGTCCCGTGCTGCGTGATATTTATCTTGCACCAGCCCGTCCAGACCTACCCTTTCGGATACCGAGCGAAGTTCGTGAACACAGACGAAAACTATGGCAAGCAGCCGATCTCGTGCAATGTGCGTATCGCTACAGGCGGTTCCGTATTGCACTCACCCGCTATCGTGTTGCAGCCATTAGAATCCAGGCGCTGCAGCGTATGCGTGCAGCTCGTTCGCGTTATCGTCATGTACGGCGACAGATTATACTGGTGCAGGCGCGTGTTCGAATGCGTTTTTATCGTGATGCGTTCTTAGTTCTCCGAAATGCGGTGCTACTGGTTCAAGCGGTTTTTCGCTCTGTGCGTATGCGGCGACTACGTCGATTAGTGCTTTGTGCTCAGCGTAAAGAAAGCGAGCGCGTGTTGTCCAGTGCCGTACTGCTGCAACGGGTTGCTCGCGGGTTTCTCGGGAGAATTGGTACACGTCAACTTCGACTTGTTCGTGACCAAGAGTGGCATGCTGCACTGATCTTTCAGCGTTGTTGGTACAAGCGTAATAACGAGTGGTCGACGTTCCTGCTACTTGGATGTCTGCGTGAAAAGGAAAACGAAGAGCGCATGTTTGATGCTCAGGTACTGGCGTACAAACGCAATCACATGGCCAGAGTAATTCGCCGCACCTGGCTGGCATATCTGGCTTCGAAGCGGAGCACAGCTGCGGGTCTCATTCAGCGAAATGTTCGTCGACGTTTGGCTCACCACTTTGTCGAATTCCTGCGTCGACAGAAGATGGCACATCGACGGATCAAATGGTTCTTTCGTGTCCACCACTCTCACCGTATTCGGACAGCGAGGTACTTACAGTTCTGGTGGCTCAAGACTGTTCCAGGACGACTACGGCACCACTTGTTCATCCGTCGAACCGTGGAGGCATTGGAGGACAGACGTCGTAAATATGAGCGAGAGGAGAATTCTTCATCTAGGATGCAGGCACTGGTTCGTGGTCACATGGGTCGGAAGGTTGCACTACGGATGCGCTCAGCTCGTTCCATCCAGCGGGCGATTCGCGTACACTTAATGCGCAAGCATTTCAGGGAAGAGATGGCTCGTATTAGAGCTCTAGTTTCGCTTCAAACCGCCGACAAGTGCATTGATACAGCGATGAACAAGGTGGTTGAAGCTACAATGAAGTTGTACAACGCTTCAGCGTGTGCGATTCAGCGCATTTTTCGAGGCTGCCATTGTCGAATGCGCGTAATGAGGGACATCGTTTACTCGGAGTTACGGGCGCGTATGGCAGTGCGGATTCAGCGCAAGTGGCGGCAAAATACTCATCAACGAGCAGCTCGAAAGCTTTTGCAAGCTCAGAAGCGCAAGCAAACGAACCCGTTCCGAACTGAAACATCCGTGAGTGCCATTATCGACAAGATGTTGTCTTCGTCAGCTGTGTTCTACGATCCAAACGATGAACTTCGAGGAATGATGGTGCAGGAATGGCTACATCGGCTTGGTCTTGGAGCAAAATATGGCGAGCTATTCCAGAAGAATCGTTGGGTTTCCTCTATTGACTCGATAGATATATTGACGCGACTTCGTGAACTCAATATCGACGCGTGTGGAGAAAAACTCGAGAGCATTGGTGTCCACGACAACGAAGATATGCAGATGATGTTAACAAACCTGTTCGCTTATCAGACGATTCAGGAAACAAAGAGACAACGTAGGGAGTTGGCGTTAGCCCGAGAGAAGCAGGTGCTACTTAAACGAAATTGTGACAGGGCTCAAAGGCAGTTGCAAGCGTGTATTAACGCCCAACAAAAGTATGAGAACGCCCTGGAGGAGGTGCTTCAAGAAGCAAAAGAGTTTCGGAATCCACCTAAAGCTGTCCGCGATAGACAAGCTGCATGCACTCGCGAGCTTGAAGACGCTGTCAAGAAAACAACTCAAGTTCATGGAAATTGCGAATCGTCAGCAGCGCTGCATGCAGCACATGCGCGTGAAATCTCCACATTACAACAACAATTCGCTTCGCAACAAGAGCCGAAGGAGATTTCAGCGGTACACAGTCAACGCAGCCTGAGATTCATCGATCAGCTCAATGTAGCTCGCGAGATCTTTCTCGAGCGGTTTCCTGGCTTGGATGCTCGTGCGTTTGCGTTTGTTAGTGCTCTCGAGGAGAGTCAAGTGACGAGATGGCAGCTCCAGCGCTTCTTCGACACTTACACTACAGTATCGGAGGTAAAGCAGAACATGAAGGAGCTCACGTTCTTCTCCTTCGAAACTGAGGTGAAGAAGCACAATCATGCGAGATTCGGCCAATGTGCAGACATTCTGCAATATGGACTTGAGCGGCTCGCCGAGTTGTTCGGAATTTCTATGGAGATGATGGTCCTTGGGGCCGAGAATGCCACTGTATCAGGCGGTGGTCAACATAACATGCTGGAGCGCTCGATACTTGAGCGTACACTTCTTGGCACGATTTCTGCCTCCACTAGTGCTCGTGGAAATCAAGAAAAGGCACGAATATGGCAAGTGGGGGCTGCTATAATTGCCGAAATGAACGCAAAAGCCACGAAAATACAGAGTCTGTGGCGTCGACGGGCTGGGAACAAACTAGTTGCCGAACTCCGGGTCAATCAACGCCATAAACAAGTTCGCGAGCAATATGTTGCCGAATTTCACACCGACCACGTCACGCCATTTTGGCAGTCGGAGCGCAAGAAAGAGCAGGAAGCGCTGGATGCGTGGCTAGCGGAAGAAGCAAAGGCACATCGAATACGACGGCTATACAACATCACACGGTATCCATACGTTGAGGAATGGGATGACGAGGCTCAGGCGTACGTGTATGCAATTTATTCGCAAGTTGACTCGGCAGCGCTG
The DNA here is from genome assembly GCF_000247585.1 of Phytophthora nicotianae INRA-310. NCBI lineage: Eukaryota > Oomycota > Peronosporomycetes > Peronosporales > Peronosporaceae > Phytophthora > Phytophthora nicotianae. The sequence goes on along the minus strand of NW_008634126.1, from coordinate 2,886,698 downwards.
CTAGGTGAGGACCTGCAGCCATTTGAACAGACCCAGACCAGGTACTACGTCACTGAAAAGCCCACTTATTCTATTGAAGAAGAAGACATTATCATTCGAATCCAAGCCCAAACACGTCGCTTCCTCGCTCAGCGTCATCTCCATGAGCTGCAGCGCTCATATCGTCGTGAGCGTCGGCGTGCTGCACTTGAAGTAGAATGGAACAACGCTAAGCAAGAGCGAGCGCAGTTGCTTACGCTCACATTCCAATTCCAATTCCGTAACAATGCACACGTGAAGACATGGCTGAACACACGATTGAAGTCCAAGCCTCCTGGGCCTCGTAAGCCTTCTGCAATGTCACCAACTCGTAAGCCTTCTGCAGTGTCACCAACCAAGTATGGTAACAGCATTACAAAGGGTATCGATCCATCCACTGCGGGCAAGGCTAAATCTCCTACGAAGGCTGCAGGCAGAGAGCAGAAAGAAGATATCACCAAGGTGGACAAGGAACAAGAGCAAAGTCATCTGGGAGTGCATGGTACTCTAAATGCAGCTGTTGACGCCCTCGCACCTACGTACCATGTTAGTGTGCGTGCTGAGCATCGCCGAAACTTGAGCTTCCCGGCCAATTCGCGTCCTGGTAACGCACACAGTCGAGCCATTATTCGTCTTTTGGAAGAGCTACCCACTTTCTATCGTCAAACAGCACCTGAATTACAGGTAGCAAGCAGGTTAAGATACACCAAGATGGCTCTACGGTTCGGTTGGGAAGAAGTGCAGTCTAATACAGCACCAGTGGTGAATACGATCAATGCATCACGGTCGTATTATTTCAACAAAAGCACACTCGAGACGTCATGGGAACGTCCCGATTACTCGTTTGACGAGCAGATTGCAGCTATCCAAATCCAAGCGCTAGCTCGGATGATCTTGGCTATCAACACGCGTGAGAGAGAACTCGCTTCTATTTCGTTCGTGGCCACCGTCCAGGATGCCATCAAACAAGCAGCACGACTCGGTTGGGTGGGTTATTCACTCGAGGGCATGACGGCGGCTGTGTTTTTGAGTAGATTTGGCCTCATCAAGTACATCACGTCGGCGTTGGGACAATCTCCACTGGAGGAACTATTGGCCACGGTATCATCCGAGGAAAAGGCCAAGAGCCTCGGTTGGAGCAAGGAAGAAGTTGGTCTGGTGCCGTTATTTCCCCAAATTTTGCCGCGCAGATTCCCACGGAGCTGTTCGAGAGCAACATCCGTTCCTGCCAGCATCAAACACCCGTTCAATATTCTACCAAGTGAGCGTGTGATCTCACAGCTTGTGACCCAGAGTTATCCGAACCAACACGGGCGTGTTACTGGTCTACTCCGCGCGTTGCGTAACTCGACGACTCCGATCTCGTATCGCCAGCTAGAGATGCACCTTCGTCGATATGCAGGTCGTCCCGACGATGCTATTGCAAATGTCGGTGAAATCACCTCACTAGCGATAGCCACTCGAGAGCCGCAAGAGAAGACTATCTTCGCGTTTTATCTCCGTTGTGCTGAGCGGTGTGTGGTATATGCTGCCAATCTCAAACTTACGACACTTCAGCGAGAACTGTCGGCTGTGCTACGGATGCCTCGACACCTAATGCCATCTCCTGCACCACCGCAATCACCTGCTAAAGACGAAACCATGAGAACCAAAGCTTCAATACCTGTCGTTCCAGTCTCTCCAGAAGAGGAAGAACGATGGCTACAGCAGGCTTTGTCTCGATACCCAAGTCGCGCAGTTAAAGGTCTTTGGGAAAATGAGATGGGATCCTCGTTTTCACACGCCCAAATGGCTCTTTATCTCCGCGAAGAAGCATTAGAGCGAGTGCTTGCTTGGGAACGCACTGCTCTACTGTGTCAAACAGCTTTCCGTATGCTGCGTGTGCGTCGTTGGTACCTCGCTACCCAAGAAGCTCGTGCAAGAGCAGCAACTATGATCCAGTGTGCATGGCGAGCGTTGGGTGCTCGGGAAGTACGAGCACTGCTTGAATCGCAACAGCAGTCACCGTACGAGCAACGCCTGGATAAACGCACGAACACCTTCTACTTTGTCTACACGCCTACAGACGAGAAACTGCTTGAGGAACCTCGTGACGAAGTCACAGGTGGAATTCTGCCGTTCCGTCCCATGATTCAAGACCGTATCACAAAAAGTTGGATGTTGGCTTGGCCACACTACACACCAGCTTCTCAGAGAGCACGGACGTCTAAGACAGCACCCGGCGCTGATACTCCATGGGTTGCTTGTAGTCTTTGCACTGCGGAACGCGCAGCTCGCCGCTGCAACGAATGTTACTCGCCCACTGGCGATTATGTGGACTTCTGTCTCGCGTGCTTCTACGACCGTCACTTCCCCACTGCTGCGAACGGCCCTGAAGACTTGAGTTGGCACACGTACACGGCGTTAAATCCGTTGAGCACGCCGTTCTTCCGCTGTGTTGAGTGCTCCAGACCATCGGTCATTCGTTGTTTGCCTTGCAACGAGCATTATTGTGAACGCTGCTTCACTCGTGTTCACTCTCGAGGTAAAACACGCTCACGTCACGCGCGTGAATGGTATGCAGCCCATGCTGCTGCATGCGTTGAGTGCGAGATGCGAGTAGCGTGCCAGCGATGCCTCACTTGCCAAGATGCACTGTGCGAAACGTGTATGGCTCGCACACATGCTCGTGGCCGACGTGCTGACGGGAAGGCGCACACGATGGAATTACTTCCGCAGCTTCTTGAGCCTGGTGACGTTTATTGCGAGCAATGCCGCGCACGTCGCGGTGATGAACGCTGCGAATTCTGTGCCCAGACACTCTGCGCAGTCTGTCACTGGAGCTCTTCATCACCAACTGGAGTCCGTAATAGTAGACATGCCCTTGTATGTGTGGAGACGGCCCTGGCTGAAAAACGACGCGAGTTACTGGGCGATCGAGGCTTGTGTACTGAATGTGGCAAAGCTGCTGATCGTGAGTGCGTCACATGCGGAGACCGATACTGCAGCGTACGCTGGATGGGTAACCCTGGATGTTTTGAGCGCTTCCACGTCAAAGGTAAACGCTCCGATCACACATTCACGATGGTCGAAGTGCCGACAGAAATGCCGCAGGAAATACTGGCACTTGAAGAGCAGGTTCGTGTTAAACGGCGACGCGATGCTGAAACGGCCGAACATGAAGCTAAGCGACTCGCTGCGGCTTTACTTGAAGAGGAAGGAGCTTCGGCGAAGAAGAAGGCAACTAAGACACGACAAAAGAAGACCAAGAAGAAGAAGCACTTGTCGGTGGGCGCACCTAATGGAAAGAAGATCTGTGCTGTCCCGCAGTGTCGACACCGTGCACTTGTCCTTGACATCCCTGGTGCCTCGTTTTGTCCAGAGCACTTCACTCTCCAGCACGCGCTTGAGGTTGCTGAGAGAGACCCTCTGGAAGCTGCGCGGTTGCTGACGCTGGTCGATAACGGCGGTGGACGAGTTGTAAAAAAACAAAAGACGGGATGGAGGGGGTTGTTGCCGGGGAACTTCTTTTCACGTGGGCAACGCGATACCAAGAAACCTCGGAAGCTGAAAGAGACGTCGACCAGCGTCCAGGTCGAATCCTCAACCACTACGACAACTTGATGCTTGGCGGTCTTGGTTGCGCCACACAACGCACACAACGATTGCACTCATAAACAAAGTCGTGTCAGCCACCAGTATTTGAATTGATGTCGCTGTTACCCTCATTAGAAATTCTGTTCGCCGCAGTTACTCTTCATCTTCTCGAGTCGACGCCGCTGGTGTTTCCTGCACCGAATGAGCCTGCAGAGTCAGACCCGAGTTCGTGACCAACGACAACTCATACAACGTATTCTTTTTGGTAACATCGATCGAGAACGTGCATCTGTTAGAGCTCTGCAGGTTTTCCGCTACCCGACCACAGCAATATCGTACCTCCAGTTTGCGCAAATTGTACTTGACCGAGTCGAACTTGCGACGCAGCGGTCCGTTCCTGAAGTCGAACTGGATAAGCTCACCGGAAATGGCTTCAACCATATCCTTACACCGCTTAACTTCATCCACCTCCCTCGCGGTGGCCTTCACGACTGCATACCGCATCAACTCACCTGCACAAATCTGTCAGTTCACTTCAACGTATTGAGCACCAGATACTCCCCCCCCCCCTCCCCATCTCACCGGTGAAGTCGATGACACCACCCAGATACTCATTCTTGAGCACGATCGGAACATCCCGACGTGGCAGCAGACACTTAGTATCGAGGTAATAGCAGAAACACTTGGCCTCAGCATACTCCTCTAGAGAGGACGACAAAGCTCCGTCCCGCAGCGAAGGATTCTTCTCCGTCAGTGTCACCAGCTCTGGAATTACCTGTAGAATGCAATAACACAGTTAGTGACGGCAATTTTAATGGAGTTCACTATGAACACCACCTTCTCTGCGCTGCCCAGCAACTTTAAGGCTTCTGCTTTGTCCGATCGATGCAACGCGAAGATCGCCTGCTTGCTGTTTGTAGCGTCGTCATCATGGGGCACAAAGAACGAGTGAAAGAGTAAGTGTTTACGCCCAATTGCATCTCCCGTGTAGGTTGCAGGCTTGTGTGCTACACCTGGCCTTGAGGATCTCTCGGGACCGCTTGATGATCTTCTCGCGCATCTCATCGTATTCGTGCATCTCTGGGTATTAGAGGGTCGTAAGAAAAGGCACGAGCACTAGAAAGAGATGCAGCAGCGCACCCTGGTTCATATCGATGAAGTCTTGTCGGTGCAGCAACGTCGTGGGGGCTGCATTCTCTTCGGTCGACTCGGTCCGCATGCGCTTCATCCAAGGTAGGTTTGATTAAAGGGTGGAAATTTATACTTTTACCATCCTCAGGTGGAAAGTAAAAGTATTAATTTGATGTAACGTAAATAGTACTTTCAAAGTCATACTGTCTATTTGTACAAGTTTTCGCACGCAAAGGCGGCATCCACCTGCTCTCGGTGTCCAAAGGATAACTAGAGCTTCAACACTCGTGGCCTGCGCAGGCTTCGCTGGTCCAAGATTGAAAATTATCAAGGACAGAAGGCTGGCATGCCGGGTGGTGAGTGTTGTCGTTCCAAGCCGAAGTGGTTTTCCGATCACCGGTGATATGACTATGTGAAGCGCTCTTGCACGCGAGCTGGCGTACGTGTGCAAAATGATCCACACTCTACCAGGCCATTTTGTGCCATTCTCACACTGCGATGAAAAAAAATAATGATTACGGCGAAGCGAAAGCGCTTTCCTTCCGGCTATCGATCCGATCCTTGCAAAAAAATAAGGCAACATTTTGTCGAGTTCTTCTCCGCCAAGCGTCCGCATCGCTCGGTGCTCTCTTTCATCGCTAGATGCATAAAGCTCTTCGAGAATCTTCAAGTAATTGTTTCCTAGCGAGAATTACTACAATTTATTCGTATCATCAGGTATTTCCCCTGCTTATATCATCACGAGGATACTGACATTAAGCATCTAGATATCGTGTTGCTTGGTCCATTACCTCCGTGTTGCTTGGTCCATTACCTCCGCAATACTGACATGGTCTCGTCGCAAGCCAACAACAGCAAATCGTTAGGGTCATGTTATTTTGTCTCGGTGTTTTTCACGGTACTCCCTTTTCGTGTGGTAGGGTTCCTGAGCTCCCCCCGCTGTGCATATTCAAGAAAGACGCGCAGAGGTGAGTGAAGTTACAAGTGTCCGTCCGCCCTCCCAGCAGTTTCCTCGCAGCACAGACGCGTCGTAACACACTGGATCCATCGGTGCTGTCTCCGCCGTCCGATTCTGCGTGGGATTCTCGCTTATCCGCACCATATCTATCGCTAACGTCAGATAATCCGACACCTTATGGCGGATGGCGATGCGGACAAGGAAGATGACGGACCTGATTCTATTATTGCCATCTGATTCCATTGTTGTTTTCTGATTCTAACTTGAATCATTGCTGCTAGTCCTGTTCAGTTACTAGAGCCTGGTACCATGAGCCACTTTGTGCGCCAGAGCAAGTTCCGTCACGTGTACATCGAGCCTGCCAAGCTCGAGTCCTGCTACACGAATGTGCGGCTGGCTACGGCGACGGGTGAGCAAAACTACATCAAGGGTAACACCAAGTTTTTCGCCGTGTCCATCCAGGCGGGTGGTGGTGCCATGGCCGTGGTGCCTTACGATAAGGTGGGCAAGTTTGACCCGGACTTCCCGCTTATCTCTGGTCACCGTGGTGCCATCTTGGACTTCGACTTTAACCCTTTCCACGAGCACCTCATTGCGTCGGCCTCGGACGATACTACCATTAAGGTGTGGGGTATCCCCGAGGGCGGCCTGGCCGAGACTTGCGTGGACCCTCTCGTGGACTTGACTGGCCACGGCCGCAAGGTGACGCTTATTAAGTTCCACCCCACGGCTAACAATGTGCTGGCCAGTACGTCGTCCGACTTTTCCACGCGGCTGTGGGATATTGAAAAGGGTTCCGAGATCGTCAAGATGGAGGACCACGGAGAGAACCTGATTCAGGACCTGGCTTGGAGCTGGACTGGTAGTTTGCTCGCTACCACATGTAAGGACAAGGTCGTGCGTCTGTATGATGCTCGTTCCGGCCAGATTGCCGCGCAGAAGGAGAACGCCCACATGGGCACGAAGAGCGTCAAGATGAGCTTCCTCGGTAGCAAGGAGACGTTCGTCACGGTGGGCTTTACGCGTCAGAGTCAGCGTCAGTTCAAGGTCTGGGACCCGCGTAACCTCGACAAGGAGCTGAAGAAGGTGGACATTGACCAGGCCGCAGGTGTCATCATGCCGTTCTACGACCCGGACACGAACCTCCTGTACTTGTGTGGTAAGGGTGACGGTAACATTCGCTACTACGAGATGTCGGAGGGTGAGCCGTTCGCATTCCCCATCAGTGAGTACCGCTCGACGACTTCTGCCAAGGGTATGGCTATGATCCCCAAGCGCGGTTGCGATATCATGAAGTGCGAGACTACTCGTCTACTGAAGCTGACATCGAATGCAATTGAGCCGCTGCACGTGTTCGTGCCCCGCAAGTCGGACGCTTTTCAGGACGATATTTTCCCTGACACGTACGCTGGCATTCCCTCAATGACTGCCGACGACTGGCTGGGTGGTGCCGATAACTCGCCCGTGCTGATGTCCCTCCGTCCTGAGATGCAGGGTAAGGTCACCAACGATGGCAAGCGCTCACGCTCTGCATCCAAGGCGAACAGCGTGGGTGCTGGCATTGCGGCTCGCGTGGCTCGTTTCGCACGCGGCGGCAGCAAGACCGACAACACCCCCGAAGGCAAGCTTAAGGCCGAATTGGACACTGCTAACGCACGAATTGCAGAGCTGGAGAAGCTGCTTCGTGACAACGGCATCTCGTACTAAAAAGCGTCAGGACAGGACTGACTGCTACGACTACTGGGTAGGGGGACTATTAAATCCCCTATCACGGTTGGATTGGAATGCCGTTAGAACGACGCTAATTGTCGCTTCGTTTTCTGTTTTGGCTCTTGCAGTCGGAACCAAATACTTATTAGATTCGTGAGCAAGCAAGAGGCCTACGCACGCACCGAGTGGAGAGCAGGACAGCAAGAATACCAAGAGAAGTGTGAGAATACACGCAAATGCATGTCGAACAAAAATTGTGTGCTATTCAGTTGACCTCTTTTTACTGTTTGCTGTTCCTGACTAATCAGTGCTGAAGAATTTCGTGTCAGGTTGAGAGCCGTCCTCAAGCTGCGGTGTGCTGACAATGTTGTGGCGCAAGGAGTCGAGACTCCATGACAGGATATCGAGTGTTTGCCAAGCGTTTGCCCCCGTTGCACCAGTAAATCCAACCCATGCTCGACCGTGGAAGAGTTCAAGAGTGTTCTCGATTCGTAATGGCACTGTCAGCACAGGGCTGTTCATATCGTCCAGATAAATCGTGAGTAGCCCGATACCCGACCGCCAGGCACCTGTGGAGAAGAAGTTACCAGCTAGCGTGCTGGCCGTGAATGCTTCGTCGAAGAGCATGCTTTCGTCAAGATTGGATTTGTACGTGATCCGCACAGTGTGGGTATCCTCCGTCAGGTCCGGAAGATTACTAGTAGCGCCGAGAGAGTGCGTATGATTGGGCTGCACTACTCCTCCGTTTCCACTGACGTGTACGCTGATGTGATTCTCGTAGACATCTAGCAATTCCGGATTGAACCACGTATCGAACTCAATGGCGAGTGCGTTTCGGAGACCGCCATAGCCAAGGGACATACCTCCGGAACCCAGTGCAAGCTCTTGTTGCACGTCGTTTTGTATCACAAAAGCAAAGCCGTCGCCTCCACGAGACCTGCAGTTTGTGTGGACGTTGTCCATTACACGGCATGTTGTTGAAGGATTGGTCGCTCGAAATGAGAAACTGGTGGTGAATCCTTCTCGGACGTTCATTTGTCGTGGATACCAAGCTGCGCCCGTGAGGAACGATTGCGACGCTGTGAGCCTCAGGACTGTACCACAAGATGTTGTAATTGGGGCGGCATCAACTGGTTGTGCTGGAGTTGATTTGTCGAAGACAGACACTTGCTTCGCTGGAAAAGGCATGGCTGCCATGGCGTTCGTGGGCAACGAGCGATGTGTTGATCCATTGACGTAAATGACGTTGCGACTCTCGCTTTCAAAGCACACGTACGAACACCCTGTAATGGCTGCAGTCAAATCTCTTGGAACTGTCGCGTCAAAGCCATCACAGCACGAAACTGAGGCGTTGCAGTTCTGAAGCTGTTAAAATAGGCTCGTCAGTGAAGTATTATGCAAGAGCGAGCAATTGCTGGGAGAGGGGAAACTTACATGGGCATCGCCGTTCACGTACAATCCGAAGTGTCCTTGGTCGCCTACTTCACCAGTTGGACCAAGCGTCGGAGTTGTACGGAGAGCAATGGCTTCAGGAAGTGCACTGAGATTTGTCAGTAGTTGAGCGCTGAACTGAGGAAAGGAAAAATCTGTTAACGAGATATCATCGGTTAGAACATTGAAGGCAGTTCAAGAGTACGCAAGAAATTGTGGTATTTTACCCTGTTGGAGTGTTTGAACACATGAAGAGAGCGGAGAGTCGAAGCCAACCACAGCATTCGGCAGGATACGACGGCGGCCGTACAAGTCAATGTCCTTCCACTCCTTCGACCATCGCCACTGGTTCTCGGTCAGCGGTGTTACCTTTACCTGATAACTTGTGGAGCTTTCAAGCTCGATGAGCGTGGTGGATGTTACATTTCCTACTACAACAGACTGATCCAGAGAGAACGTATCATCTGTGCAGTGCTTCCAAGCTACACGATAACCTGTGACTGTCATGCTCACCCACACATCAGTAGGTGCCTCCCAGTTAACGTCGAATGCGTGGGCTGCTATGTTGGAGATTATTGGCTCCGGAGGTGCGCTTACTGGCGCAGCGTACGACAGCAATGGGACCTCGTCAAATAACTCCATCAACCGTCCATTGTGAACACGGACTATAGACGGATATGTTGAATTCGCCAACCACTTCAAAGCTACTGGAGGTAAGCGACACTGTAGTTCCACCTCCGGAACGACATGAACAACGTCCAAACATTCGACTCCGTCAATGGTAACGACTGCGTCAGCTGTGCCAAAATGTTTTCCACTGATGGATATCAACTCACCACCTTCACGCACGCAATTGTATGTAGATGCTCGAGGTAGTGGCATTGATGAGCACTTTGCTGCTGAGGAGTGGTGAAACCCGTTGGTCCAGCGTTCAACCTCTGTGCAATTGAGGTGTGCTGCTTTGTCACCATCGCTATTCCCAGGGACGTCGTCATCGTCAAAATATTTGTCGATACAACCACGGACTTTGGTCACAACGGGTGCTTTGGTGAATGCTATCCAGTCAATCGAGAAACTTTGTCCGGTAACGGGGTTGCGCGAGACACATGGGTGAAAGCATACGCGACGGATGACCCCTGTCACGTGCTTCCAGATAGGAATGAAGTAAAGATCATCCTGTTCTTGTGCGCCGGCGTGCAGCTTGAATGGGATTCGAATCGGGTCGTTCATTACCCTCGGGTCGACACCTGGCCAGACGGTTGGTTTGGACGGAGATCGCTCTAACGATACCATTGCAAGATCACACTGACCAAGATATTTCATTCGGAATACGAGGGTATCTCGCTCACTAGCACCGATATACACGTGCAGTTGCGGTGAATCCACAAAGGCCAGCTCCGGGTCTCCGCTATTCAGCACCACTCCTCGTAAACGTCCATCACCGGCATCGATCTCCACTCCCATTTCCAGCGACGTCGACTGACCCCAGCCATTCCTGCCGTCATCAAAGTTCCATTGGACTTTGCGGTGAAAGGAACACAAAAGTTAATTTAATCAGTGGATTATGAAAAAGTAAAGTTGGTAAAGCGTACGGGAGATCGAGTTCATGACGCTTGGAGCCACTGACCCTTGCGTGGAACCTGCAGTTGCCAACATTGTCACCGCTCCAGTGAGAAGAAGCATTATAGTACATCGACGCCATCGTTTATTTGTCGGTGTGGAGTAGCTGAAATGATAGCGAGTCTCCATTGCATGAACGATGCAAATCCAATCCTAAAGGCGACTTTTTGGCATTTGCCAGACCACAAAAAAAGACAAAATTATTCAAAAGATTGGTATAATCAGCAAACTCGTCCACAGTAATCACTCCGCTTCCGATAACAGGCAATGTTAAAGCACTTGGCTATAGACCTGTATTTTGCATCATTTCCTATTTGTAAAAGCCCATTGGACTTTTACAGGTAAGGATTACCAACTGATGAGTGATTTGCTTACCCCAACCAGCGCTTATGCTATATCATATTTTTACCCTCACGCACAATCCGCAAATTATAAACGGCTTTGACATTGAAACAACAGCTCAGTGCATCCCCGGAGATTGACCCGCAAGGAAACACATTTCGAAAACGTTCTTCATACCTTCATGAAACAGATTTCTGTCAACTTCGCCCTCTCGTATAGAGTACACATTTCACTTGTTTTGGGATAATAATGTGTCAGCTCTACTACATGTACAGCTCCCAGCCTGGGCCAACCATGTGGGCTCAACCGACAAGCAGTTGAACAAACTTTAGCGAGTTGCAGCGATCGTTGACTGAAGGTGCTACAGTACCGTCATTCTGGCTTAACGGAAACGATTTCAGTTACAATGACGTCGAGTTTAAAAACGAAGCAATCAAAATCCAGCCAATCCGCGTCGTCCTTCGATGTCACTTCAACTTCATGACAGCAAGTCACTCACAGCCTCACTTCGCAATTTGCTAGGCACCACGCACAACAACAAGATCGCACACGCAGCTACTCATTAATGGACAACTCAGTTTCGCCTCAGACCAACACGAAGACCTGTATTCCGCGAGTTTTCACTTCGTCTGCCGATTATCGCCTCCAAGTCACGCCTCGGTCCTACGTCTTCTTCGAGGACTCGCGCCCTGACGCCCCCACTGGTAGCACCATCGCTATTTGCCTTCCGGGTATTGGGGATACTCGACGTCAGTTTCGCTTGTTGGCACCCCTGTTGCATGATAAACTCGGCTTTCGTGTTCTTCTCGGAGACTTGCGCGGCTTCGGCGAATCGACATCGTTCGATGACAACCAGGCGGACAACTACTCCGCCTACTCCCCGGAAGCTGTAGCGTCCGACGTGACAAGCTTGATGGAGAAACTGAGCGCGACCGACCCGAATTGCAGTTTTGTGCTGCTTGGCAACTCGCTCAGCGCTGGGTCGATGGTGCTCGCCGCGGCTGTAGCCAATAGGGAGCCATCGGGTCCTCGTATCAGCGCACTGGTCTTGCTTGGACCTATCCTTCGGGATTCTCCGATGGACTCGTGGTTTCGGCCTCTTTCGCATTTGATGTTTCGTCCGCTATACGGGGCATGGGTGTGGGGAGCGTACTATAAAACTCTCTTCCCGGGAAAGCTGCCGGACGATTTCGATGTAGAGCTCGACATTCTCAAAACGCACTTGAAAGCTGAGACGGGCAACATTATCAACGTGGGCCGCTTTGCTCGAGCTAGTAAAGTCGGCGTCGCGTCCACTCTTAAAAGTATAGGGGAGCATCCGACCATGCCCGCGCTTGCTTTCTTTGGTCGGAAGGATCCGGATTACGCGGACATCAAAGCTGAAATCGAGTGGTTCAAGGGGGCAGTCCCGCACGCCCAGTGCTTTGAGGATGCCGACGGTGGCCACTACCCGCATCTCGAAAGCCCGGAACGCGTCGTTAAGGCGATACAGAATAGTTTGGCCTTCACAAACCGCGGGTAGGAAGGAGTAGACACCACGTGTTTCGTTTTATGAGTAAATGATCATTTGACCTGCTCAATCTCTCCAACAGCACAAAAGCTCAGCAGGCCCTCCGTGGCGCGCTGCTGCAAGCAAACGAGCTTGTTTGAGATCCATTCGGGTAATGTGTCATTACGCCGCTGGTAACTATTTGGCAGTTTGTCGAACTTGAAACACCGCCACAAGCAAATTTGCCGCCTCACGAAATCATGAGCAGCCATGGCGTCACACTAAAGAACCCTCAGCGCCTGAGTGATGAAGGCAGGATCGAGGAACTCCAGGACGCGATAGCAGCTTGAAGATCCAGTATGCTGAGAGCATTCTGCTTGGAGTTGGGTTTGCGTGTCTGGCGCAGGAAGTACGTGGCGTATCAGTCCAAGGCCGGCTACTTGAAGCTCCTCGTCAAGAAGTTGGCAGCTAAGCGTCGCGATATCGATGTATCGGTGTCACCATCATTGCCGTCGAAGAAGAAGAGCTATCTGCACCTCCTCCACGTAATCTTATCAGACATCACCCCTGCTCGATAAAATTCTGTCGCCGAAGAGAAATTCTCAGAAATGCGAGGGAGGCGAGCGGAAGATGAAGAAGCGTGCAGCAAGTTCCGCATCGATCGGCAAAGCAAATAGATTGCTGAAAGAGCTGGGTTCACGTGCTGCTGTCATCGTAGATGCGGAGTTGACTCGATGTCTAAAGTGGCTGACTGAGGTGCAGCGAGAGGAGGACGAAGAAGACAGAGCATAGCTATTGGTGATCACTAGAACGTTAAAACGCGCTACAATAATGAATACCTAGCTTATAAAACACACCACTAAACGCTGCTGGACAGGAAATTTCAGCAGGATCCTGTGGCGTTGACGTTATTGTGTTCTCCATGATTTCAATCTAATGGCACAAAGGGGG
>NW_008634126.1:2858359-2873072 GCF_000247585.1 Phytophthora nicotianae INRA-310 | reverse complement strand
TGCATTAGAAGCATAAAATACAGGCACATCACGCCTGAACTAACGCTCAAGACCGCTCAAGAGGATGACGACAAACCAGCCACCACGCAGCAATCATGATTCTGCCGAGAAGTTATCCTTGCTAGGAATCCGGCGTTTCGAAATGATTCCCCTCTGCAGTGCGAATAGAGGTGGCGACGGATACAGGACAGGATATAACTGTTGCTTCGAGTGCTACGAGTGGGCCAGGGTGCCGAACAAGTTAAGGATGACGGTGGACACCGGTGTAAGGGAGGATTGCATTGTCGAGCACGCATTTCCGCACGTCTGCTGCGCGTGCAACACCGGAAGAGAACGCTATGGTGTCAATAACGAACTCCATCAACGAGGAGTAATAACGATCCAATCGTGTCAAGCCCGAAAGATCGAGTTTCTTTGGCTCATCGAAGCTTCTTGGGGTAAAGTCGAAAATGTGTCGTGATCATCACCGAACGTGCTCACTTCGCTCAAGTCACGTACGCGCTGCTTTGATACGACAATAACAAAAAAACACGACTTGGTATTAATACGTTGTGGTGATCGAGGGATCAAGCGCTTCTACTTCGAGGCAATTGCTCCAAGGTGTTGGAGTCCAACTATCTACGATTCGAGCCTAGCACGCTCTCGCTTCTCGGCATATTTCGGCGTACGCCAAAGCAGGGCTGTCATTTGAGGTCACACAGATGTGGTGCTTAGTGGCATTGAGGGGCACCGTTAGGTCCACCGCCTCAACCTGACTCGGCTTAACTATGCCCGAAGTTGAAGTCGGGTCTCTTTTATATCGACTAATTCTGACTCCGAAACGGCTTGGCGCGGAAAATGACTGGCCGAGACGAAGCCAGATGTGCAGGCTTCGAAAAGCCCGACGAGGACACGCCGAATGAAGCAAATGAAGCACGTGGACACCGGTCAAGTGCGCATGGAGGGCATCCACACTCACTATGTCTACCTGCACGTAAATAAGCAGCTCGCTTATTGCAATCGGTTGTGCCAAGCACACCGCAGCCGTTTCGATTTCCAATACAAATTTCAAGTCATTGAAATTCGGCGGGAAAAGATCTAAAATAGGAAAAAACCTCGGAGAAGAATTTTGAAAAACCTCTTGAAATTACTATTTCGTTGGGGGTGCGGCTCTTGGAAGGCGAAGTCAACCACTTTCGTCCATACTAAAAGAGACTCGGCGGAAGAAACGAACCGCGTGTACCCGCGCTACGGTCTCCTTTATACTAGCTGGTCAACCGCCCTGTCGAGATGCTGACGGAGAGCCCGCCACTGGACAGTGGGGAGCGCCGTGCCGAAGCCCGCCACCGCCGCCGCGAGGCCGCTGCTCCGTACTCGAAGCGCACAAAGGCGGAGGAAGACGAAGACGACGTTGAGTTTTTCGCTCGCGAGACAGGCCACAGCCGACGCGGCAGTGGCTTCTTCGCCCGCTTGGCTAGTTATATCCCTATTGTGAACAAGCTAGTGACTGAAGAAGACGAGGAAGAAGAGGCCGAGTTACAGCCAGCCGTCGACACGTCCGTCGACAGTATTGACATTCAGACGACTCAGGAAGACGTAGACGAGGAAGAGGAGGCTCAGGAAGAGGCTGAGAAGGAACAAGAGACCCAGAAAGAGACTGATAAGGATCAAGAAACCCCAGAAGAGACTGAGAAAGAGACACAACAGACACCCGAGCCTCAGCCGGAGAAGCAGAAGGAGCCAACGCCACAGGACGAGGAAATGCCTGAACCCACCTCGTCCCCCGTGACACGTGCGGCCCCATCCTTCGTCACTCCTAAGGAACAACTCTCCACGCCTCCCAGACACAATAACAAGCGTGGATCCCGTAAATCTCGCTCGCCTTCCCGTGACAGCAGCGTCGACAGCGGAGACTGCAGTCCAGCCATGATGCGTTCACAAAGGAAGCGCGGAGACAAGCGCGTGTTCCTTCCTGGCCCTTCACAGCAGTCAAAGATGTTACGCATCTCCAGTTCCCAGCGCAGGCGTAAATCCACGTCCCCTTCGCCCCACGACTCAGCGTTGGCTGTGATTAAACAGAAGAAAACCATTACAATGGAGGAGTTTGAGCGACTGCAGAAGCAGCTGCACGACATGGTGGAGACGACGCCTCATACTCAACTGGCGATGACTCAAGCAGCTCTGGCCAATGGACTGGAACGTCCGTTCACGCGCGGCTTTCCTGGGCCCACGTCGTTCCCTGGATACGTTCCAGGCTCCATTGCCAACCAGAACCACGGAGCGTTGATCGTACATGACGAGAGGAAACGTGGCTCTGAGTTAGCGAAGAACGGCGTTCCTTTCGGTAAACGCCCTAGAAACCACGAGAACGGACCCATTCTCTTCTCAGGCTCCACTCTACGCGGACAGTTGACGCGTGAGGAGCGTCTGATGAGGAAGCCTCGTCCGTCGCGTCTTTTGACTGGCGCTAAGCGCGATGCTGCCACGCGTAATGCTTACTCTGCGGCAGTTGCGGAGAAGATCTTGTCGACGCTGAATAAGGTGCAGACTCCGTTGGAACGGGAGGCGCAGAAGCCCACGCCGTCGACGTCCATGTCCTGGGCTAAGTACCATCTTTCGATAGCGGACGATGAGAAAAAGAGTCTTGAGAATGGCATGGAGATTGACAGCGATGACGTTGCACCCCCGACGAGTACAGTACCCCGCGTGACGTTCCCTCAGCCTACACAGAAGCCTGCCACGTTGTCTTTTGGTGCTCCGAAGGCTTTGGAGACGCCGGCGAAGAGCGTGACTAGCTCATCGACGCTGTTCTCGCCTCAGACGGTGTCAATGACCCCAGCACTTGCTCGTGCACCGGACCAGCAGAAGTTTGAGAAGTTTGGTGAGTTCAAGTTTACTCTCCCGCTTCGTATTGATGGAGTTAACCAGGTGGATGTGGACGATGAGGATACTCGTGTAAAGTTTGTGTTTTCTCCACCACCAAGTATGCGTGAGCCTCCAGTGAAGGCGTCGAGTCAGAAGACTGCAACGAAGAGTAATGGTGCAGCTCCGTTTGATTTCATGCCTTCGTCGCCCAAGACGACGACGACTGAGTGGGTGTCGAAGCCACCTAAGGCGAAAGAACCTGAGAAGCCGATGGCTACACAGAAGCCTGCTGCGCGCAAGGAAACTGAGAAGCCCAGTACGACGGACGTTGCACCGGCAGCTTCGACTAATGGCGCTGTGAATCCCCTTGCGAGGTTCATGCAGCTGAAGCCGGGACAATGGAAATGCCCTGGATGCAGTGTTCTGAATGAGGCTACGAGTGCCAAGTGTCCGTGTTGTGAGACGGCGAACCCTGCAGGCGCGTCTGCACCTAAGGCTGCTGCTCCTGCGGCGCCTAAGCCTTCGGGAACGATTTCATCTAGCGGCTTTAGTTTTGGTGCGCCCGCTGCGGACGCCAAGAAAGATGATAAGCCGGCTGCTGGATCAATTACGGCGGGTGGATTCAGCTTTGGTGCTCCATCTGCAGACTCGAAGAAGGAAACGGAAAAGCCGGCTGGATCAATTTCGTCAAGTGGATTCAGCTTCGGTGTTCCGGCGGGTGCCGCCAACAAGGAGACTGAAAAACTTGCCTCGGGAATCACATCTGGCGGATTCAACTTTACTGCCCCAACTCCAGCTCCTGCCTCGGACAAGCCAGCCTTTAGTTTCGGTGTCACCGCTGAGTCGGACTCGACGGCTGATGATTCTGTTAGTACTGCTCCGATTTCGTTTGGATTTTCGCCTCCCAAGAAGACTGGAGATGCTTCGAAGACTCCTGCCGTAACTGAGAAGGCTGCTGCTCCATCCTTCTCTTTTAGCTCTGGTCCATCCACTTCGGCCCCTGCTTCTGCCTCGACAGCTACAACCGGTGGATTCACGTTTGGCGCTACCAGTACCACCACCGATAGCTCCAACAAGGGAAAGCGCAAAGCTTCTGAGGCGGAAGAGACCAAGAAGGATTCTACTCCGTCGTTCAGCTTCGGAGCAACCACGACAGCTACCACTGAAGCACCGAAGGCGAGTGTGCCCGCCTTCAGCTTCGGAGCTGCTCCTGAGTCAAAGCAGCCAAGTCCGAAGGAATCAGAGCGTCCTAAGAAGCGTGTGGCTCCGTCTTCTGTCGCCGCCGACCCGAAGCCTGAGGTAGCCAATCCGGCTTTCTCTTTCGGTGCGGCATCAAAACCACCCCAGGTTCCTGCCAAGGGTAATACTGGTGTGACTTCATCTACACCGTCGTTCTCTTTCGGATCGAACAGCTCGACAACTACTGACAAACCGAAGGAGACTTCTGCTCCATCTTTCAGCTTTGGTGCGACTCCTTCCACTGAGAAGGCTGCAGAGGCGAAGCCGAAGGAAATGACACCTCCGAAGACTGGTTTTACGTTTGGATCATCGTCGACTACGTCAACCCCGGCGCCAAAGCCTAGCACAGGCTTCGGCCAGACAGCTACAGAGCCCAAGGCCCCTACTTTCTCTTTTGGTGCATCGGTCAGTTCAGCGCCTGCTACTTCGACACCCGCTACATCTGCGCCTGGTGCTTCTACTGGCTTCACGTTTGGCCAAAGCTCGACGACTCCTGCCGCTAGCAGTGCCCCTGCATTCGGTGCTGCTCCTGCTACGTCTTCTGCACCTACGTTCGGCTTTGGCTCGTCGACAGCTCACTCCACTGGTACTTCGACTCCCCCCGTGCCATCGGGTCCTGCTTCGACGCCTGCGTTTACGTTCGGTTCGTCCTCTTCTGCCCAACCAGCATCGTCCGGCTTTGGCTCTTCGGGGTCTACCACATTCGGCCAGCCGCCTGCAACCACTTCGGGCTTTGGCTCCACGTCGACGGCTTTCGGATCAAGCTCCTCTGGTTTTGGATCTGGCTCGAGCACTGGCTTCGGTAGCTCGTCTAGTGCTGCCCCCTCAACTGCATTTGGCAGCTCTACATCGACGGCGCCAGCTGCACCTGCTTTCGCTTTTGGTGCGTCCAGCCAGGCCCCGACTACCAGTGCTCCTGTCGGCCAGCCCGCGTTTTCTTTCGGCTCGAGCGCTCCTGCCCCCAGTGGCTTTGGAGCGGCACCTGCAGCTTCTAGCGGCTTTGGCTCCAGCGCATCGAGTGGATTCGGCGCTGCTGCTGCACCAAGTGGCTTCGGATCTTCCAGCTCTGCACCTGCCTTCGGTAACCAGGCAACCCCCGCGTTTGGTAGCAGTCTTCCTCCCCCGACGACCACGTTTGGCGCTCCAGCATTCGGCGCTCCTGCAGCTAATAGCTTCGGCAGTGGCCCTCCAAGTTCTGGGTTCCGTACGCCTAGCCCAACACCTGCCTTCGGTGCCGCTCCGGGCGCTCCTGCCTTTGGTGCTGCCCCTGCTCCGGCGTTCGGTGCTCCCGCTGCTCCCGCTTTTGGAGCCGCTCCTACTGCTGGAGCTTTCGGCGCGCCTCCTGCTGAAGGCGGGTTCAATATGGGAGCCGCTCCTCAGCATGCAAAGGGTCGACGCATCCTGAAGGCCAAGCCTCGCACTCGGCGAACGTCATAGAAGTAAGAATGAATCAATTTATCTTCAATGTCTTATAATTTACTGTGGGGATGGCAACTTTACCGATTGAGGGGACCTGCTTCTGGCCAAGACTCTGATGAGCTAGACTACTTATGAAATACCCTACATGCACTTGTGAGGAGGTTGAGCTTTACCGATTGAGGGGACCTGCTTCTGGCCAAGACTCTGATGAGCTAGACTACTTATGAAATATCCTACATGCACTTGTGAGGAGGTTGAGCTTGTCATTATTTTAACTGCTTTTGTTGCTGCGGAAGAGCTTGAAAAGAGGTTCATAGCCTAATTATGGCGATGGAGGCACGATAAAAAAAGCGTCGTGGTGGTTTATCCAAGAAATTGTGAAGAAGCGGCAGTATTTATTGTGATCGGGCATCAGCAACATGGCGGACATGGCGGACATGACGGGAGCACCCACTGGGGCTGTGAGTATTGGTAACTATAAGGGCGTCATGCTCTGCAATCGGCCATTCAACGGAGTTTCAAGCAGTAAGTGGCGAGTATCATTCAGTGAAGGTTTTAGTGTCTGATCTTGTGAAAACTTTGAGCAGCATTAGCGAAGGAGAATCGATATGGTGCGAAGCCAAACAACAACAACGTGGTCGATAACAGCAAGGCAGCGTTTCTTGCAGGGAACCCCGGGGAGCCTTTGGGACTAAACGTGCCGATTCACAGCGAACCTGCGGTTTGTTGGCGTGCACATGTGTAGTGCGCAAAGATGGTCTCTAATGTTTTGCCTCTTTAATCCATAGCACGCTATCCGGCGAGACAAGAAGAACACAGCTTTATCAAAGCACAAGAAGTGGCTACACGACTTACAGAAGGAACGCGCTCGACTGCAAGAAGCGCTAGCGGAGGACGAAGAAGCTGCTCAAAGGCGTCGAGAACGATTCTCTCAGAGAGAAGCCAAGATGCGTGAAACAGTGCGCAATAACAACAATGACGAAGATGTTCCTAACACTGAAGCTGAAGAAAAGAAAAAGAACTTGAACCGACCCATGTGGGCACTTACAAAAGCAACTGCAGACGAGAAGCTTGATTGCTTGGAGGACGCGGAAGCTAATGATCTCATTGAGTTTGCAAACAATCTAGACATTGATCAGTTCATGGACGACGTGGAGATTAAGGCACGCGTCGCACAAGTCGAGCAGCAGCTAGCACAAGTGCAGTCTATTGTAGACTATGAACAGGCTGAAGAAAAGCGTAGTGAACGTGAACAGCAGCGGCTTGAAGAATTGGCCAACGGTGGCGGTGCTCTCAACGGGAACGATCTGTCTCAACTCGGTTGGGACCGTGCAGATGCCAAGGACGGCGACGACGATGCCATGAGCGTGGCAAGTAGCGTGCTCTCTGAATGCAAGTCGATTCGGTCAGTGCACTCGGTTCGATCAGTAGCAGCGATCACGAAACGTGTTGAGGCCAAGCTTGGAGCCTCCACTCCATCCGAGGCAGGCAGCACTCCCCCTGCACCACGCATTGTGACAATCAACGAAGATGAAGGCGTTCGGATGCAGATCAAGACTCTACCGAGCAATTTACCGTATATCCATCGGAACCCTGCCATTTAGTGGCCACACAGCAGTAGAACAGGACGAAAGTATGACAACCGTTCAAACTGTGTCTAGACTCTTCAAAGCGTCGCTTCATTTCATTCTTGTCAGGTTCTTGGTACTCATTAAACATGGGCCGACGTAGCGTGGCTTCACAGGTGGAAGAAGCCAAGAAACATGGCATGCTTCACCTCATTCAGTACCAGCTCACACGAGTACCGTCTGAACTCTTCTCGAATACATCTGGGTCGTCCTCATCTAGTTCATCCGGAGAATTTACTACCACATTGGTGCGACTCGATCTCAGTTTCAATCAGCTGGAGGGACCACACGCCATTCCTGACGCGATCGGATCACTAGTTGCACTGCGTGAGTTTTACGTGAACAACAACCCGCGTCTGAAGCGACTACCAAGTTCGCTCGTCAACTGCACTAAGTTGCAAGATCTTGACGCCAGTTCCTCAGCACTCGAGACACTTCCACAAGAACTTGGTCGTCTGCAACATCTTCGCGTCATCAACATCGACGACACACCTTTGCAGCGTCGCTGGGTGTCTAAGGGCCATCTCTTGAAGAAAAACGAGGACGATGAGCCTCTGATCTTCTCCCTTTCTAGCTACACCGATCAACAAACAACTTCAACATCATGTCAGCAAATACTGCGCAAATTGCGACGGAAGGACGAGCGTGAGCAACTCAAACGCGAGTTGTTCGACCTTCTTCACGACAAAACATACCGCCTCAAGCGTCTTGATGACAGTGCTACAGCGAGCGCAGTACTCTACACCACGTTACGCCGTGTACTCAAGCTGTTCCCACAAGCCGTTGATGTCCGCTCCTTGCTTCGCAACACCGAGCGTCTATTCCCACAGGAGTTCTCAATAAAAAAAATCGAGAATCTGGATGCCACACGTATACGCCGCGAGTTCGACGTACTGCGAACTGCCACTGAACGTAAGAGGCGCGCTGCTGACCTCGAGCTCAAGATCCGCAACTTGTACTTTGATCGGATCGACCCCACGACGGTCGAAGGAATGGTGCGCCAGATCTACGACCACCTGACCGAACTGTCCGACATCAAATTTCTCATCAAATACGCGCCTAGATTATTCCCCAAGGAGGCACGCAGCGTCAACGGCGAACAGATTAAACGGGATCTTGTAGCCTTGCAGCAACAATTCGCCCAAGAGCGTGCTGCTGCAGTCGACAAACTCCTGGCCGCCGTCAAAACTCTTTACAGCGACACCGAACCAGACAACGTACGCACTCTCGTCGATAGCGTCGCTGCTCTCTTCAAGGTACGGAAATTACGTAATCCATTTCATTGCCATTTGCTCACATTTCCAATACTTTAGAATACCAAAGAGCTGCTCAGTCTCGCCGCTGATGCTTCAGCGCATTTTCCAGCGGATTTTCTGAACGCACAGCCAGCTGAAGTTCGTTCCAGTTTCTTGCGCATGAAAGCCGAGGTCATGGGAGGTAGCGGTGCCTCGAACGTTGCTGGCACTACTGGTCTCGTGCGCTAGCAGTCGACGTTGGCATTATGAAACACCACATAGGACCGCACACCAGCGGTTTGCTGTACCTTACACTGGCTTGCCGTTCAATCAGAGGACTCGTCTTCTTCTTTCTCTTCCTCCTCCATTCCTTCATCAACTTCATTCTCGTCGCTTTCTTCACTGCTTCCAACTCCGTCTTCATCATCTTTGTCTTCTTCGATGTGTACCTGGGCGTTTGTGAAAAACGATCCACGCCGCTTACCATTGCTAGACTGCGTTACCTGTAGATGTGCAGTCAAGCTCTCCTCTATCTGATGCAGCTTAAAAGCGCGTACTTCCGTGCCACTGATATTGATGTGAGCTTGTGCTTGGGCACAATCCTCTGCGGTCGGGAACATCAACAAAACGCTCCAGTCCTTCAGCCTGTCAGATGAATGTGCCTCCCGACTGTCTTTCCGACCACTGCGGCAACCAGGCACTGGGGTTACAGAGCGCACGGACACTTGCAACACACGATCATCTCGTGGATCCATCGTACAGTATGTGCGGTGGATAGGTGCAAATACCTTTACAATCCCTTCCCCTTCGCCGTCATTTGAACTGCTGTCATCGTTTTGGTCGGGGATCTTTTCTACGAGAACAAAAGCCTCCGGATTCATCACCATCAACAGTCTTGTGGGCATTAACAAGAAGCGTTGCTCGCGATACATACACCTCAGAGATACCATGCCGTCCAGTGGCGCTGTACAGGAGCCTTTACCACCTGCAGCACTCGCTAGAATGCTCGTGCGGGGATGACGGTAAGCAACAAGCTGCTCCAATCCGTCGCTTGCGTATGTCTCATCCAAGAGTCCGCGTAATTTTCGCAATAAAAGGAAGACTCGCATAGATTTCCGACAGACTTCCATCTCATTCGAAGGACGACGCAGTGCCAACGTGTCTCGCGAACCAGCCCACGCTGGAGCGTTTGCAGACTCTTCCTTCGTGAGAGGAACAAGGCACTCAAACGGCGACGATGAATCCAGCTGCAACTCCATAGGGAAGGGCATACGCTGGAAGTTCGCTACCTCTTTCTCCAGTACGTAAATGAACAAATCCACTTCAGCCATAGCGCCGCGCATACTCTCCATGACAAGATGAGCACTGCTCGAGTGGACATTCTTGAGTGTAGCAGCGTGAGGCTGAGTGAGACAGCGGTGCGATGGTGTACGTGTGTCAGCCATGATATCCACCAGCAAACGTATACATAGCTGCACACTAAACAAGCGCGAGCTTTGATTTCGCGCAAGAACCTCCAGAATCAGCTCGACTAGCCAGTAAGGGTATGTACCTGTCCGGCACGAACTGTTCTTTAGTCCATCTTCACTTGCCGCCTCTTCGGTAGCAGAATTCATATCAGCATCTTCGTCCATTCCTTGTGAGCTAGAAGAATCGCATGAAGACGATAGAGATGCAGTAGCTGGCAGTGCAGATTTCATAGTCTTATCTTCATTCTCTTCTTGCTGCGTCTCATCGTGTCCATTGCTACGGGAAGCAGACTTTCCGGTACGATATCTAAAGGGTAGTAGATCCAGCTCCCGTAATAAAGAATGGTCCACAGCCCTATTGTTGATGATAGCTAGTAGAAGTATAACCACTGTCGACGAGAGCCGCTCATCGCTCGAACACAACAGTGATAGCAACGACTGACGGTAACAGTTCGTGCTCTGCGGTACAAACGCCTTCACCTCGTCAACAGGCCACTCGCCCATGGCAAAGCGTGTTTGAACGTAACACAGTGACGACTCACATGTTGTAGCTGAATGGGGACGGAACACATGCATCGGAGGCGCCTCCTTGTCCCATCGCAGATCAGGCTGTGGAGATAGCGGCCGAGATGAGTTCTCCGTTGTAGCAGTACTCTCGTCATCGTTGCTGTCTACTGTTTCCAAGTAATGTGAGCTGCTAAGTCTCCGTTTTGATCCAGCTCCTAGCGCTACTGTCGAGTATTCACTGGTTTCCGTCGCATCCGAACTCAACAACATAAAGGAGATCGCGTTCACAAGAGGTGTGTGCTCCAAAATGCCCAAAAGTCTAGTGAGTAAATACAGCGCCAGCTGCGTCGACACTCGTTGTGGTGGGGGTCCACAGTCAGGCAGTATACTCGTCGCCAATAGCCACTTAATATGTCTCGAAAACAGCAAGTCCCCTATTTTATAGCACAGCTCGGGGACGTTCACATCCAGTAGATCCTGTAAGTAAAAACAGTGGTCAATATAGGCGTCCACTGCCTCCTCCAATTTCTCCGTAGTAGCTATTCGTCCCGCTGCGTCCTCTGCAGACGGCCATGTATTCAGCAATCCCTGCAGCTTGAGTGTCAGGTCGTTGGCGATCTCCACGATATCCCGGAAGTAATTTAAATCATCGTATTGCAGCACGAATCTCCGCACTCTCGCGTCCGGGACTCGGAGAACATTGAGCGTCAGCGTCTTGACCGCCACCTTGACCATCGTCTCATTGCACCGTCCGAACTGCAGCGCGCGTGCGTAGAGCGGGAAGCGGAAGTCTTCCCCTGCTGGCTGCGTGTCTAAAAAGAACTGCACTGTTTCCTCGTTGAGCCGCAGCGACAAGGCCTTGAGCAGGGTCACGTACCAGTCTCGCACGTCGTCGTCTCGATCCACTTCAAACGGGCACTCCAGCAGGCGGTTAACGTGATTATTACTTAAAATATAGTACAGCGACGTGCGTGTCGTGATATTTTGCACTAGGATGCTCATAGTTTGCAGCAGTTGAACCTGTACAGGCATGGAGGGCTGGCTGGCGCCCAGTTCTACCAGTAATGCGAGCATATTGGTCTCTCCAAAGTAGTCAAAGAAGGCACCAGCGTCGTCTGGAGCCTCATCTAAGGCAGCCTGGTCCTCTAGCTCCACAGATACGCGGTGTTGGTCCGAATAGATGAGGAACTCGGACAGGACGCGCAATAGCTCCACGATCTCGGCGTCGGGAAGACCAGCGAAGCGCGTTAGCTGCGTGTGCAGCGACCGCATGTTGCTCAATGTGAAGTCTAGACGGCGGCCGGACAGGAACGAGCCCAGGAAGCCGCCGCGCGCGCCCGTGCCGCTGCTGCTGAGCGGCGCAGAAGTAGACGCGGGGCTGCTGGAGTTATTGCCCATGGCGAAAGAGAAAATAACGCTGAGCGTGAAGAAAAAACGACTTTTTGATATTGTCAAATTTAACGTTGAAATTACATTACCGTATTACCAAAAGTTGATATCGAAGGTGCATACCGTAATTTAGCTCTAAGTCTAACTAATGCAGCACAGGGTACAGATAGTCGTTGTAGAGCGGAGCCCACTTGCAGCCATCCTTTTGGTCAGCGCGCCAGCAGCCGTGCGTAATGTTCTCTAGTTCGTGAATGAAGAGGTCACCGCGTTCATCCAACGTCTTCAGACCAAAGGTATCCGAAGTGTATTCCAAAGTCTCGTTCATGTTGACAATGGTCAGGTTCATGTACTTGGTCTCGATCTCTTCGATCGTGTCCACCTCCGAGTATCGACCGAAAATGGAGCTCTGCCACGGCATGATACGCTCGTCAGCGGGTGAAGCGAAGAAGTGAGCCTCCTCCAACTTCAGGAAGTTGGCCTTGCGACGCTTCTGGTCGTAGATGCACTGGTTGTCACCCGGCAGACAGCGGTTGACATTGTTGTAGACCGGAAGGAAGAAGTTGGCAGTCGAGAAGCTACCGAACTGAGGCCACCGGTTGACGTTGAACTGCGAGTACGTGTACTGGGCATCCGGATTCTCAATCGAGTAGAGCACATAGTCCTTCTGCATCTTGCCGTAGAAGTCTTCCGGGCCATAGGCGCTGTAGTTGAACATAGTTTCAGGCACCAAGGTCTTCAGGAATGGGCCATCGTTCGCGATAGAGTACTCAACCTTGTCTGGTCCGATGAACTGGCCGTTCTGGAGACCAGCCATACTGATGTAGCGCTTGACTTTGTGGTCGTCCATTTCTTCGATGACAGCGCGAGAAATGGTGCCGCCCTGTGAGTGTGCGAGGAAGATGTAGCCATCATTGAATTCCGAGCTGTTGGCAACAATTTCACGGATCTGAGTGATCGCCTTTGGAACTTGCAGGACAATGGCTTGGAGAGAACACGGCATCTCACAGAAAGTAAGAGCCACAACGGTACGGCCTTCGGCGGTGAGGTTCGCCACGAAATTCTGTGCATTCGTGTGGTCGCCGCGGACACCGTGGAAGTAAAACACCGGGAGCTTGGAACAATCCGTCGCGGCCGTCGTTAACGCGAATGCGGTGGAGAGGAGCGTGAGCAGAACACGGCGACAGAACATCTTCGCTGTTCCCGGGAGATCTGAAGACTGGAGAGGTTGTCGGCGAATTTAACTGTGGTGTAGGCAGCACGATCAAAGCTCTGCTGATGCCCACACCCGCGTGGTCCACTCGTTGCAAGGTAGCGGGCCGCTGTCTTGCGCCGACGCCTTTCGAGACCTGAATCGGGTGACTGTCACCCGGCTTGATCATGCACTGCAGGAAAGCAGCGATTTGTCCTTACAATTTGCAAGAGCGGTGAAGTGATGTGTTACAGCAGGATCATCTCCAAACCTCACGCCAACACAATGCCCTGCGTTATGCAGCCTGCATTTGCAGGGGCCTTGCAGCAGAGCCCCTACATACCGTTTGTTGAATTGTGCCGAGAACACTGCAGTTGGAAAGACAGGTTGCACTGCTTTCCAGCTTGTACACTTGCTGCGTGGAAGTGGATCAACAAGAGGGTTCTTATGGTACTTGGCTCAAATTTGAATTCAAAATCCAATTTTGACAGAAATGTTGATACAGTAGTAAGAGTTCGACTTTTTGCAACAGACGAGCTTCTTGGAAACTCAAGAGCCTCAACATTGGCTGAATTACAGCGTGCTGGCTGTACGCTTCATCTGCCGGCTTTCCGGTACCTGCGTGAACGCAGAGCCCAAGCCTGTACACGAGGATTTACTGTATCGGTAGTCGAATTTTGAGGATTATGCAGTTGCCATTCAACCAAACTGCGAGAAATAGAAATTCGCAGTATCCAATAGCAAAACCCAAACGTTGTTTGCTGCTGGCGGCACCCCGCAAATTCTACTGAGTGTCTTTTCCTTAAACGAAAGGTCTGTACATCTTTGTTGGCCTGGGTCGCCTCAAATACATGTAGATGTTGCCCTTGAACAATGTACACGTACAAGCACACCATTCTCAATGCAGTCTGTATCTCCATCGACGAACGTCATATGCCAGTCATGTCGGTCTTGTTTTGCTGATGCGTGGCCGGGTATCGTCGGTTGCGTACACATCCAAGCTACGGCTCCCAACGGGAATCGCGCACCACATGACTTCATCACGACGGTAACCAACGCTGTTGGCAACAGACCCGAAAGCTCACCAATACCGAATCTCCCAGCAACCCCTCAAGTCAGCACTCATCGTAATGTTCGGTACCCGTGTCCTGTTCACGCTCCTATCGACTGCTGTCGCGGTGGCAACCGCCGCGACGGATTTTTCCAAGCTCCCCGTGTTCTTCTTCCATGGCGTCCGTGGCAACCACTCCAGTGGTGATAACTACGTGGCCAAGCTTTCCGCTGAGGGTCGTACTGTGGTGCCGTTATCCTTCTGCGAGTCGACGTGCTCTCTGGAGGCCATTGTGCTGCAAGTACCGAAGGCCATCGCTCAAGTCCGTGAAGTTGTTTCCAACAGCTCGGAATTCGATGATGGCTACATCTTCATCGGGCACTCCCAGGGCGGCGCAGTTTCTCGCGCTGTGATCGAAGAAATGGATGACCACAAGGTCAAGCGCTACATTAGCACGGCTGGTCTCCAGAACGGTCAGTTCATCGGACCGGACAAGGTGGAAGTTTCGATTAAAAACGACGCACCGTTCCTTGCTGCGCTGGTCCCTGAGACCATGTTCAACTACAGTGCGTACGGCCCGGAAGACTTCTACGGCAAGATGCAGAAGGACTATGTGCTCTACTCGATTGAGAATCCGGATGCCCAGTACACGTACTCGCAGTTCAACGTCAACCGGTGGCCTCAGTTCGGTAGCTTCTCGACTGCCAACTTCTTCCTTCCGGTCTACAACAATGTCAACCGCT
>NW_008634126.1:2804293-2858187 GCF_000247585.1 Phytophthora nicotianae INRA-310 | reverse complement strand
TACTCGGAGGTGGACACGATCGAAGAGATCGAGACCAAGTTCATGAATCTCACCATCGTCAACATGAACGAGACTTTGGAATACACTTCGGATACCTTTGGTCTGAAGACGTTGGACGAGCGTGGCGGCCTCTTCCTCCACGAGGTCGCTAACGTTTCTCACAGTTGCTGGCGCGGAGACGATGGCGATTGCAAGTGGGAGCCCCTATACAACGACCATCTTTATGCCGTGCTGCACTAAATACGGCGGTGCCGGTGGTATCCACTTAGTTGAATAGCCAAGTTGAAGTGATGCTTCTTCATTCCTCAACAGAGTTAGCTACATGTCGATATTCATGCTTTCAAGCTGCGTGACATTAGAATACTGCTAACCGAGGGGAAGCAATGAAGGGCGTTAGCAGCAGATGCACAGTATTCAAACCTCGATTGTGCTAAGCACGCTCGTGCAGTCACATTGCGCGAAGGTCTGCAAAGGCGGTCGAATTGACCGTCGATATCTTCCCAACGACCCGCTTCAAGCGAGAGTCTCGCTTCAACGCGTGCCCGAGCGCTCTGTTTCTGTCCATCTATGCTCGATGTACCTCCCATCTGGACGTCAGACTGGAGCGGTTATCTTCACGCACTGCAACTTGCAGTGCAAGTGGAACGTGCTGAATGGTCAACTTGGCTGCGAATGCTTGCTCCCGTTCATCGCATTACATGTAGCGTAACGAGAGGTGGGGAAGCGGGTGAACATGAAAAGTGAAAGCGTAGACACTCTCAATTGCCGGCCGGACGGGCATTTTGCAGTATGATAATTTCAAATCCATGTAACGTATTTGATCCCTTCGCTGAAACGCGCGGGTTTTTTTGTTTGCAAATCCCGCGTCCCCTTCAATCTCCGAATCTTGTGCATTTCGCGCATCGACGGACGATATTTGTGCCCTAGGGATCCACCTCTCCATCTGCTGTTCATGTACCGTTCGGCGCAGACCATAGCCAGCAATCCGCGCTGATGAACGCTACACAACGGATTTGGCCAAGAATCCCCTCAGTCGCCAGTCAGCACTATGATCTGCCGCAGCATCCTTCTCGCGCTCGTGTCCTGTGCGTTCGCTAGTGTCGCCTCGGCCGCTTCCGACCTGCCTGTGATCTTCTTCCACGGTGTCTTCAGCACCTACGAGGCCGGTGACAATTTCGTTGCCAACCTGACCGCTGAAGGCCGTACCGTGGTATCACTCTCGTTCTGTGATGGCTCCTGTTCGACGGAGTCGCTCCTGCTCCAGGTACCCAAGGCCGTCGAGACTGTCCGCGCAGTGGTGGCCAACAACTCCGTCTTCGATGACGGCTACATCTTCATTGCCCACTCGCAGGGCGGCCCCATTGCCCGTGCCGTGATTGAAGAAATGGATGACCACAAGGTCAAGCGCTTCATCAGTCTGGCTGGTCTCCAGAACGGTCAGTTTATTGGCCCTGACAAGGTCGAGGTATCCATTGCCAATAATGCCGTGTTCCTGACCATGCTGGTGCCTCAAACCATGTTCAACTACAGCGCATATGGTCCAGAAGACTACTATGGCAAGATGCAGAAGGACTACGTGCTCTACTCGATTGAGAACCCTGACTCCCAGTACACATACTCGCAGTTCAATGTCAACCGTTGGCCTCAGTTCGGTAGTTTTTCGACTGCTAACTTCTTCCTTCCGGTCTACAACAACGTGAATCATTGCCTGCCTGGCAACGACCAGTGCATCTACGACAAGCACCGCCGCAAAGCCAACTTCCTGAAGTTGGAGGAGGCTCACTTCTTCACTTCGCCTGCGGATGATGTTATCATGCCGTGGCAGAGTTGCATCTTCGGTCGCTACTCGGAGGTGAACACGATCGAAGAGATCGAAACCCAGTACAACAACCTGACGGTTGTGGACATGAAGGACACTCTCGAGTACACGGCCGATACTTTCGGTCTTCAGACTCTGGAGAAGCGTGGTGGTCTGTTCCTTCACGAGATTGCCAACGTCTCGCACGGTTGCTGGGCGACTGACGACGAAGAAACCGGTTGCTCGTGGGCGACCGTGTACGACCAATACATTTACCCGACGCTTGTGTAAGAACACTCGTACAGATAGATCAAAACGCTAGCGACGTGCCATTACTAAACGGCGAGTTGCAACTGGCAATTGAGCGCATAATTTCAAAGATTTTTCGAATACCCTTTCATTTTGTACCCAACACAACCACTCTTTCCTGATCCAGTCGCTCGATGATCCTTCTCGTACTTGTTGTCTGCGTGCTTGTGAGCGTCGCCTCAGCTACCTCCAGCCTGCCTGTGATCTTCTTCCATGGCGCCACCATGACCTACGAGGCTGGGAATAACTTTGTGGCCAACCTGACTGCAGGAGGGCGCACTGTGGTGTCGCTCTCATTCTGCGATGGTACTTGCTCGGTTAAATCTCTCCTGCTCCAAGTTCCAGAGGCTCTGAAGGCGGTGCATGAGGTGGTAGTGAACAACTCGGTCTTCGACAACGGCTACATCTTCATCGGCCATTCGCTCGGTGGGGCTATTGCTCGTGCCGTGATCGAAGAGATGGACGACCACAAGGTCACCCGCTTTATCAGTCTGGCTGGTCTTCAGAA
Source organism: Phytophthora nicotianae INRA-310 (assembly GCF_000247585.1). Lineage (NCBI taxonomy): Eukaryota > Oomycota > Peronosporomycetes > Peronosporales > Peronosporaceae > Phytophthora > Phytophthora nicotianae. The sequence continues at coordinate 2,855,572 of NW_008634126.1, read as the reverse complement.
CGGTCAATTCATCGGACCAAGTGACGACGTGGAGGAATCTATTGCCAATGGTGCGCTCTTAAATGCGTATTTACCCGAGAGTGTTTTCAACTTCAGCGTCTACGGGCCCAAGGATTACTACGGCAAGATGCAAAAAGCCGTCACTTTACACACGATCGAGAACCCGGACGTCCAGTATCAACATTCACTTTTTAACACTTACCGCTGGCCGCAGTTGGGTAGCTTCTCGACTGCCAATTTCTTCCTGGCCGTGTACAACAACCTGAACCTTTGTCTTCCCGGTAATGATGAGTGCATCAACGACCAACACCGGCGCAAGGCTAACTTCCTGAAGCTAGAGCAAGCTCACTTCTTTGCCTCGCCAGCCGATGCAATTCTTAGACCATGGCAAACCTCCATTTTTGGTCGCTACTCGGACGTGGACACTATTGAAGAGATCGAGACGAAGTTCAACAACTTGACGGTGCTGGAAATGAAGGATACACTTGAGTATACCTCTGACACATTTGGTCTACAGTCGCTGAATAAGCGCGGAGATCTTTTTATTCATGAGATTGCGAACACTTCCCATTTGTGCTGGGTCGAAGACGAGGGTGACTGCGTGTGGGAGACGGTGTACGACCAGCACATCTACTCCACCCTTGGGTAAGAACTCTTGGAGTTCTCGATTCGCGAAATAAAAATTGCCACGCGTTGCGAAGATAAGCAATTCAATTCAATACATTCATCGCAAGATAACATACATGCCGCTGCAAAGCTTTCATTCGCCTTCCTTGTTACTGCCACCACTAACGTCGCGTGAGTACCCGTATTCAATCTGCTGGTCCACCGATGCTTTAAAATTGAACCCTGTGAACGATTCGCTGAATCCACCTCCGCCCACAGGACTGGTGTTTCCTAGCGATATATTTGTGAATTCGTCGCGAAAATTACTCCCATCGATCTATATAAAGTCAAGCAGATTAGATGGGCCCAAATACCAGAGCAAACCACACGTACAATAGTTTCAGGAGACGGACACGGCTGGATGAGTGGTTGAACCTCTCGGAATGTGATCATCTCCCAGTCGATATGACGGAAAAATGCATGCTCCTGGATTTCCAATCCCTCATGCAACGAGCCCAACCTCTCATATGGATTCCGGCTGAGTAGCTTTCGAATCAAATCCTCGGCTTCTGGTGACACAAAGTCTGGGATTGAAAGTGGTGTATACAGCACGTGCTTGCACATTTCCTTCGCGTTCTGGCTGTACCATGGCGGTAACCCAGTGAGAAGTTCATACAGCACAGCACCAAACGCCCACCAATCCGCAGCTGTGCCGTATTCTTTCCCCTTTAGTATTTCGGGAGCTACCACAGCAAAATCAAAGCCGGTTAGTCATTTCAGACTTATCGGCAATCAACGCACTACCCACCTAGATATTCGTAGCTACCACATATTGTTTTCGCCCCGCGGGTGGCTTCGGTAATCCCGAACTTGCTGATGCCGAAATCCACGAGTTTGAGATGTCCGTCTTCAGTTAACAGAATATTCTCCGGTTTCAGATCTCGGTGTAGAATGCCGTGTTGATGCAGCTGCTGCACTGCGAGGAGTAACTCAGCCGCATAAAATGCCCCCACCTCTTCTGTAAACCTCGTCGCTCGCTCCAGGTGCGTGGACAGCTCTCCACCAGGACAGTACTCCATGACAAAGTACAAGTTATCCTTGGTCTGAAAAGCCCAATACAGTTGAACTGTGTACAACAGAATAGTTTGTCAATAACAACTACATGTACGTATCAACTCTGGTACATGTAACAAAAATTCAAGCTTATACCCAATGAGTGATGACACGTTCCACCCAGAACGTCACGCTCTGACAGAACTCTCGCCGCCATATTCTTCTCCTTTACTGACTTTTTAGACACGACTTTCATAGCGTACAGCTTCCCATCTTTTCGATATCGAACCAGCAATACTCTTCCCATTCCGCCGACTCCGATAACTTTAATCACGTGGAAATCACGAGGAGATACGGGGTCTGCACGATCTTCTGCTGAGCCTGCAGTTGTTCGTGCCAATTTCCTCGCTCTTCGCTTAACCAATTGGAGCTGCTCCTCTTCGTTCACCACCTTCGTCTCAATCTTGCGGAATGTGTGACCCGTGGAGCTCAACGCGCTGGGCAGCGCCATCCACACTCCATTCTCCTCATCTGTATCGCTGTCACTCCCACTGACATCGCTCTCCGAGTCGGAAAATACGCCGGTCTCAGCTCGACGATGCAGATCCAGAGACTTCAGCGTCGAGTCTGCGCAATCGGAGCTATAGCGTGACTGCTGGACGCCCATGCCGAAGACTTGCAGACTGGCATCCGAAATGCTTGTCTCAATTAGAGCTCCAGCTGGCTATTTGAAGTCAGATTAGGTCGTGATTGGCCATTGGTCAAAAATCAATTGTAACAATTGTAACAATCAATTGTTACCTTTATACTTTTTTGAGATTTTCAATTCGAAGAATAATAATGGGCAACCAGCTCAACTGTTTGGCGCAATGTCAGGCACGACAAGAAGGTGCGCAGAGGCTGTTGGTGCTGCAAAAAGGTGAAGTGCATGTCCTGGTTGAGTGCAATGGTGTGGAATGTGTTTAATGCTGATTGTGGGATGTTAGGTGCTTACTTTATGCGGAAAAAGACGATTCTGGGGATGAATACGGGGACAGAAAGAATCCATGTGAAACTTGATGAAGACGGACATACGTACGTAACATTTGCAGTAGGATCATTGGGAATGGCGTTATGACATTTTTATATTAGGTTGCTGTGGAAGTTGCACGACTCGATTAAGAACCCGACCAAAATCGAGCTGCACACGGTGAACTTGATCCAGGCACAAGGTTCGTGGCTACATTTTTCTTAATATTTTGCATACTTACTATGCGGTTTATGAACGGTATGTAGGCAAGATTGGATTTACCATTACTTCCCAAAAGGGCGACACATTACTGGACGTGGAGGCGGACTCGGAGGAGATTCGCGATACCTGGGTGCGTTGTTTAGGCTTTGGTCGACGATAATGACCGCTCGAAGCATTCTGGTTCGTTGAAGTGCTAATGAAGTTGTTTATCGACAGGTGACACACCTTCAAATGGTATGCGAAGATAGCAATCCGGACGACGAGACCGAAGAAGAGGTGCAATCTGGTTTGAAGTTCCGCAAGATGGTAGAGGATCGCGCCAAAAAGCAAGCATACTGGGCAAAACGCACCCAGGAGCTGGAGCAACGAAAACAAGAAGCTGAGGAGCGTAAGAAAAAGTTTGCTGGTGTCGGCATGAAATACACGGCACTCGCTATGGCAAACAGGCCCGATCCGTCGAGCAAGGACTAAAGAATAACAATAAACTGTTGCATTTGTGAAAGTAGCTAACATCGAATCATTAAACACGGAGCATTCTTGCGAAGTACTGAAAAAAAAAAAGAGAATGGGCAATTTGGGGAGCTTCAAACGCCTTGACCTAAAAGCGGAGGACCGAGCAAGCACCACTATTGCCGATAGAAGACATGGATTCGATGCCGGATAGTTCGGTTGCGGTAATTTGATGAAATCGAGTCTGTAGTGGGCACTCGGCAAGTTGCACCGCACCACATACACATTAATTTCGTGTTTTCACGCCAATATTGTGGTGGCTAAGCTTTCCGGTTGTGGTCCACGACCGTTTGTGACGCATCCGCGCGTTTCCAATATTCAGCTGGGGTGGAATCCGCTGTCAACACGACCCGATTGTGCTTTACGCGTGAGGCCACGACTTCAGGATCCACTGGCCCAAGAAATACAATTACATCTTCTTTGCTTTCATTCGCCTCACTGGTGCGTGCCCGCTTGCTCAAGCATGACCGATGCTCTGGTTGCTCTTGGCTTGCTCCAGCTGCATCATCAGACGTATCCTTCCTACCCAATAGGTTGTCGCGGCGCTTCCGTAACATTTCACAGATCGCGTCCAGATCGTAAACCTCGTTATCCAACTGCTCGAACTGTTCCGCAATTTTCTCAAATACTTTTCGACGTACACGTCGAATGCGTCGGTATTTCTTCAATGCGACTTCAAGCTCTGCAACACTGGCCTTTGGCGCAGGAATGTCCCCCTCTTCTTCTATTTCTTCTTCTGCTTCACTGTCATCATCCTCGCTGTCGATAGCCGCAGCAACCACAGCCTGTTCCTGACGCGTACGACTTGTCGATCTGTTCCGCGACTTTGAAGTCGACCGGCTCCGTTTCTTCTGCTTCGAGTCCGTCTTCGTCGAGCTCTCCGCTTTAGACTCCAAATCATCCACAACAGGCTCCGTTCGTACGTCCACCGTAACTTCCCTCGTGGCCGACAAAGACCTCGATTTCGCTTGAGGTGGAGGACCTGAGCGTCGCACAGCCATTTGGACAAAACAGGCTGTTTGTTCGGCACCCCACAATGAAAAATTGGCATGGAATGAGCGCGCTCCAAGTGCCGAGCGGGACTTCGACTTTGTTTTTTTTTTCTTGGCTCTTGTCTCGGTTGATTCTGCACGCTCGCAGATCTCTGATTAGTATTTGTACCGGTCCTTGCAGCAGGAGACCGCCCTCGAGGCGAAGGAGACTGCTGTCCGCCCCAGAGGTTGCCGATAGTACTGCGCCTTGTTAGTGTTGGTGGTGCGAACTGCCGTGGGCTTGAGCGCAGTCACGTCAGCGCTGTGCTTGGACTTGTGTTGACGCACAACAAAGTTGCTGGACCCGTTGGCCGCTGGCATCGCAGCGGCCTCGTCTGTGCCTTGGCGAAGTCTTCGATAGTACAGCTCAACTGAGCCCAATCTCGCCATATAAAAAGCCAGTCAATCGGTAGTACAAAGCCATGGAGGTCACTCCGACGCTGGACGATGCTGAAGCTCTTCGGCAACTAATGCTCGCGGATGAACATCTTGTACGTGAGCAGCTACGCTAAGGAGATTGATTGACACTCATCGTATATCGGTAGATGATCTGTTTGTGTGGAGTGGACGAGGAGCACGATGAAGATGCCAGAGCGCTGCAGGAGGCTGTGCAGAAGATCGTTCGAATCAAGAAGCAGATGGGGGGCAATGTGAGTGGCGATGCTTGACAGCATCAGTTTGAGATAGATCGATGATTGTTAGTGTCTGTTGCAGCACCAGATCAGCCTCGCAAGAGTTCAGGGATCGAGACTCATTGTCGAGCAGGAGGTTAATACTTGCTGGCTATGACTGGCAAAGGGTTATGGTGCTGACAACAGGTATATTGCCTGATGCTTGTTGGAATAGTTCACGAAAGATGTCGATACTTTGGTCGCAGCAGTGCCTGGATTGCTTACCTCGGCTGTATGTGATTCCATGGTGGACCTTGATGCACTACTGGCCGAAGCTGCACGCTACTTCGGTGCCCAAAGGGAAATGGTAGAGCATTGTTTGTTCGGTCCGCTTCTTCGTCGCTGACATCATTTTTGCTGTAAAAATGGCCTGCAGGAGCGCCAGGCCACTTCGTCGTTCCGCTTGCTGCTAGTCTATAGGCAGGTGAAGAAGGTAAGCGGCTTCAACAAGAAGATTGCGATGACCTTGCAACTACAGCCTCAAAAATTCAGTGTTTATCATACAGAGTCCGTCGCTGCACGCCAGCCAGAGTGAAGTCGCCCAGGCGTTTATCAAAGACCCTGTTTGTCATTTGGACGTCATCTACTGGCATCAAGACGTCCCCGTTGAGGCAGCTCAGGTCAGTTCAATTCCACAAGCCAAGTTTGATTTATTCTCACGCGTTGCTGGTTTATCAGAACGTGTTCAACCAGTTCTGCGCTTACGACAACACGAACCTATTTGCCAAGTTTTACTTCCTAGAAGTCGGGCAATCACTCGAGCGGTTGCACCAGGTACGATTCGGTTCATGTTTATTAAAACTCACGATTCGCATCGAGAGGCACGCACGATTGCCAGCAGAAACGAGTATATCTAACAACTAAGCTGGTCGTTGATGGCTGGCCAGGCACTCGTGCTGATGTTGTCGCACCCAGCACACCGAATGAGTCAAAATGTTGCAGAACAGCTTCTGGGGTCGTGGTTTTCACCAAACAAAAGGATCGACTCCCAGCAAGATAAATAGTTGAGCAGACCTGCTGTCGGTCCATACGAATGGAACCAGTCCGTCGTCACTAGCGAGGTTGGCGGCAGGCTGAAGAGTTCGCTAACACGATGCGCCATTACTGATGCCACCATTCCTCCCTTACGGAATGTCTGCAAAAAAGTCCGAGATGCCTTCGCTGTCGTCCAGGTTGAAACAAAAATCTGGATCGGTCTAAGCACAGCGCGTACATGATTAATTGGACGGACCGAGCAGGCGCTGTAAAGCTATGAGCTGGATAAGAGTGTTCAATACCTTTAACGGTGCAAGTTTGAATATTCCGCTGTCCGAGTCGTATGATCTCTGCTGCAGGAAAGAGGCAAACAGAAACGTAAGGATATAGCAAGATAGCACATCGGAGCACTCAGATATACTGACCTGGTCTAAAGGAGGTGCTGGGCTATCAGGCGTTTCAATTGCTCGAGCATCCTTCGTCGCCTCGCTGGCACCGCCAGCCTCCTTTTCATCCATTCGTCGAACTAAATACACATCCACGGGTCCATCTAACGAGACAGCAATAACGGGTTTTAAATCACGCCGTTGTTCTGGAAGTGGTAGTGAAACTTGCAGTCTTTTACCTGTAGACTTGAGGAAGATCTGAAATCGGCGTTTCCCAGCGGGCATACCTTCATCTGGATCGGGCACTTCAAGTGTTGTTCCTGGTGGAGCTTTAATTGCCATAACGCTCTGGTCTGCAAAACTTTCTTGGCGTCGCATGTCATCGTGTGTGACATAGCAAAAGTTCTCAAAGCTTCCTTTGTCGAACGCTTCTTCTTCGTATAGACGTCGAATGTTTTGACTGACCATCTTGATTTGCTGGTCGTACTTGAGCTCCTCTTGCCTAAGGTCTGAAATGCTCTGTCGAAGGTGGTCCATGCCTTGGTAGCTGTCGGTGGCACCAGTAGGTCCGCTTGCCCCCCTGCACAACGTCAAAGTATTTCATCACCATCAGCCCAATGAAAACATCGAGCCACCGCATTCACTTGACACACGTACTTCCAGTGAATGTTGTTCTTGGATGTCTTCTCTATCAGCCCAATACCTTCCAACACATTCGTGATATCGTATATACGCCGTTTCTGTCAATGTGCAGCATCAAGAGCCAAAGTCACTAAAACTGCATACACAACCGATGCATTTCCATCTCCCTACCTGAACGCCAAGCGATTCCGCTGCTGTGTTCAGGTCCAAATCCTTGGATGGTGCAGCTTGGATCAACTCCACGAACCGCTTGGTCAATAGGCCTAACGAACTGTCGTATCTACTCGCCGGCGATGGTTTAGACCCTACGCATATCAATCGGTTAAGAATGTAAAGAACACTAAATGCCACCCCATGTTGCTGCAATGATATCGATAAATACAGCTAGGGAACGCACCCCGTGCACTGGGACTGGGTGACTGCAACTTGGGCGGCGCCACGGCGGACGCGAGGGTAGCGTTGCCAGTGGTTGAGATGGGCGACGCCGCTGCTGCCTCGTGCCGCGCCTTGGGACGCTTCATCTTGCGCTTGAGCTCCTCACTTGATACCTTAGCTTTAGCCATTGTATCCAGCTGCCGCAGGATCCGGTGTTGCTACTACTTATCCTCGCCGGGACTGCTGTCTCTTGGCAAAGCTTCCGGTGGCTGCGTTTCAGTATTCAGACATATGCTTAACCTATCAGATGGCATACAGCATACCTACACAATCTCGGCAAAACATGCAGTATGAATTACAGTGGTATTATTCTTCTTGAAGGGATTACTTCGCAAAAAGTGCCACATCACCAAAATCGCCCAGACACCAGGCAGAAGCATGGGCGCCTCGAGCAGCACCGCGACCGTGCCGGAGCGCAAGGACTCGGAGGACGAGATGGTGCTAAACGGTGCGTAGATGCTTGTGTTGGTGGTAGTGGCTAGTCGGAATTTCGGGTATCTCAACCAACACTTTGATGCGAACAGACCTGCACATCGAGACTGGAGACCAGAACGCCGTCAAGAACCTGTTGGACGACACCATCGTCGAGTTCTTCCAGGGAAAGGAAGAATTTAAACTGCACTATGGCTGGGATAATGCCAAACTATTGCTGATGGTGGTGGCGACGATCATCGCGGCCGTGTCCCACTTCTACAAGCACCCCGCAATCCCGGAGGACGTGCTTATCTATTCCTGCGTCGCTGGGTGAGTATGAACGGGCTGATGAGCGCGATGCAGTGTTGTTGTGATGCTGTGCAATATAATGACAGGGGCACTCTTTATTGTGAGTGAACAGGTTTTTCTTCATTCATGCGCTGTTGTTCGGCTACACCACGTTCATCGAGAAAGATATCCTCCTACGGATGACCCGATCGGTACGCAGCTAAGGAATGCTTCACTTGGGATAGTGCTGGGATGGGTTAGCTGACGGTATTTGAATGTCATTGGTAGGGATCGAATCCCGGTAAGACCATTCTGGTGCGGACGACGTTCCCTTACACGGAATCGCACTACACCATCAGCATCCATCATGCCAACGCAAAGGGAAAGCACCGAAAGGAAGAGCTCTACGTTGGTCGTTACTTTGACAAGGACGGCTACTTCAGCAAAGAGGCATTTACCAAGGACATTGAAATCGTTCTGTCGCGTTTTGAAAACAAGGACAAGAAGCAGTAAGTAGGCACATTGTTGGATCAGCTGCGCTTTTGTGGGGCGATTAGATGTCGGCTTCAGGGTTCTTGTAGGCTACCATTGCGTCGACCTTGTGGACCTACATCAAAAGCCGCACCGCTTAGTTGGAAGAACGCAGAGAATAAACCTTACGATTAAAACACAACCACGCACCTTCGTCGAGAACGAACGCAGGCGAACTTCCGCTGAGTCCTTGATGTAGCGAGGGTCTGACTCCTCCCACAACGCGGGCACTTCAGAGTTCTTGTCCGTGTATACGAGCAGGTCGAAAGCACACTGCTCTTCCAGAATAGGCAAGAACGAAACGCTGGCAGTGATCTGCCGAATGATGGCCTGGATCTCAGCCATAATCTCCTTCTTTGATTTCGAAGCAGGTGCATTACCACTACAAACAGTACCCGGCACGTGTACATCAGCATAAAATTCAGCAACTGCATTACAGTGATGCACATGTACCTTTCTCCTGTACCGTTGTCTGCATGGACTTCAAAGGCCCATCGTTCCAACACTTCCTGGGTCTCAATTCCTGTGATGACCAGCACAAGCTTCTGCACTTCTCCCTTCAACAACCAGTCTACGCATCCGTGACATCCCGTGTTAGCAAAACAAGCATATCACGGCCCGAGATATGAATACACACTAACTTGACAACTGGTGGAGGAACTTGGTGAAGAAGTCATTGAGCTTGTCGTCATCCGTAACAAGCATGTTCAAGCCATATTTCTGGACCTGCTTGAAGCTCTCAGCAGGGTAGATACCACGCTGATACAAAATGCTGCAGATGTCAGCATATACACAATTAGTCCATTGCACCGCCAACAATGTGTATTAAACGTTGAAAAGTGGAAGTACGTATTGATGCTGTACGAAAAGAACTCGGTTACGATCTCAGTTGAACCCTTGAGCGTGATTACGTTTTCAGAAACTTGTGCTGTCGCCTGCAGCAATATTCCATAATCACCATGCAAGAATATCGGTCATTTTCAGTGCCGCAGCGCCATGCCAACACCGCGCGCTCTGCTTACCATCTTGTTGTGATCGACGTACGTTTGAAATTGCGGATCAGAGTGTGTTCACCACTCCAATACCCTGCCAAATCGAATGTTGAACCTTTCATAGCACATATGTTGCAGTTGACCATCACTCCGGGAGAGGCATCGGGTCTCCATTCCGCATTCTGCATTCCACATTAAAGTGCCCACAACAGATCGATCGATGTCAAATTCACGAGCACATGTATGCCGGCACAGATGATATAACGTATCTTGATCTAACATTGAATACGAGCAGCGACGACAGGGGGAGGGGTTCCAACCCAGCGACGTTGAACTGGAGGAGGAGGAGTTAACATTCATGTCGATTCTCTTCGACCGAGGCGAACTAGGTGTCGCAATCTATAACGCGTTGACGACGAGTCTCAAGACGCTGCAGCTCCAGACATCTGATGCTCAGGAACTGGAGGAGGTGGGGTAGATGGCTGTTAGGTTGAACATCACCAACTAATTCATACTCTTTTGTTGTGTTCTAAATAGGTTATTGAGCGTCTGCACACGCAATTCGAAGTGAACCATGTGCTTGTTTCCTCTCGAAACGCGAGTACGAACGGAATGCTTCGAATGATAAAGAAGCTCGACGATACGCACCAGACGAAAACAGGTATTAGCGTCCGCAAGGTAATCGTTGACTTCTGGTGCTGTATTGACGTGGTTGATTTTCATTCAACTAATGAAGTCAAAATATTGTAGCATTCGGGTATGGTATCGGCGCGAAAATAAAGAGAGTCGCCGACTTGATGCCTTGACCGTGTATTGGTTTTGGCAAGCAGATTTCAACTATTTAAAAGCTTGCCAATCAATTGAGCGTGTTCAGCTTGGTGCAGCTTCTGACGAGTGCAGGGGGCCTCAGGCTAGACCATCACGGTAGGTGGCCTGCTTTTTTACCGGCGAGATTTTTCAAGCACTTCAGTTTTATAACGAAGGTGTTACAGGCGAGAAGCGTATACGTTCCTTGGGAGCTTCTTCAATTTCGAAAGCACTCAGCTTATTCGCGCTACCGGAGGTTGGTTTACTTACGCCGATTCTGCCTGTGCTGAACCTCATTTCTGTGATTGTAGCCTTGTTGCTTTATTTGGCCACCGAAAAAGTACGTGGGGTTGCTGAGAGGGTGAAATTCATTCAATACGTGACGAGCAATCTCCAGATTGGGAATCAATTGGACGACTCCGAATCCCTGTACTTCTCAACCGTGGAGCAAGTTGCACTTGACGGATTCATGTACATCGATAAGTCCACGCTGCAATCTCTTCAAATATTTAACCATGTAGACCAATCCAGCATTTGCGGTAGACTATTGGTGAGCATGAATACTTATTCGTATCTACTGTCATGCAGGAGGCGCATCCATCACTAGTCAAGGTGCAGTGTGGTGAAAACTGGCAATTATCTTAGCAGCTAAATTGTCACCATGGCGAATTTCTTTTAGGGGTCTGGTCGAGCTAAAGAAGGCTTCAGGTGGCGTGGATTTATATTTTATCTCGTACATACCTGCTAACTTACAATTCTGTAGTCTTTTTGGTCTTCTTAATCGAACCGTGACCAAATCGGGGGGAAGCATGCTTCGCCGTTGGATGCTGACTCCACTTGTCAGCAATACCCATATCAACGAGCGTCATAATTCGGTCGCATTTTTCACGGACACCGAAAACGACGAACTGCGGCAACTACTGGTATACTTGCCTATTTTCTTGGTCAAAGCAATGCGTGATTTGACTAGATGTAGTTTGGAAAGCTGAAGCATTTCCGAGATGTAGCTGGGATTTTCCAGCGCATTAAAAGACGCTGCGCTTCAGTTGGTGACTGGTGTCGGTTTATCACCTCAATTGGAAGCTTTTTGGAAGCACAGTAAGGCACCCAGCTTTTTGTATGGTAAATGCTAATATGGGACAATTGGTTTTGGATTATTCACGGTAGGTCCCTGATCGAAGATGCTTCTGAAACGAGCATATCTCCGCTGCCCAGCGTGTTCTCAAGGGTAAAATCTGAGCGCGGTGTCACCCACGTTAGCAATCTCCTTGGAAACGTAGTGGACTTCGAAGAGAGTCAACAAGAAAGTACTGTGGTTATCCGAAGTGGAATATCCGATACCCTGGATGCAGCACGACAGCGCTACGAAGATCTTGACAATGTACGAAGTTGCTGCATTGCTGTTTGCAAAATGATTTCAGTGATTAATTTGCGTGTGGGCAGGTGCTGACGGAGGTCGCGTTTCAGGTTCAGGAGGCAAATCCGGTTTTGTCATCGATTACAGTCCAATACATTCCTCAAGTAGGATATGTGATCTGCTGTGAATCGCCCACTACACTACCGGATTTCGTGTTCCAATTCCAAGAAGACGACACGACTTTCTACTATAAGGTGCGCAGTCTCCACAAACCCTGTTCGAAATACTCACGCTCGCCCGTCTAGGATGCTTGCTGCCGCGATTTAGACGAATCCATCGGAGATATCTACGGTAAAATACTATACCGTACACAGTATTGGTAAACACATTGTTCACTTCGTGCTACTAACACATTCGAGTTGCAGGATACATTCTCGACCTGCAAAGGGGTAGGAAGCTCCTGTAGCGTTGCGCTTAGTAATGGCTGCTGATAAACTGACATTGATGTTACAGAGCTCCTGGAAGAGCTAACGATGGCATTGTTGGAGTATGAAGGCAGCATTCATGGTGAATACCGCTCTTTTCAAGCTTGAGCTTCCAATAACTGATCGGTGCTCTACAGAAATGACCTGGATCATGTCGAACCTAGACTGCTTGATTTCGTTCGCGTCCTGCGCAAAAAGCTTCAACTTTACCCGGTACGGTGAATCAACTACAAAATGATGTTATGGCTAACTGGTTTTTATGGTTTTAGACCGTTGATTTCTGAGGGTAGCACATTGAAGGCAACCCAGGCGCGCCACCCTCTCCAAGAGCTACTTGTTGAGCGCTACATTCCGAACGATATTTTTCTCGATTCTAGTGACTCCATCACAGTTGTTACGGGGCATAATGGATCGGGTGGGCAATGCAACTTCGATAAGTTGACCACCAGTCGATATGCTAACAATCCTGCCTTTTCCAGGCAAATCTGTGTATTTGAAAATGGTTGGCCTTCTGCAATACATGGCTCAAATTGGATCTTTCGTTCCAGCCGAAAAAGGTCAGAGTACATGCTCAAGATGTTTAGACAGCGCTGCAAAATTCGATTACTAACAGCAACCTGTAGCGGAGATTGGACTGGTTACGAAAGTCTTCACCAGAATCCAGAGGTGAGGGTAATTGTCTTCAGCATTGTGTGCCAGTGTACAGGAGCTGACATTTTATTAGTATGGAATCTGCGACAGTATCCCAGAGCTCGTTCACGATCGACTGTAACCAGGTAAAACAACAATAAGCGATCGATTATCATATCGTCAATGGGTAAATTTTATTTGAGCGTTTTTGCTTTTAGATGGCATGGATGCTAAACCACGGAGACGGTCGGTCGCTGTTCTTGATCGACGAATTTGGGAAAGGTTTGCAAGTTTTTCCATTTCCTAAATTGATCTGGCAGCTCACGTTCATCCTTTGAAGGAACGGCGGAACTCGACGGAATAGCTTTGCTCGTATGCAGTCATTCCGCTTATGGTCGTTTTACGATGACGCCTCTTGCTTAGATTTCTAGTGCTACCACAGAGTTCCATCATCAACTACCTCGCTACCAAGCGCCTTACACCGGGAAGACCGCGTGTTGTGATGACGACTCACTTTCTGGTGCGTTACTTCATATTCTTTGTTGTTCTTTGTTGCCTTCATTGCCTTCATTGCAGTTATGATCATCTGACTACTCGTGAGCAGGAGATATTCCGAAATGATTTACTTGAGCCAGAATTGATTGTCAACCCGTCACTTCGTCAGAATGAAGGAGAACAACGTGAAGGCTCACCCACTACAGCTCGTGTAGTTTGCACCGTTATGGCATCGACGGACGCGCCAGAATCATATTCTGCGACGTCTAGTGCTGCTCCGCTGTACGAGCTGCGTCATGGTATATCGAGTCACAGCAATGCGCTTACTTGCGCTGCAAAGTGCGGTACGTTCTGTCTTGAGCCTCTGTAGTGGAGAGATACGATCTAACCACACGTCGACACCGCAGGAATACCACTAACAATGGTTCAGCGAGCACAAGAAGTGCTGGAATGCACCAAGCGTGGCGTGCCAATATCATCTCGGCGACAGTCGGCAGGACCATCACCTGCGGAGCAGCTCCATGCATTCTTCTCATCAATTGATGACTGGCAAGCTACAGAGGACGATGCCCTTTCCAAATTCCTAACGATAGCACGGATGGGCAACCAGTGAAATGTTGGTTTCGATTAGATAGGTTACGCTTGAAATGAAATTCTTATAAAACAGACTACAGCAGGTTCGGGGAGCATGTTTCCGAAGCAATTGAGGACTACTACTCGCTGCACACCGCTTCAACGTCCACACTGAGGAGATCCTCGAGCAATCCGTCATTATCGAGGTCGGCAACAGAATCTTCACCAAGGTTGTCTGGTGGTGGCAGGTCATTGAGATCATCGTCCTGCTCTTCTTCCTTCTCCGACTGTTTAGTATCCGAATCTCCTGTTTCCTTTTTCGTCTGTAGATCCGGCGAAGCCCACCACAAAGAAGGAGGTTCTCCACTTTCCAGCATGGCTTTCTCACGGCTATCATCCCAGGCATCGACTGCGCGGGTGAGATCGAAATCATCAAAAAGCGTCGGCGTTTCATCATTCAAAATGTCTCGCCAAATCTCATCACCCAAGTCCTTCATGTACGCCGAATCTGCCTTAGGAGACGAAAGTCCACCGTATGCGAACTCGATATCCTACAGGAGAAATGGCACAGATCATCAAAATGAGTAACTTGCGAGATAATGCGCTAGAAGCCACTCACCGGAACTTTTTCAGCGCGTGGCGTCTTGATTGCACCCTTGGAGATCAGTGTCGCTCGAACTTTTGGAGTTAATGAAGCCCGTGCTTTTGGTGTTTCTAAAGCTCCTGACTTTGATCTCAATGGTGTCAGGGGTGTCCTCCTGCTGGAGCTGAGCTTCTTCGGATGCCCACCCAGACCCTTCTTAGTTGATGCGATCCCAGCTGCGTTGCTATCCTTGTGGCAGCCCCGCTGCTTGTTGGAGATATCACCGAGCACACGTCTGCTACAGGGATTTCGCACCTTGTTAACAGATAGGCTCTAGCCACCGGCAATAACTACATATAGTCACGGAAATCCAAGCCCCACCTGCTTTTTGTCGATCTGTCTTTCAGTTCCTTCTGTCCAGTAGATTTGGAGTCGTCATGGATCACGAAGCTGCGCTTCGGCGTCGATAACTTGTTTGTGCCTTTCAATTCGATAAGGTGGACAAGAAGAGGCTAGTTTAGCATATTGGAAAGGAAGAGGGTGCTGCTACAGAGGCTAAAAAATACTTTAGTCCTACCTCCAAAGTGAAGCTTGCCAGTAGCCCCATTCCCGACAAGGTTGGCGTCCACGTTCTCCTTCTGCACTTGGAGGGTGTCCATCCAGCGCTCGCTCTGTCGCTTAAGCTCGATGTTGTTGTTTGAATTTCCAAACAAATTCGATTTTCTACCACTCACCTTGTAATGTTTTTGTCCAATGGTATCGAGCCATTTTGAGATGGCTACACTAACTTCAATAACAAGAAATAATTGCTTAACCGTTATTGAGACGAGAACAGCTCAAGCAAGGAAATCTGTTCCAGGATTGAAGACCTGGAACCAGCAGTCGAGGTCATCCACAAGATCAAACCCTCCGCGGCTTACATGGGAACTTGATTGCGACTCAAGCAACCGGTGTGATTCACATCTCACTGAATGGGCTCACGAAATTTGACAGCGACAAACCGCTCAATGGCACCTCACTGAATGAGGCTCACGCCAGACATTGTAAGCACCAATAAACTTCAACTCACGGCAATGCTCGCTCCAGCTAGGGCGAGCAGCCTAGGTGCCAGTCTCATACTATTGTCAGTAATATACAGATTTGTCAATACCTTCACGAACTGCAGCGGCATCTTTATAGAAGTAGTATAGTTTTAAGAGGTGCCAACAACCAACGGTGGAAAAGCTCACTGGTATTGTTACATGTAGTGGGGCAGCTCCAATATTGTCCATCCAGCACCTTTAGGATAAGTGCCCGAGCAAATTTTACTGTCGTTTATGTTGGCAATTCAGGCTTATGCACTTGATTGCATTCTCTTCGATCGATAACGGCCTAATCAGCAACGTCATAACGCGTAAATCAGTGCCGCGGTGTTAAGGTGTGCCTGCTCCAGCTTAAAGCCGCTGGTCGTGCATATGGATGCACTACGAACTGTTCACCTTGACCATCGTTTCAGGCACCATTGCCGCGAGGAACGGATCATTCGCACTTGAATACTCGACCTTTCGGTATACTTATCCGATCGTGTTTGACTTTGAGGCAACAAACTTATGTTACGCAGAAAACTTAGACTCCCGATTCCAAAGCATGTCGAGTGCTGAAAATCCGAGTAGACCGACGCTTTCCTATTTCCCTAAATCGGAGCAACATCAACTTATAGCTCACTTCCCAATCTGAAGCAACACGACGTCAATAACACATGCAAAACGGCGCTTGGTATCGCAAACGCGACACCAGCGAGAGTTTATCGGTTAAATGATAGGGTTCTGCCGTCGGCGTCTCCTCTGCTCTCCCTATAGTCTCTTGCCTGTCCGTTGTCTCGCTTAGCGGCGCGGGTCGTGGTGCCCCTTCATCATACGGATCACGTGGAAGTTAAGCGTGGAGCGGTGCTCAGCGGCGCGACGCTTCCTCTTGGCCTCCAGCACGAGCATCATGTGGCGTGCCTCGCGTTTGCATTTCGTCTCGTCGAAGTCGTTGCGTTCCAGAGCGTCCAAGAACGCAAGCGTCTCTGGTTGTCCCTCCGTGCTCTCGCGCACGGTACGCAGCGTCATACGCTTGATGTGCTCCACGTTGATGCCTCGGCCGAGCTTCATGGTGTCAATTTGTCGTCTGTGGCTGGCGAGACTCCACAAAATAAGTCCCAAAATGAAAACGTACTCTTTTCATCAAAGAAGACAAATTTATCACTTGATTTAAATAAGCTGCAGACATGGCTTCAAAATCGGACCATAATTATGGGAATCAATTGATCGTCATGTTGCTCATTAGTTCCCAATCGTAGGCTACGGCGCCAATGACGGACCCGGTGGAGCAGTCCAAGTCGCCTAATGACCAGAAGAAGTACCGGTTGCTGACGCTTCCCAACGCGCTACAGGCGCTCCTCATCTCCACGGCGGAGGTGGCGCACGTAGCGGCAGCTGTGGCGCGCGAGAGCGAGTGTGCGAACCGAGAGGATGGCAATCAGAGCGACAGCGATGAGGGCAGCGATTTCAGCGAGAGCGAAGAAGGCGATGGAAGCAACTTCGATGACAATGAAGAAGAACATGAGGGTGCACCTATCCGTCGCGCTGGAGCCTGTCTCACTGTAGGCGTCGGCAGCTTTGCTGAACCCGAGTCGCTTCCTGGTCTGGCACATTACTTAGAGCACATGCTGTTCATGGGCAGCGAAAAGTACCCGGATGAGAACGAGTTTGAGTCCTTTTTAAGCGCTCATGGTGGCTATAGCAACGGGGCTACGGACAACGAGGTGACTAGCTACACATTCGAGGTGGGGCCGGACCATTTGGAGCCTGCGCTCGACATGTTCGCGCATTTCTTCATCTCTCCTCTAATGAAGGCCGAAGCCATGGACAGGGAGCTGTCAGCCATCGAGTCCGAGTTTAGCCAGGCCACACAGAACGACCGTATCCGTACGCAACAAGTTCTGTGCGACATATCGTCTGCCACGCACCCGTACCATCGGTTCGGCTGGGGAAACAAGAAGAGTCTCCAGGAGATACCGAAGAAGATGAATGTGGACGTGCGACAGCAGATTCTAGAGTTCTACAACAAATACTATTCGGCCAGCATCATGAAGCTTGTTGTATGTGGTGAAAACACGCTGGATGAGCTAGAGCAGTGGGTGGCCAAGTCGTTCAGCGCCATTCCGAACAAACACGTGGAAGTGCCATCTTTTGCTTCAGCAGGGCCCCCGTTTGGGGCTCGAGGTGCTGGTGCTCCATTCCTCTGCAAGATCGTGCCTGTCCGGGATATCCACACCCTTCATCTTGACTGGATGATCCCTCCGGTTCTTGGTCAACATCACCAGAAGCCATCGGACTATATTGCTAGTCTCCTGGGCCACGAAAGCGAGGGATCTGTGCTGTCACATGTAAGCTAGCCAACCTAATTAGTTGTTTTGTTTAAGTTATACTTACGCTTCATGCCGTGTGCACTGCAGCTGAAAGAGCGAGGCTGGATCTCAGCTGTCACCGCCGGAGTAACAGACACAGACGGCTACGACAGCGGTAGCTACGCAGCAAAGTTTGATATCACGATGAAGCTCACACTAGAGGGCATTTCTCACTGGGAAGAAATCGTCCATGCAGTATTTGAGTATCTTCATATGCTCAGGGTACATGGCTGCCCCGAGTGGGTATTTGACGAGCTAGCGGCACTGGCGGACATTTCGTTCCGCTTTCAGGAAGAGGATAGTGCAGTCGAACGATGCGAAGAGTTGGGTGAGATTATGCAGGTAAGCATTATCGTATCATAGTGATACCTTTGTGCAATTTTGAATCAACTACTTGCATGGGTACAGTCGATGTTCGGAGTGGCGCCAGAGGACATCTTGCGGTACGACCTTTTCAAGGGGGTCTTCAAGAAGGAGCTAGCAGAAGAAGTGCTGAGTCACCTGACTGCCGAGTCCGTCTGTGTCTCGATCGTTTCCCAAACGTTTGAAGACTCTGTTGAATTTCAGAAGCAGGTATATCACGAAGCAGGGTTATCTGTAGCTTTGACCATTGAGTATTGACTTTTTTTATTGTGATAGGCTATTAAGGAGGAATGGTTTGACGTCAGGTACTCGAAAGAGAATATTACGGAAGCCATTATTCAACGCTGGAAGAGTGCAGGGAGTAACCCCAAGCTGCACTTGCCTCGTCCAAACCAATTTATCCCTCGGGATTTCTCGCTTGTGGACTCGACAGATGTTGAGGGCCTTGTGTGTGATACGACGAAGTTCGGCAAGTTGTGGTACAAGCCGGATCGCGTGTTTGCTACACCTCGTGCTCATGTCGCGATGTTGATACATTTGCCCAGTGTGGTGGCCAATGTGGACAACTGGAGTCATACTCAGCTGTACGTGAAGCTCGTTCGGGATGCACTTAACGAGTACGCCTACCACGCCAACGTGGCTGAGCTCATGTACTCACTTCAGGTAAAGGAGTCTGGTCTGGAGTTGATCTTTGGCGGCTTCAACGATAAGCTCCACATCCTTGTCGAGGTAGTCGTTGCGGCTGTGTTTGGGACGGAGATCAATGAAGCACGCTTTGAAGTGATGCGAGAGGAATTGATGCGCGAATCGAAGAACGCGATCACGAAGGTGGCACAAAAAGCGAAATATCTTCGATTGCAACTTCTGGAAATTCGCTCATTTTCTTTGGAGGAATGTTTGGACTCGATCGAGGTTGCTACCGTGGAGTCGCTGAAGAAGTACGTCTCGAACGAACTCTGGGCGGGCAAGGCGTGGTTGGCGAGTTTTGCACATGGAAATATCTCTCATGCAGTAGCGTCGAAGATGATCGCCAATGTCGAATCGCAGCTGCAAAGTGTGTCTGCACCGCTCCAGTTGCGTGACTTTCCGCGTCGTCTTATCAATGCCATCCCCCAGACACCCTTGGGTTTTCTACTTAAGGAGCGCAGCGAGAACAAGACCGAGACGAACACTCAAGTGGAACTCTATTACCAGATCGGCCCGTTGACTCTGCGTAGCCTGGCTTACGCTGACTTGCTGCACCAGTTGATGGAGGAACCGCTGTTTGATACTCTGCGCACTAAGCAGGAGCTGGGTTACGACGTTTCTTGCACTGTTCGTGTGACGAACGGCATCTTGGGCTTTGGCGTGATGGTTCAGTCATCATTGTTCGCAGCGGAGTATATTACTGCGTGTGTTGACCGCTTCATGGTTGACTTTGAAGAGGCGATCGAGATGATGGCGGACGAGCACTTCCATGATCACATTCAAGCGCAGATTTTGTTGAAACTCGAGCCTGATCACAACCTTCTAGAGACGACGCACCACTACTGGTATGAGATCACGTCGCGTCGACTTGCGTTCGATATGGACGCTCAGCTGGCCAAGGAGATGGAGACGCTGACCAAGAGTGAGATGGCTCAGCACTACCGCGAGTGGATTCTACAAAGCCCCAAGAAGTTGATTGTTCAGGTGATCGGCCGTGGCAATCCGGCCGAGAAAATAGCGCACGAACAACGCAAGAACGCCACAAAAGCGGAACTTGCAGAGCTGCGAGCACTTCCTCGACCTATTCGGATCCGCGACTTGTACCTATTCAAGTCTGAGTTGCCTACCTATCCTGATCCCATCGACGCGATCAATGCAGGTGAAACACGAGAAGTGGACAAGCGCCTAGAACTATAGAGCGGCAGTAGTTTCGACATGAAAGAACGGTGTTGTCTGCGGTACATGCATTTGCCTTTAGCTATTTGCTCATCTGGGGGCGTTGTGGTGCTTCACTGTGCGCGCATTGTCTTGGTTGGCGCCAGCGCGATCAGACGTAATATATTCTGTAGACAGTCTTGGCAATCGGCAGTTGGCCGTCGTAGAATGCCGTTTCAATCGTGAGCTTGCCGCTGGAACATGAACTATCCGTGAGATGAAGGCATTAAAGTTAAACAAGAGGCAATGAATCGTACCTCATCACCTCCGGATCAAGCATATTTTCCGGGCCGGCTGATTCAATGGTTTGTTGCCACGTATTAGTTGAGCCCGGGATCACATAACCGAAGTTGAAAATCCATTCTTTCGAAGAATAGATGCACAAAGTCATTCAGTGTAGTCCATTCATTCTCAAGCGTGAACAGAGACGTACCTTCAATGCAGCTTCCTGCTAAGAAGACACGCTGTTCCAGTCGAAACTTGGTAATCTCTTCAGCTGAGCTGAAGTTGATCTCGCGAGACACAGCAGGGCACTTCAAAATCTCCACCGGAAGACGAGCTAACTTACAAAATGCACGATTAGCACCTGGATGACTTCAGCAAATATCGGTTGTGCTACCTTTTTGTTCGACGCGGAAGATATCCTGGCCCCTGGCATCAACATTTAGATAAAGTCAATAACCAGCGGATCATACGGACACCAATTTAGTTGATTGAACGTACCATTCATCTGACTGCCACATCAGCCGACCCGTGTCGGCACAACGCATGTTCATGTGGTTACTACCAGCAGAATAAACGCATCAGTGATCATTGCCGTGACATTCTATGGACTCTACTTGTTCCCTTACATGGTAAGGCCCTTGCAGACCTTCTTTGCCCAGGAACTGTTGGAAATCTCAATCTTGCCAACTCCAGCATCTTGAAGTTGCTTCCATTCCCGCTCGACCTCGAAATCCAATTTGGCTTGGGCGGCACGGGACTCATCATCCTTGACGGGTTTCTCTTCATCCTTCAAGCGGCACTTTTCGCTCAGCTTCACGTTGCGGATCTTGCAACCGAGTTCTTCCTCGTCGATGTCAAAACGCTTCGGCTCCATTCGCGATGATAGATGAACGAACGGCACGAGGATGACAGTAGCCGTTATCTGGAATGGACAGAATCTCGACCGACCCTTGGCGCAATGACTTCAGCGAAACGGAACGTGGCTTGTCCTCAACACTAAGGGCAGCTTCGATAACTGCTCTTGATCGCTGTTGTCAACGAAACCATGAGGCGTGGAAGACGTACCGAAGGTGGATGGATATCAAGTTCTACCGGGAGAACTCAGTGAATTGATTTGGTTTATTGTGGCCTTATTGCAGCTACACTTCCATATTCCAAACTGGACAAGTCCACGGTCATCAATGCAGCCGCGCTACAGGTAGACCCACCATATTTATTTATCCTGATGCTTCTACTGACGCTTGGATGATCTCAGGATCACCTAGCACGATCCATTACACTCGACTTGCATATTCGTTCAAGAAGACCTCGAAAACCAACTGTAGGCATCCTGTTTTTGCATTCATATACTAGAAACTCTGAAGGACATATCGCTCACATGAGTGGCTCACTAGCAGATTGAGAACAATGACGATTTGACAATTCGGAACATGTCAAAGTCTGTATATCGATGTGTCTGGGTTTGCGAGACCTGCACTTTCGAAAATAATGAGAGGCCGCGCTCAAGTAATTGCGGCCGAGATTCGGATCGATGCTCTTCTTGTGGAACGCAACGTAGCCAACAACGTCGCCCTAGATTAACTCTTGCGCAGAAGCGAGGCCTTGTACGTTCGAGACGATCAATGTGACCATCCAGTATTCTTCACTGTGCTGTTGTAATTCAGGTTACTCGGCCACCACCGAAGCTCACACGAGATGAATGGGAGCATTGCGAACAGCAAGCACAAGAACGTGGCGACACCAAACACCCGTGCTCTATCTGCCGTGAACCGTTCGGAGTAAAAGAACAAGTGATTTTAAGCTGCTCGCACATGTTCCATCTCGATTGCATCACAAGTTTTGAAAGGCAAGTTCATCACCATATCTTGTTCGTACGACGCATACTAATAACTTATCAATCCAGATTTTTGCGCACGAATCAGCACGTTTGCCCACTTTGCCGGAAGCAGGACTACCAAAAGCGGTGCACCACTGTGGCATCAGCTTTTCATCGCGAATGCAGTGCCAAGCGAATTCAGGTTCGAAGAAATCTGATGATGGTAAAGTTTATCTAGTGTAATACTTGGTTTGCATGTAGGCCGTATTTCGGGGGTTTGCAACGAGACGACAAACAACAACCTTGTGGCAGAAGGTAGGTTATATCATTGCTACCCGACCACCCCGATGCTGGGGTTAGTTTTTACGCGCTGTGTTCATCTGTACATGTAGTTCTATAGCTCCGGCAACGGTGACCCCGCTCGTCGTCGTCGATTTTTCGCCAACAGGTACCATAATGAACACGTTTTGAACCTCACTTCATCAGGCTCAACTGCTTCATCATTTGCCTACTTGTAGGGTAGGAAAAACAACCGATCGATTGGTGACCGCAATGAGCATGCGCGATGACTCGATAGATGCTCTACTTGTTGAGTTCGACAAGTCGTTGAATATGAGCCGCCGTGTGTTCCAAGACCACGTCCCTGAGACCGGTACTGGTGACGACTTCTACTGTAGTTTTGGACTTGTTTTGCCACATCATTAACTTCTGCATACCTCGGCGACAGGATCTTCGTTCCCTGGAGGCGACGACTGGTTTGCCATCTTCAAAAAGGTTACAGCTATGTCGAAAAACTCCATTTCGCCGTAATCATCAACACTGCTAACGTTGCTGACCATTCGTTTAGGCCAAAGCTCGAGGCGAACGCGAATGTGCTATCTGCATTAACGCGTTCAGGTACGAAGTTTTTGTTTATCAATTTCCTATCAACGAATCAGTGTCTCATGAAAACTGCCACACAGCTCGTCAATGGAGGGTGTATCTCTCCTCAGTTGCTCTCATGCTTTTCACTCGCAATGCCTCTCTGCATTCGAGGACTTCAACATCTACGAAGTCTCGCTATGCCCAGTTTGTCGCGCTAGTTATCGGAAACAGGCATGGCTCCATCTTGGAAACCTTAAATAGCAATCCATCACACCCCAAACAAACAACCAATGCCATAAATTGGTCATTTACGATACTTCCATATTTCTGCCTCTTGAGTATTCATTCACTCGCCATTTGAACAAGTGGGGGAGAAGTGCTCACCCTCCCTCGCTCTACCTGCCCCCCTGGCACCACAGAGACACGGGGTTCCACCCTACGTACCCTACCGTACCAACCTTTGGCCACAATGGACCTCGATGCCGGTGCTGACGACTTCTTCGCGGCTCTGAACAACGGCGCAGCTGAAGATGTGTTCGCGGGCTTCGGAGCCGTTGAAGCCGAGGCAAACGCGACCGCGGAGGCTGGTGGCCGGCCGTCGCTGGATGATGAGCCTCTCGTCATGGTCTGTAGCAATTAGTTTTGCGTATTATTTGCTGTGGAGACTCGTGTTTTAATGGAGTTTGATGCTGGCTGTAGATCGACAGGAAAAAGAAGGCGGAGGCGGCCAAGAAAGCCAAAAAGGAGGCGGCAGCTCGTGCTGCAGCTGCTAGAGCTGCCAGACAAGCCGATGAACCAGCGCTGCCCATGGAGGAGCGTATCGTAAATTTGCTGGTGCCCGAACTTAAGGTGAACGACGTGATGTTGCTGATCCGCAAGATGAAGCAGGCCGGCAAGTCCGACGCTGACGAGTTCTCGGAGCTCGATGCTGAGCAGAAGACAGGTAAATTCCGGGCTAATATACGCGCTGGTGGAGTTGTTCGGTGCTGTAAAAGAGGTAGTGACTTTTGTGTTTTAATCCTGTTTGAAATGTTGACAGCACCGCGATTTCGATGCGAGACTTGCGGCAACACAGAGCAGAACAATTTCATCACAGACTACGCACGTGGAGATACGATCTGTAATGGCGTGGATGGTAATGGATGCGGTACAGTGGTGCAGGACCACATTGTGCACGAAGGAAGCGCTTACCGTAAGTTCGAAGGCGAAGAGGACAAGTCGCACCACGGACCTGCGCCCAACAAGTTGTTCTCGACTGGTCACAACCTACGGACACTGATTTCGCAGGTAATTGAGAGTGGTGGTGCCGAAGGGAGGGAAGCGTTTATTTCACGAGTGCTGGTTTGATCTAGGATGGAGAGATGGCTGGGAACTTGAGACGCGCAGCCGAGTTCGTCGAGATGAACCTTAGTCAGATGGGCAAGGATGAGCGAAGAACGCGTATTGGTTACAAGGACCAGGTACGGTTGGCAGCATTTCATTGTTCTGCCTTTAAAGCCTACTCACGTGGATGGCGTGGCCTGTAGATGAAACAAAAAGCGTGCCGCTTGATTGACCACACAATCAGCAATTTGGATCTACACGAAATTGTTGGAAGTCGCGCTAAGAAAATGTTTGCTGAATTCCGTGACGTCCGTGAGCATGTGCATCAATTCGACGCTATGGTGGCTGGCTGTGTGATCGCAGCGTACATGGAGACAAGCAAGGAGATGTACTCGGCACAGAATGGTATTCGTATCGGCCAAAACAAGCAGGCAGGTATCGCCAGTCTAGCGCTGCTACCGAACAAAGCTGTGGATGAGAAGAAGCTGCATCCGTTTACGTGTCCGCTCTGTGATATGAAGTTTAACGCACGTCGCGGTATGCAGTTCCACAAATGTGCGGGTAAACCCGAAGAGGACAAAGAGAAGACGTCGAGTGAAACCAACTTGGCGCCCGTTGTGTTGCCTGATCAACTCCAACCTATCATCGAGATGAAGAACGGCAAGAAGTGGTTCAAATGCCCCGTGTGCTCACGTGTGTACGGGAAGGAGGAGAGCTTGTCAGAGCACATGGTTCGACACAAGAACCAGAGCAAAAAGCGCAAGCACCACATAGAGACCAGCACGATCGACTCGACGCGTCTAGCTAAGACCACCAAGCTGGCATCTGCGAACCCTTCCGTACAGGTGAACACGCACGAGCAGGTCATGTTTCGCGGCGAAGGCCGGAGGGTGTGGCTTCAGCATCTCACCGAGGAATAATCAGTCTAATCCAGCTCATTCCAGCGTCAATCCGCGTAGATTGAGCCGAGCAGAAGCTAGAAAATATCTCGCAGCGTTTACTTTAGGCGGTTGAACACATCAATTGAAAAGGCATGTATCCAACGCGTTCTCTGCAAGAACAGAATGTCTATTTTGCAAAAGAATCCTCACTGTTATTGTACTTGGCGTCTATTCCTCGCTCTTGCTGCCAAGGATGTCGTTCTCTGTGAGTTCAAGAACGTTCTCACCCGTGACGAAGCGGACGCTCTCGCCCTTCTGCTTCAGCAGACTCTCCACGTCCGTCGAGTCGTCTTCAAACCAGCCCAACCGGTCGGCGACGAGATGCAGATTCTCGCAGCCAGGGCAACGCACCAGCACCACTCCATTGTAGTAGGCGTGCTTGCTGATGGTCTTGGCTGAGCGCGTCTCGCATACGCTGCACGTGTAGACCATCACGAACTTCTCACCAGGGCTTTCTACTCCAGGTGCACCAGAGTACTCGGTGGCCGAGACTGTAGACTCGCTGGAAGTCGTCGGCGAAACTGGTGGTTCAATATCGCCGCTCTGAGTGGCGAAGCAGCGACTATGGCTGTGCAAGTGCGGAAACGAGGCTCTGGAAACGTGCAGCAGATGAGACGCGGAGGAGCTGGCTGTGCATACCCGGCGCAGCGCCTGAGACGAGAGCGACTGGGGCGCAGCGCACGACGATCGCAGCGTTGGCGCGCAACGCACAAGCGCTCGACGCCACATATTGGTTTATGAATGTCAATGGTGTTCTAGAATATTTTATGATTTCCAGTTCAAACTAGAACTCTACTGTATCCATCTGGAAGTCATGAACAGCTGCGAAAGGAAACGCTGCCATTGACACAATGCTGATCTCACTGCTGCTTTGGGCGTTATGCGTGCAGGTTAGTGATGCGGCGATCACTTCGGCGTCTGTGATTCCGGTATCTCTGAATGGTGGCGTCACGGGAGCGGTGGATGTGGCCTTCACGACAGGAACCACCATCCCGGTCGGCGGGACGATCGTCTTGACATTCCCCTCTGCTTTCTACGTGGACTCGGCGTCGACGTTGTCCAACATTGTTGGCATAGATTCAACTAGTACGATAGTAGCATCACCCGCTACTGGCGTAGTGACTATCACGATTGCAACGACCAATGCTGCAGCTGGAGCCATCTCCTTTACTCTTGATAGCATTTCGAATCCAGGTACGCTGCGTCCTGTCGGAATGAAATGCTGGGAAGGCTGACATGATAGCTCGCAGGTTTGGGCTTGTCATCAAGCTACTTCATCCGCACTAAGAATGCTGGTGGCACAACCTTGGAGTCAGTAACGGTACCAGGCTCTACTTTCACTTCTTGGACTATGTCCAATGCTGCTACGGTGACAGCTCCTTCATTGCTTGCTGGTAGAACAACGTCCTACACGGCCACCTTGACAACCGATGTCACGTTACGCATTGGAAGTGTCATTGCGCTGAAAGTACCTGTTCTCAGCGGCGGCGCGATCGTGTTCAGCAGCGCTACTCTTGCAGGCTTGGTGGGCATCGATCTAGCGTCAACGGAGCTGCGAGTGTCATCACCGTATATTCTCCTCACAATTGCTGGTCAAGACATCGCTGCAGGACAAACTGTGTCGATCACCTACGGCAACATCATTAATGCTGCAGCACTGTCCACACCACCGTTCTACGTTGATACGCGGCATCCCAATGGTGCCATTTTTCAAGTCAGTACTGCTACGAACACACTAACATTCACAAGCACAACGCTTCCGTCAGCGACGATAACTCCTGTATCCTATTGGGCTGGTGTTACGACCGAATACAACGTGGTGTTTGCCAACTTGGCTTACGTGCCACCAGGAAGTCGAGTGGAGGTAACATTTCCGTCCCGTTTTGACATTAGCAGCGCTACCCTGAGTCACATCACAAACTTGCCTATCGTGAATACTATTGTCTCTCTGGCCAGTTCAACTATTGCAAGAGTGACGCTGGGAAATATTGCTGTATTACCTGGAACCGGACGTGGATTTAGGCTGCAAAACATCGTAAATCCTGGCTCCTCCTGCGACGAATTCATTGTCGAGTATTGCACTCCCACATGGGGATCGTACACAGTAACCATCACCGATAATGGTGGCAATGCCTTGGAAGCGTTGACGACAGTGGCAGGTACACCGATTGTCAAGAAGCCGCTCACGTATGGTCGTGTTCGCCCGTTGCTCAAGACTCCCAACACACTTACAGTAGCGACTGTGACGCTCGACACCTCGACAACAATTCCTCTTGGAGGTTATATCGAGGCTGTACTTCCTGCTGACTACAGTGTTGGGGCTGGGACGATTACAGCGAGTTCTTTGGTAAATATTCCCGGCGCTAGTAGCGCTGTTATCTCTACACCAAGCTCCGTTAAACTACAGATTGCAGGCGCGAATATCCCAGCGACAAGCGGAATCTCGTTCACAGTCGACAAGATTACCACGTCTTCAAATAATGCGGTTGGAAACTTTATTGTACGCACTCGAGACGCAGGAGGCAATACGATTGAAGAGAGCAGCACTGTAGGTGGCGAAGGGTGTACCTATGTGAATGATTGCAGTGGTCATGGTACGTGTACGCTTCTCTCAAAGGTTTGTATTTGCAGCATTGGCTGGGGATCACCAACGGATGTAGCAGAATACAAGTCACCAGACTGTTCTACTCGTGAGTATCCTACTGATTAACCATGTAGCAGATAGTCTAACTCATCGTCCATTGCAGGTGTATGTCCATCAAATTTCGCCTGGAATTCTATTCCCACAAGCACCACTACAGCTCATGACATTCTTGTCGAATGCTCCGGCATGGGGGTCTGCGATCGAGCTGCAGGGGCTTGCAAATGCTTCCCCGGTTTTGAAGGCTCTGCATGCGAAAGGAGTACGCATCTTGGTGTGGAGAATTGTGTGTTAAATTGTGCTCACTGGTGGTTGTATGTGACAGTGAGTTGTCCGAACGACTGTTCTGACCGAGGAACGTGCATGAGTATGCGCAGCATGGCAGCAGCCAAGAACGCGTTGCCCATTTCTCCCCCAACAACCTACGGAGACAATCCGGTACGCCCGTTTTCAAACGGTAGCATCGGATTCACCAAGTAATTTGATCATTTGCTGGCAGTTCTCTGGTGCTTGGGACGCCGACAGGATTTTCGGCTGTGTCTGCGACTCTGGTTGGGCTGTCGGGACGGCAAGCGGCGAGCTACAAGCCACAGAATACTTTGGGGCGGACTGCTCGAAACGTACGCTTAATCCTTGTCCAACGCATAGCAGTAGTAGTAACACGTTTAACTTCAATAGGTCACTGCCCCATTGGAAACGACCCCGACACGACTGCAGACGAAACCAACTGCCAGGGTAAGGCGGTACCAGGGGGCACCGCTGTAGGCGTCGCTGGGAATAAATGCCTTGTTGAGTGCTCCAACCGTGGGGGGTGCAACTACAAAACGGGCGTCTGCTCCTGTTATCAAGGGTACACTGGATATGCCTGCCAAACACGAGACGAGCTCGCCAAATAGCGTCAGTTAACCAAGATAGAGAAGCATGGGATAAAAAGATCCGAGCAGTGGTTTCCGAGAGTCATTGCTGTCCAGCTTGCTGTGAATTTAAATAAGTGCAATGTCCTGCTCTTCTGCCTCCGTTCTAATCAATGAGGTGTTTGGCCGATAGTCAAAAAGTCGGTCAATCGTAAAATCTGGAAGTTCACCGCGTTATTCCATCTGAAGCAGCAGCTCCTTCTCGTCCAGAGCTTTCTTGGTGCTGATGTCACAAATGTAGACTTTCGATTTGCGTTTTAGGTCGATCTTGGCCAGCTTCGAAGGGGGCAAGTCGTTCACTGTAGCCTCCACGAAGCCGCGCTCCAAGAACCAATGAGCCGTTCGCGTCGTCAACACGAACAGCTTATTGACGCCCATGGCTGCTGCCTTGCGCATAATGTAGCCTAGCATTGCATTACCCTTGCCAAGATTGCGGTAGGTGGGGTCCACAGCCACACAACCCATCTCAGCAAAGTTGTTCTCGTACGGCTGAAGGGTGCAGCAAGCGATGATAGCACCGTCGCGCTCCACAACTGTGAATGTGTCCACGTTACTCTCAATCTGTTCCTGGTCACGCGACACCAGCACATCATCGTCCAGCAAAGGCTGAATGAGACGCATGATACTCACGATATCATTAGTTGTAGCCATGCGGATCCCTTCGTACATGTGCTTAGTGATCATGAGACCTTCACCGTCACGGGTAAATAGCTCCTGTAGTAAACCACCATCCACGTGTCGGCTGACTAGATGCGAGCGTTTGACTCCATTGACACATGCCTTGATAGATTCCTTCAAGTATAGCAAGAAGTCACCGCTAATGTCCGGGTTTTGTCGTGCCAGCTCCACATATTGTTGTGCCTGTTCAATCACCAGAGTCTGCACGACCGAGTTCGATCGCGAGTCGATCAGTTCCTCGCCGTTGTGCATAAAGATAAGCTTGGCACTCTCTAGTTGAATAGCACACTTGCTGGCCACTTGTTCCGAGAGGCAGTTGAAGACCTCACCACTGGCACTGTAGCCGATGCTCGAAATGAGCACAATATCTCCGTCATCCAATGCAGCGCGCACCTTATCGACATTGAGTCGTCGCATTTCGCCTGTGTTTTTAAAGTCCACTCCTCCTCTGACACCCACGGGTTGCGCCGTGATAAAATTACCCGAAGCGATGTTAATAGTTCTGGCACGTCCGGGCGAGTTGACGATTCCTCGTCCAAGGTAACTTTCAATCTGGAACCGCACAGATCCTGCTGCGTCCATTGCACATTGGAGCTCCATGGGCCCTGTAATGCGCATACCACAGTCGAATCTCTGCGAGAGTTTCCGGAGCGATAATTGCCGATTAAGCTGCGGTCGCGATCCGGCCACTAGCACCAGCTTAACCCCGAAAGTATTGAGTAATGCAATGTCGTGCATGACGGCGCCGAAGAGGTTGGATTCCACCAATTGTCCAGGTAGGTGGATGACCATGGTTGTGCCTCGATGGAAGTTTATGTAGGGCGACATGTCCCGGAACATGGCGGTGAAGGAGGACGGGCCTACAGTGCGACCCTCAGTTTGCAAACCCTGCTGTACGCGCAGACACTCGGGTGGTACGATGGGCATGAAGTCGGAGTAGACGGCCTGTTGGTCTTCGATGGGTGGAGAGAGGCTAATTGGTCCCAAGCCGTGGCCGTGGCCGGCGTGTGCGAAGCCATGTCCGGCGCCAAGTGCCTCATTGACGGGCGCGGAAGGAGATCCAGCAGCCAGTAGCGCCGCGCGGGAAGACGTGAAAACGCGCAAAGTGCCCAAAGTCGAGCGCGAGCGACCGCAGACGGACGAAAAGATCAGTCTACGAGAGTTCAGGACGCCGGGACGGACCCACATGGAACTTGGGGGGAGCGTGACGCTTGATCAGAAGGGGGACCGCTTGTCTACAGCGTAGCAAATGCGAGTATGCCAAGCTGGCAGGCACAGCATCGCGGTTGGCCAAGCAAAACCACCCGACATGCTCTTTTTTTGCTGGCTTGTTTGACAAGCGTGAAAGATCGGGGTTCCATGACGAAGTGTAGGAGAACTTTGGCTTGGAAAGGTGAAAACTGAAGATGTCGTATGGGAGGACAGACGACAGGAGAGTGTTGAAGCCTCGTTACGAAGGTTCGGACTTCCGTTATCTGCTTCGACGAGCATTTTATTGTGGCTTACATCGCATTACAATTTGCATTCGCTGAGTGTAAAGTAGATTTGCCACTGCGGCGGTATTTTGTGGATGCCATCGCCAAAGCTGCATTGCCTTCTTGCACACTGTGGTGCTTGGATACCCAGCAATGTTAAACCGGCTACTTCAGTTTCCAGGTTGCCGTTGCCTCGGGCTTCGGGACCTGTCAGTGACGGATCACAATAAATCCTAAAATCTAACAGCTTCCTCATCATGCACTCTGAGTGTGTTACTTAACTGTCAGCGCTGCTACAGCATAGTTTTCGGTGCCCTGCGGAGTCCCATGCCGGTGCTTGAAGAAGTGCTAAGCACAGTTGGCGGCCTCGTAATACAACTTGTAGTTGTAACAACGTTGTACTAACAGACATCGATGCGGATGGATCTACTGTAAGTCTAAGCGTCTACGTATTTAAGCTTAGCTGCGCTAATGGTTAGGACATGGTTAGGCTTCCACAGATGAAACACCTTAGACTGATCTCCATTACTACTTATCCATTGCCATGGCGAAAAGTATCTCGCACTAACCCATCGGTGGTCTGTACAGAAGTGTGTACCATAGCTCGGTTCCGCTAGTAAAAATTGGTGACAGGACAGGCTATGCACGATTGGCTGAAAAATCCAGAAAATCGTGCCACAATTGGCCGTAAATCATCGATACACACCAGCTGTTGCATAAGACAGCGTGGGTGCACTCGTGTGAAGTCCTGATGGACGGATGCAAGTGTCATTCCTCGATCCACCAGCCCCCCAGGGACTCACCATGGCCAGCGCCACTCCAACCTGTATGCAACAACACAGCAAAAATCATCTTTAATTTCTACATTAACGCACTAACCTTTGACGATGTTACAGTCGCAGAGCTCAAGAGCCTGTCGGCCGCGTGTAACAAGCTCTGGGAGCTTGACACCAACCGGCTGGAGCCCAACGTGCACTATGAACTGAACTTACAGGAAGGCAAGACCGCCTATGCCCGCGGCGATGCGGCTCGTGATCCGCTCTTCACGTTCGTAGACCCATGCGTGTTTGAACGCCGCACATACAAGCTGCTCTTTGACCTGCTTGACAACTACGAGCGTGAGGTGCGCACTCTGATACTGTCTGAACTACGTGCAAGGTTTGTTGCTGATGTTATAGCAATATTTGTATTGGTTGATATACAGACGGGCGTGACGGAGAGAGTGACTCCCAAGGAGCTGGCAGAGAATAACGCCTTCCTGAATGCCGTGATCGACACGGCTCCCATGCGCTATGCGCACGCGTACGTTTTGGGTGCGCTCCAGCAACTAGTGGATTATCACGGACTAACTCTTGTTTTCAACTTTCAGTTGGTTGGTGAAGAACAAGAAGTTTACGGGAGATATGCAGGACTTCAAGAAGAAGTTGGAGTTCATTTGGTTTGGACTGTACCGCCGTGAAGTCCGCAATGACTCATCGGGTTTCGAACACGTCTTTGTGGGCGAGGAGAAGAATGTGAGTGATGGTATTTGGAAAAGATTTGGTGTTCTGGCCACTAATGGTTTGCCACGTTCAAAATGAGCAGGGGAAGATCTGTGGCTGCCACAATTGGCTTCAAGTTTACAATGAGGAGCGCCATGGCCGCATCGACTACAGAGGCTACATCCGTCCCAAGCAACGTGGATGCAAGTTCATGGAGCCCCACAACAAGGAGCAGCTCATTACGTTCCAGTTCCAATGGGAAGACGAGATGAAGCCTGTGTCCACGAGGTACGAATCGGTCACTACAACCACTACTATGCTTCTCCAATTAGCTTACCAGATTGATATGATTCCTACAGCTTGATCGGAGTGAGCCCGGAGTTCGAGATGGCCTTGTACACTATGTGCTACCTCAATGGCCAGGAGAACAACCACGTCCAGCTCGGCCCGTACCTGTGCAACATCAAGTGCTTCAGTTTCGGACGTGGCAAGGACACTAAGATCGGAACGGCCTTCCCCGAAGCGCTACCTTTGACTGAGGCTCAGGCCGCGACCAAGATCCAGGCCATCCTACGTGGCTCTCACGCGCGCGTTCGGAACCCACATGTCCGTCGCCAGGCTCCACCGCCTCCTCCTGGTGCTGCGTGGGGTCCACCGCCTGGAGGTGTTGCTACCCCAGCCCCGCAGCCAACTCGATCGACTGGAAATGCTTGGGCTAAACCTTTTACGCAGGCTGCTCCTTCCGCCCCTGCTGTCGCTGTCGCTGCCGTCGCAGGCCCAGCACCCACCGGTGCGTGGGCCAAGCCGCACAAGTGGTAATGAATCCAAGACTGATCCCAGTGCACATAGTACAGCATCCGGTCGCCTGTCAGTGCAGATACCATGTAGATATAATCGACAACGGGAATCTTTGCCTGGGTTTTAGTATCCGTTTCGAGGCTTCATCCCAATTGATATGTTCATCCTTCCGCAATTAGGATTCCACGTTGCTGATGGTTTCACAACCGAAGTAGCTGAGTTTGATCCAGCGGCGCCCCTCTATTCTCAGCAGTTTCGAAGGCAGTAGGGAAGCAGCAAAGCTTGACAAAGCAGTCGCAACAATGGAGGCTAAGGGCGAGGACAACAGTACGCACAGGGCCTCGTCGAAGGGCCTACCTGACCAAGATGACATCAACACGGACGAATCCGGAGCCCCCACCCCTGAGGTTGTGGCGCTACGCGACGGATACAACCAGACGTACATCGTCCGGTCCAGCAAGGACAATCTCCATGAAGTTCTCTTCCGTTGTGGCAATTGGTGCTACAGTGGTAAAGTCGATTTGGGTAGTGCCGATCTGGAGCTCGCCGATCTTCCAGTGGTCGTGCCTGCACTACAGAAACAACAGGCTTCGTTGCAATATCTTTGCGAATGGAAGGCCATTCCCTCGACGTCGCCGTACTTCACTCCACTTGAGACTTTGTACGATGTTTACGACTTTATTGGTGCCGAGCTTTCAAGTGAACGTATTGAACGTAAACTGATGAAGGCAGCTGAAGAACATGCTTGGGTAGACAGTGACGATGACGGTGGCTCTAAAACCTTCTTCGAGTTGCAAAGTGGGGACTACGAGTGCTTTGACGGAGTGGACATTGTAGCTAGCAAGACCTTTGTACGTGGTCTTGTGCTGCTGGTCATTTACTACCACCGCAGTTTCTACGTCGTGTTGCAGGCGGCTGACGGCGAGCAGCCGCTGCTGGATGTTCGCTTCCCCGATTTATCTGCCCACCTACAAGGAATTCATCTTCAAACTTACCGTGACGACGACTGTAGCAACATGAAGAAACTTACGCTGTGGCAAGCGGCAAATGTTGGCAAACACCAAAGCCCACCGAAACCATTGAAGGTGCAGTGCACGGACGTAAGCGGCACAGGTTACAACCAAACCTTCCTGATCCGACGTACGCCACGTGCTGAAGGATCTACGAACACACCAAGTTTGCGCGAGGTGCTCTTCCGTTTTGGAAACTGGTGCTACAATGGACACGTGGATCTAGGTCCCAAACTGGAATTGTCAGACATTCCCGTCATCATCCCCATGCTACGACGACAGCAAAGTGCTCTGGTAAATGCTCAATCATTCATTGTCTACCCTTTTGGAGCTCAGCTCTTATCACTTTTGTAAAATATTTATGATATGCAGACGTTCATGTGCGAAGCCTCCAAGATGCCAGCGACTTCCTTGTTTACTCCGTCGATGGAGCATCTAGCTGAAGTTGTGCCTGCCATGCAGGAAGAGATGTCCAAAGCAGAGCAATTCGTGCAGAATCTGGCTCAGAGTGGTGGATCCTTCGTCAAGAGCAAGGGGGACGTTGGAAGTTGGCTCGAGGACGATAATGTCGAATGTTTTTTCGAGATTGCCATGGACAAATGTGCAGCATTCCAGGTCGGCACACTTTTTGTCACTTCATTGTAAGCTGAATTTGACATGTCATTGTGGACAGGAGGTTGAGGCGATTGCTAGTAAGATTCACATCGGCGGCGTGGTGCTTGTACTGCTTTACTACGACTTCACTTTCTACGTCTATCTTGAGAATGGGGAAGAAGAACAACCTTTGCTGGACACGAATTTCCCTGACGTCTCGCTGCAGAAGGAGGGCATTCAACTCAAAACTTACCGAAAAGGAGTTCGTGGTTGCGAAGAACTGCGACGTATTAGCCTGTGGAAGATTGAGAATGAATTCACCGACGAGGAAGAAGACGAGGACGCCGCAGCCGTCGACTGTATCACGTCACGCAACAAGGGCCAGCTCCAAGCTGATGCCAAGGAGGAGCACAGACGCGAGGAAGGTGTCAAGGCTGTATCAGACTCCAAAGCGGCGAAGGAGATGCAGCCACGCAAGTCGGCACTGCCGCATCATGTTGCTCCACTCAAGCGGCCCAGTGGTGCAGCTACTACCCTCAAAGGTATGCCCGATCTCGGTATGAAAGCTCCATGGGACGAAACTGGTAAGCCACTTGGAATGCGGACCAGCAAGTAACAAAGAACACGAGAGTGTTAACTGCTAGATCGCAGAGCTTATGAATGAAGAAAATACTAGCTTGACCATCAAATTTGTACCTCTTCTGGTTATGTTGATACTGCAGTAACATTTACTCACCAGCAAGTCTAGAACTCCTCATCAGCGACAGTGAGCCAATCAGGGACACTGGTACCTTTGGAACTATTGTATTCTTGCGACGAAATAGCCGAGACACGAGCGCTTTCCGTGGCAGCATAAACTGAGCCACCGACCCATGCAAGCATGTTCCGAGGGAAGTAGGTCTGAACGAGCTGGGCTCGATCGACAGCAGCTGAAGCAGAAGCAAATTCGTTGTCGTGGTGCAAAGCCTCACGCACTTCATCCACCACGCGTTGTGCCAAGCCTGAACACATTGCCCGTTAGCATTAAAAAACATTGCAACAATCTGTTCCAAGCGTCAATCGTACCAGGAATCATTGCAGTTCCTCCAACCAAGAGTACATTTTCCAGCATTGCCGCTCTCACATCAAGTGGGGCCTTCTTCAAAACCTGGACGATGCCGTCAACAATGGATGTCCCATCCGTGCCTTCGTCACCTGGTTATTAAAGACGCTGTTAGAAGTGTATCTTCCCACTACTACTTCAATATAAACAACGTACCAAGAAGTAGCTGTTCCACTGCATCAGTGCGAAGATTTCCAGGAACCTGTCAAGCAAGCGATACTATTAGTCAAGTCTTGCACAGCGCGTTTGCTAGCGCTTTATCGACAACCTTTAGTACGTCGTCGTCGTCTGTCTGAAACTCAGCGTAAACAATGTTGGGCAATGGATCCTATATCATGCAAAAGCTTAGCTTAGTGCAATGACATGGCTGAATGATAGTTTGTTTTGCTTCACCTTTTGTTGGGCAAAGCAGGCTCGCTCGAGAATATCCTCTGCCATTGCTTCAGTCACCGGCGTGACAATCTTCGAACTGTCCATCGGCTGGTCGCGAGATGAATTTAGCTCTCGTTGAATAACTTCGCAGCAATTCCGACTGCCAACAGGGACAGCTACGGCACAGCACAATCAACCAACGCATCGGTTAGTCCCCGATCAACTATTCTACCACAACGATGTGACCACTGCTCACTCTCATAAAGATACGGCAGAGGAACCCCTTTAAACACAGGCAACAATCTCGCCTCAGCCCAGCCGCAGTCCACCACCAACGCGGTGTGATTGGCCGTAGCGTACAGAACCGCCATCATCGACGGCACCAGCGTTACCGCCGAAACCTAAACAACAGCAAACCCATCCTATTAGCCCTACTATACATCCACTGACAAATCTTTTCGACCCCACCTGAAGGACATCGAAGAGGATGTTGAGCAGTGTCTCTCGAAACACACGCGGCAGCAGCAGATCCTCGCACACCACAAAGCGCCGTCGCGCCGGATTCACCAGCAGCCGCCTGTTGTTTGCCGTATAAGTCATCTACGGAATACATTCAATAGAGTATGCACCACACCCACTCAAAACACAAACAGTGTAGCTTCGGGTACAGATATTGGCGCCACTCGGCTGCGCTCAGCGGTTTCTGAAGCATTTCCCCCACCTGCATCCGCATTATATTAGCCATCCTGAAGCCAATTACGGCGATAAGATGCGGACGAACCTGCCATCTCTCCACACACCGAGGCGTTCGCTCCCCAGAGACGCCGCAGCGCGCATAACGTGCCCCCAGCTCCAGCACTAACGCGCTCTTGTCGCTCAAGGAGCTCATGCTGAAAGTGTATCTGCAAATTTAAATTACCGCGTGATAGTGACTATTGTCATTTTAGTGACTTCATATTGATGATGACGCTCAGTTGAAGACAAGATGGCGGACGCGCTGCTGGTGACCATCTTGGTCTCCCAGGTGGCGATGTATTTGCTCGTCGCCTACATGTTCCGCGCGCTGCGGTGTAAAAACTACGAGCGCAGTGCCAGCGAGTTGCAGCAGGCGCTGATTGCCAGGTGGCGGCTTGTTCAGATTTCTTTTTGTGTCTAATGAACGCACATTCTCTGTGAGTTTTGACCAGGTTTGTTGTGAATTCTACAGGGAGGAGACGACAGGCGAGCATCGTGTCGACATTGCTAAGCTGTATGTGAGCGCAGTAAGCGG
Organism: Phytophthora nicotianae INRA-310; assembly: GCF_000247585.1. Lineage (NCBI taxonomy): Eukaryota > Oomycota > Peronosporomycetes > Peronosporales > Peronosporaceae > Phytophthora > Phytophthora nicotianae. Next base: position 2,817,678 of record NW_008634126.1, on the reverse strand, counting down.
ATAAAGACGGCAATATGGAAGAGAGGCAGGTGACTTACTTGGTGTTGTATTTTGTCTACATGTAGCGATGCAGAGGAAGAAATCGTGAGGTGCCGGGTGTGCGCTTTTGCAAATACTCAACAGTTCAAATTCTGTGTGTTATGTGGCGAAAAGCTCAAGTTATCGCCAACAGAGCGAGTACGGGCGCGGAGTCCTCTCACAGCTCGCCAGCTACGTGTAAGGTGGGCTGGACAACGAATTTCCACTGCTGCATAGTAATTGAGCGGTGTTTTCATAATTACTCTGTGCTGATTGAACAGACGTCGGAATGAATGGCAGCGGAAGCTCAGATGTGAGAAAGTATCGTGGCATCGAGACTACGATCATGATTGTTTCCAGTATCCTGGATATGTTGCAATGTTTCACAAGGAAGAGGAAGAGCGTGAGGACGGAGAGCTGGCGGTAGTCCTACATAATGGAGAGCCTGGTTCAATAATTTTGAATCTGCGAAACGAGAATGGGATGGTAAAATTGGAGATATTATCTGGTGAAGATGCGGATGCGCTCGAATTTGCGACGGGATCAGCTTCGTCAAGGACCGTCGACATCAAGGAACTAATAGATTTGTCCAAAGAAGACTTCCCGACTAAATTCGCGCATTTCGTTGCCTACACCTCTTCGTTAATTGTGCCGGCTGAGCTGGAGGTGTTGAAGCTTTTCCTACGTCGCGAACATGTTGTCGAAGAATCGATGGAGTATTTTTGCTGTTTGGATGATAATGATACTCGTGCAGTGGTTCGGATAGATTTTGCAGCAGAGACTGGAGTTGATGCGGGTGGTGTACACCGTGAATGGTTTAGTCTCGTTACGGAGCTGGTTATCAATCCTTGTTTGGGTGTCTTCGTCTGTACAAACCACGAGACCCAGACGTATTTCTTCAATGTGAGCTCGAAGCAGTGGATCGGTGAGGAACATTTAGCATATTACTTCTTCGCCTTTGGACGGCTTATCGGGCGTGCACTATTAGAGGGTGAAGTGATCGGATTCCACTTTGCACCGGCACTGCTTAAGACTATCCTTGGTGTTCCTATCACTTTTCACGATTTCGAAAGTTTTGATCCGGTGACGTACAAGAGCTTGAAGTGGATGCTGGAGCACGAGGGGGCTGATAAGCTCGGTTTAGACTTTACTGCAACGAGGAAAGATGCAGTTGGCAACCTGGTAACAGTAAAGCTGGTGCCCAATGGTGACGATATATCTGTGACTGACGAGAACAAGCATGAGTTCGCAGAGCGCTGGCTTCAATATTTTTTACTCGAATGCGTTTCTGATCAGTTGTACGTGTTCTTAAAGGGACTGTATCAAGTGATTCCGAGAGAGGTTTTCATGCTCTTTGACGCGGAAGAACTAGACTACATACTCTGTGGTTGCGACTCGATTGATGTGACGGATTGGGAAGCGCATACAAGATGCTCCAGGAATCTCACAGGGACAAGAATTCTTCGATGGTTCTGGGGATTGGTTCGAGATATGCACTCGGAATGTCGCCGTCGATTGCTGCAGTTTGCAACGGGATGCTCAAGAGTACCGATCGGGGGATTCCGGTACCTGACAAGCCACGACGGACAGATTTGCCCATTTACGTTGAAGGGAGTGCATTCGCCTTACATTCGAAGTCACTCGTGCTTCAACCGGTTGGACTTGCCGTTGGTATCGTCTCGAGCGCAGCTCAAGGAAGTGCTGTATGCAACACTCAACACTGAGACGTACGGGTTCACGACAGCGTAGTAAACGTATTGTCAACTATAGATCCAACGGAAGTAAACAAACTATTCCGCGAGGGCATGCTGCGAAGGTACAACATTCTAGCCTCCACACAAGTGTCCACATTGGGGGGTTACAATTGATTACTTTTCCCCACCAATCGAGACTGAGCGTCACTGGATATCCTGTAGAATTCCTACGGACAGTTTGCGCCGTAAACGCGACGGAAAAAAGGCATCAGCAAATTGCTGACAGCAGTTGCTACCAACGTCTCGAAGGCAACAAGATGCGGATCACAAGGGCCGTAGATTAAGGTTATGTTATGTAACACAAACCAACCAAAGCAACAATAGCGTTCTCAATTCGATGTTGAAGCTGTCTGGAGAAAGCTGCTTGGGCGTCGTCTATTTAACGATGACGAAGTGGAAAGTCTCTATTGCACGTGGTTGTAACGTTTACTGCGTCGGTAAACTTGTGTTTGTCCGACCATGGAACACAAAACCCGAGGCGATTGGATGGTTGTTGGATTTGCATATTGTGGAGCCCGAGTTTGCTCGACACTGAGCCACGGCCACCAAACACGCCCCCTGCAGCCCCGAAGTAAAACCACCCGACGAGCACTAATGTTACAGTTGCTTATGGGAAGTATTTTGCCATACGCTACTTGCAGTACCTGTGATACAAATGAACAAGTTGAACTTTCACTTTACTGACTAATTACAATTCAATATTTTTCTTGTGCTGGATTGTCACTCTAACGAGGGTTAAATGAAGGCGTAATCCACATCCGAGTGAATCCGATGCAAAGCCGGGGCGTGGTTCCATACTGAAATGCAGTCACGCTGGCTCTGGTCAATCCTTGTGACTGTCATTCCACAACGTAGGACTTCGAGGCCGCACAAACCTCAAGGACGCGGAGTGAAACATGGACAATGAGCGCTCGACGGAGGCGTCGATGCTGTACCAGGGCATCGGTATGCTGCTGCTGTGCATCATCTTCTTTGTGGTGTGGCTTATGGCGTGTCGACGCAATCGTCACCTTCTCGACATGGAGGTCCCGCTGCTGTCAGGCGAGTCGGTCGATCATCGAATAGATGCCGCCACTAGAGAAGCAGAGGCTGGCTATAGCGTATGCGCCAGCTGCGAGTTCGAGAACTTCAAGCGCTTCGATTACTGCGTTTTGTGTGGCGACAAACTGCCGTCGCTATCCATGGTGACGGCCGACGACGAGAGCGACGAGGAGGAACAGCAGCATCAACTTCGACGTGCTGAGAGCAACTCGAGCAGAGGAGGAGCCATGAGCATTGTAATGAATGCGGACCAACCGGCGCATCTGATGTCACCCAGACCAAGGAAAATGTCGTCGTTGAGTCGCCAGCAACGGCGCGCCAGGAACCGTCGCGAATGGAGTAGGAAGTTGGACGTGGAAGGAAATCTCTTCTGGTACCGAAGTGGCGGTGGAAACGTGCCGGTAAGTAACGAGTTGGACACACTCATGCCTGGTTACACGTTGAGTTTCAAGTTCCCAGAGGAAGAAGAGCCAGAGCTGGAGAAGGAGACGAACGAAGACCAGGAGCAGGATGAGGAGACAACCCCTGATAATGAACCGGTTCTCGCTGTGGAACAGCCACGGGAGGTCAAGGAAGACATTCTAGAAAAACCGATATTGCCTACAGACGTAAAAGTGGAGCTGATTGAGGCTTCAGGTTCTGACCCAGCGGAATTCCCTACAGGCAAGTCGACACTTGGCGATGCTGGTCCAGAGCGTCGCAAGGAGACTGTGTCTATGGCGGCTAGTGACTTTCCTTCCAAGTATGCGCACTTTGTAGTGAGCACTGCGTCCCTAATTGTGCCTGCGGAGGTGGAATTTCTGAAGTTGTCGGTACACCGCGACTACATGATGGAGGAGTCAATGGATCACATGTACTGCATTCAACCGAAAAATCTGCGCTCCTTTATGCGTATCAATTTCTTGGATGAAAGTGGCGTGGACGCTGGTGGTGTCCACCGTGAATGGTTTATGCTGGTGAACGAGCTGCTGGCTTCACCGACGCTACGACTCTTTACGTGTACGAACAAGGCTGACCAGAGCTACTATTTCAACCCGCAGTCCTCCGCAGAGGTGGGTGAAGACCACCTTGCCTACTACTTCGCCACTGGACGTTTGATTGGTCGTGCATTACTGGAAGGTGGTATCTGGGGTTTCCATCTCGCGCTACCATTGCTGAAGGTGATCTTGGGTGTCCCAGTGACTTTCGCCGACATGGAGTTCCTGGACCCTGAGACTTATCGTAGCCTACGTTGGCTGATGGACAATGACGGCGTGGACGATCTCGGACTTGACTTCAGTCTAACCGAGCAGATAAATGAATCCGAGAAGATCGTGGTGGATCTGATCCCGAATGGAAGGAATATCGCCGTCACGGACGCCAACAAGCGCGAATATTTGGATCGTCGCTTCCGATACGTGTTGTTCGAGAGTGTTGCCGATCAGATGCATGCGTTCCTCAAAGGTTTGTACGAGGTTATTCCTCGTGAGATGCTGTTGATCTTCGACCCAGAAGAATTTGATTACTTGCTATGTGGATCCCCGGAAATCGACGTCACGGACTGGGAGGCACACACCGTTATGTCCCCAAATCTCGAAGGTGCTAACGTGACCCGATGGTTCTGGGAGATCGTTCGTCAAATGCCGAACGAATACCGCCGGCGTCTTCTGTTGTTCGCGACGGGATCAGCGTGCGTTCCACTTTCGGGTTTCCGTGGTTTAACTAGTTACGATGGCCGCCTATGCCCGTTCAACCTCAAGGGTGTGTCGTACAAAATGACGCAGTACATTTCGAGTCACGCATGCTTTAACCGGTTGGATTTGCCCTTGTATAGCAGCAAGAAGGAGTTGAAGACAATGCTGTACGCCACGCTGGAGACCGATCTCACGGGTTTTACGACGGCATAACCCAAGCTCGGCGCCATTGGGCGTCGCAATGTATCTACGTTATCGAGGGATGCCAAAGAGCAAACCTACTGTAAACAGCTCAATTGCTGCTATAATAATTTTGAGATTTTTTGTAACTTTCTGGATATCGCTGAGAATCACTGCGGACACGGCATTTGCGGTCGACCTTCAAATTGAGTAATACGTTTGTAAACTGTTCCAACTTAGGTTCCAACCTTCTTCCTATTAGGAAGTTCCTAATGCCGATGGAGACGAGTGCCGTTCTTGCGATCGTGGTTGCGGTCCTCAGATTTGGGATCCCACTTTTGCACGCACCACATGCCCAGCAAGGCCCATAAGTTTTCGTACGTGTTTGATGCAATTGCATTGTCAAATTGTGCTTGGCTAACGTAAACACTTTTGCCTTTTATCGTGAATGTAATTGACACCTGATTGCATGGCTCGTATCGGAACCAGATATCGAGATGACCTCATCGTGGCACTCTCCAACTCGTACACCCTTCTCAATCTCACAGCCAAGTCCGTGAGCATTGCTGAGCAATGTCCGTGGGCGGGACCATCGCCGTAGCGTGCGCGCTAACACTGCTCCTTGCCATGTGCTTTGGCTGGTTGGCACGCCGTTCGTTCAAGAAATTCGAGCGTGAGGCAGAGCTCAACGCGCCGCTCATCGAGTACGTCACTGGTCAATGGACAATGGTACTGCTCAATTACCTTGCTTGTATCGGTGATGTCTAATGGTTATGTTGTCTCTTGCTTGTGTGTTGTGATGAGTGCAGCTCAGACCATAGACGTCTGGATGCAGCGTTGAGGTTGGTTTCTGTTCCAATGGTGTCGTGACTGCAAAGGCAGAGCTGACAGTTTGTTATATTATTTGGCTGTGAAGAGATGCTGAAGAAGGATTTAATAAGTGCGCAGTCTGTGAGTTTGAGAACTTCAAACGTTGTCAATTTTGTGCGATTTGTGGGGAGCTGATGAGGAAAAGGGACGACGAAGGAGACAGTGAAGGCGCCGCAGAAAAGAAGAAAACACCAGTGAAGCTCTCACTATTGTCAATATTCCGACGTGAAAGTGATGTGCAGCTTGCCGCATCTGCATCTATCTCGACACTCACGAATCATGCCACTCGCCGTCGTGTACGCGCTCAGAGACGAAAGGAGTGGACGCGCAAGCAGGACGTCGAAGGCCGAATGTACTGGTTTCGTGATAGCCGCTTAGTTAAGACTGACGCACCTCCCGCGGCATTTGTTGCAAAGTTTGAGCGTGCAAGTACAGGTCCCGTCATTGACAAGTGTTTTTGGTCTCAACTACTCCCCAACACCCAGGACTCCAAAAGATTACCACCTACCACACCCACAAGTCAAGATCAATCGAAAGATGATAAAATAACGTCGCCAACGCATTCACCACACCATGAAGATAGTGCTTCAAGTATTCCCAGCACTCCCGAACCCGAATCAGGTCTTGGAGATGGTAACCAAACGCGTCAGAAACCTACGTTAAGACCCCTTGAGCGGCGCATGGCGAGTTTGAAGAAGTCCGTACAGAAATTGGAATTGGTGCTTGTACCAACTTCCGATATTGCCGTGGATGCCTCAAAACTACCCCTCACTATCTCAATCGGTCCAAAGCTTACGGCATCGTATCCGACTGAAGACGACATCCCAGAAACTACTGAAACGCCGAAATCTGTTACAGAATTCATGGCATTCGCCAAACGAGACTTCCCCTCCAAGTATGCACACTTTGTAATGAGTGCTTCAAGCCTATTGGTTCCTGTTGATAAAGAACACCTACGACTTAATGTCGAACGTGCAAAGGTGTTCATGGATTCGATGGAATCTCTCGCTGTTATTCCGCTTCGAAATTTACATTCTGTAATGCGTATAAACTTCATTGACGAGAACGGTATCGATGCTGGAGGGCTTCAACGTGAATGGTTCGTTATGCTCAACGAGGCGCTAGTGGATCCAGCACATGGACTCTTTGTGTGCACCAACAAGAGCGAGCAGACCTACTTTTTAAGACCGTGCTCGAACGTGGATGATCTCCCTCGCCAGCTATTCCACCTCTTAGCAGCTGGTCGTTTACTTGGACGAGCTTTGCTAGAGGGATCAATGCTGTGCTTTCACTTAGCTCCACCACTTCTGAAGCTGATCTTGGGTTATCCATTGAGTTTTTCGGATTTGGAGGATTTGGATCCTGAAATGTACAGTAATTTGCGGTGGCTTCTGGACAATGATAATGTGGACTCATTAGGGATCGACTTTACTGTCACCGCCAAGGATGGAGACACATACCACACGATTCAACTCGTACCCGGTGGAAAGAATCTCGCCGTCTCCGACAGCAACAAACATGAGTATGTGGAACGCAAGTGGCAATACTTATTAGTGGAGAGTATAGCACCCCAGCTACAAGTTTTTCTTCGGGGGATTTACGAAATCATTCCTCGCGAACTCCTTTTGCTCTTTGATCCGGAGGAATTCGACTTTTTGTTATGTGGTTCTGAAGAAATCGATGTGGACGATTGGGAGCGCAATACCAAATATTCAGAAGGGCTTCATCACACTCGAGTTCTCAAGTGGTTCTGGGAACTTGTACACGAGATGCCGAACGAATATCGCCGTCGATTGCTGCAGTTCGCGACAGGGTCGTCACGTGTACCGCTCGGTGGTTTCGGCGCGTTGACAAGCTATGACGGTCGTCTATGCCCATTCACACTGAAAGTTGTGCCGCTCGTCGGAGGCGGCTTTATTCACAGTCATGCTTGTTTTAATCGGTTGGATTTACCGCTTCACGTGACCCGAGATGAGCTGAAGGCTGTACTGCACGCCATACTGGAGACAGAGGCCTATGGCTTCACGACGGACTGATAATATTCTCAATTTGCCAATTGAATAAAGTAGAATCGTGCTCTAAATTGCAATTTGTTAGTGTAGGTGGTGACTCGACTGGAACCAAGCAAGCTGGTTACCAGCCTGGTAGGCGTCGAGTAATCGTGTCAACTTACTCGTGTACCGTCCGAAAAGGTGCACACTCATCTGCTGTACCGCCAAATGTAACCACAAAAGTTTACCTTCGATTTCTAATTATCTTTCTTATCCTATGTAAACTGTACCTATGGTAAGCACTTTTGTGGCCTTACGTGACAAACGCCATTGCCACTGCCACTCGTAGATTCGACAGAGACCGCAAGAGCCATGGAGGCCGTACTGGGCTTCCTCGTGGTACTGGCCATCATCGCGTTGCTCTTCTTCTTCCTGAGTATGCTGGCCAGGCGCGCGTATATCCGCCGACAGCGCTCGCTGGAGCTGCATGCACCGCTGCTCAAGTACGTCACAAGTCACAGGCTTCGATTGAGTACTATTCGACTAACGCTATTGTAACTTTTTGGTGCAATTTCTACAGCTCGGATGATCGCCGTCTGGACGCAGCACTGAGGGATGCCGAACAAGGTTTCAATGAATGTACGGTATGCAGCTTTGAGAATTTCAAGCGCTTCAAGTTCTGTACAGTCTGTGGAGAAGCCATTGTCAGTGACGAACAGGATGGAGATCGTGATATGAATATCAGCAAAAAACGATCGACACGGCTCTCATTTTTACCGCTGCTTAAACGTGAAACCAAAGTGGAGTTGGTCACTGTGACGCCTCCAGAGCAAACAACTCGGCGTCGTCTACGAGCTCAGCGACGCAAAGAGTGGACGAGGAAAATAGACGTTGCAGGCTGTGCGTTCTGGTTCAGAGATGGTCGATGGGGTGATACGCAGTTTACCGGATTCGTTGTAAAGTTTCAGTCCACGCCAGCAATGGCTGACAACGGCATGGAAAAGCTGTTGCCTAACGCCGTCGGAGAAGGAGAATCGTCACTACCGCCTTCAGAATGTGGAACTGATGTTGTGACGGTTGCGTCTTCTGTTAAAATGGATACCCCCGACCCGAACCCGGTCAGTGCAGAGGTGAATACTGAGAGCGTCGAGCAAGATAGTACCCAGCAACCTTTGGTTGGATCGATTGACGGTTGCATTGCCACCTTAATACGGGGTACACAAGAGCAGCACGTTGTGCTTACTCCATCGACTGATACGACCGTTGATGCTTCAAAGCTGCCTCTCGGTAATTCTACGTCCACAGAGGATAATGCTTCAACGCCTCTAACCGAGATAATGGCACTTGCTGCAAAAGATTTCCCGTCAAAATACGCTCATTTCGTCACTGCAACGTCGGCGCTGCTTATTCCAGCAGAGAAAGAGCACTTGCGGCTCAACGTAGAGCGGGCAAATGTGTTTGAAGACTCGATGGAGTCTCTGGCTATTATTCCACTTCAGAATGTGCACTCTGTCCTGCGCATTAATTTCCTGGATGAGAGTGGTGTTGACGCTGGTGGATTGCACCGTGAATGGTTTGTGCTTCTGAATGAAATGCTGGTAGATCCTGCCCGTGGATTATTTGTATGCACCAACGAGAACGAGCAAACCTACTTTTTGAATCCCTGCTTCACTGCAAATTCCTTACCGGACCAGCTACTACATCTGTATGCAACCGGTCGACTACTGGGTCGCGCATTGCTCGAAGGCTCTATGCTATGCTTTCATCTTGCGCCTCCTCTGCTTAAACTCATGCTTGGTTATCCACTAAGTTTCGCCGATGTAGAGGACCTGGACCCAGAAGTGTACACAAATCTACGTTGGCTGTTAGACAATGAGAACGTCGAGTCAATTGGACTGTACTTCACCGTGACAGTCAAGGAAGAAGAGAAGTATCGTGATGTCGAGCTCGTCCCTGGTGGTAGCTCCATCGCAGTCACCGACAGCAACAAGCGCGAGTATGTTGAGCGGAAGTGGCAGTACCTTCTAGTGGAGAGCGTGGCACCACAATTACAAGTCTTTCTTTGTGGCTTGTACGAAATCGTTCCACGTGAGCTGTTGCTACTATTCGATCCGGAGGAGTTTGACTTCCTGTTGTGCGGATCTGATGAGATTGACGTCGATGACTGGGAACGCAATACGAAATATTCGGAAGAACTGCACCACCATCGTTCATTGATTTGGTTTTGGGAGTTGGTGCGCGAGATGCCAAATGAATATCGTCGCCGATTGCTACAGTTCTCCACTGGTTCATCACGTGTACCTCTCGGTGGGTTTAGTGCGTTGACGAGTTACGATGGTCGCTTATGTCCATTTACTCTGAAGGCAGTGTCACTGGTAGGTGATGGCTTCATCCACAGTCATGCTTGCTTCAACCGGCTAGACCTGCCACTTCACGTTGTTCGTGATGAATTGAAGGCTGTGCTATATGCTACGCTGGAAACAGAAGTCTATGGCTTTACTACGGACTGATCCGTCAAAACTACAGCAGACATTGTGTAGGAGCGTAATGTGAGCTGACAATTCAAGACAATGACCAGTAGAGCTAAACAAATTTACTTGATCATCAGATGTACGCGACTACTCGCCTTAACTTCTACTATCACGTAAATGGAGTTATTGAATAGATGGATGCAAGCCGCTGGAGACAACGATGTAGAAGCTGTAAGCTGTTTACAGAGTAGCAATTCAACTCTGTTGGACGTACGGCACCCTCATACTGGTCGCACAGCATTGCTGCATGCATCCGCTTGGGACGCCCACGACGTTGTCAGCTTTCTTCTTGAGTAAGTCTAAGATCACAATGTAAGATTCCAGTTCATATTAAAGATTAACTGTGGCTGTAGGCATGGAGCGGGTGTCCTCGTGACGGATGCCGATGGAAACTCAATTCTACATCTCGCTACAGCGGCGAACGCGGTAACCTCGTTGCAACTGATGTTACGGCATCTTCGTCAGTCCTCGTTCCTCGATGAAGAATGGACTCGAACACTGGTTAACCAGCGAAATCGTTTTGGATTCACCGCCCTGGTGATCGCTGGAGAAGAGGGGTTCACCGAGTGTTGCGTCGCGTTAATCGACGAAGGTGGCGCTGATACAACACTACCGCTTCTGGAAGTGCCTCACCTCACTGCTACAGATCTAGCACTGCGCAAAGGTCATCATGAAGTCGTCAATGTTTTGCGCCGGTATGCACATTAATACCAAGACGGTCCTAAATACTTGAGCGTAGCGTGGTCTTTATGAACGATCGGGTTTTAAGTTCACGTTGAAGTAGACGTGCTGTAAATGGGGGTCCAGCTTTGTTAGCGCTGGTTTCAATACGTCCTCCACGCCTTCTGGCTGCAAGACAAGCGTTGCTACACGCTCTACAAACTCTCGCTCCCCTGGATGCAAACAATATTAATGCGTATCCACACGAATAGGACAAGGCTCATGTAAAGTCGTACATGGTTGTAAGAGTCCCGTCTTGAACAGTTCGGATACATAAGCGCTTGCGATAGCTTGCGATTTACTTGCCAACATGGCAGCCAACCAAGGATGGAACACCCATAACCGAATAGGCTTGCGCGTTACCCAGCCACTCACGAGTTTTACAAGATCTTCCATCATTCCCTGAAGTTGCGGGGGCTCTTCCTTGGGCCACTCACACATGACCAGCATCAGCACTACAACTTCCTGCACAAAGGTATGCTCAGCGTCAGCCTAAGTAAAGACCAGGTATCTCTTAAACGCTTACCCGGACATCTTTACTGTCAGGTGCTTCAAAGCAGCCTTGCAAGTCATTCAGAAAGCAGTGGTATGTTTCCGGATTTACTGCAGCCCGAGCATCCACTGCATTTCGCTGCAATGTCTTGGCCATTGCCTTCAGCTGAAGCGTGCGCGGCGAGAGTGCGTAGCTCTTAAGTGGGGCCACCAATACCCACCCGGAAAGCACTAAACATACCAACGCGTCAGCATTTGGTATTTACATTGTGAATAGTAAAGCAAAAGCTACCTTGCACACGAACGCGTTTGCATCTTTCGCTCATTCTGCGTGCAATGGCCAGCATGGCATTCGTGCGCGAAGCTCCGACGACTCCTTCAGTCAGCAGCGCACTATCAGATCATTAAACAATATCCAAAACACAGGATAAGTATCCTACAGCTGCACCACTCCACAAAGCAGCCTCATCATCGTGTCACCTATTGGGTGAATGCTCTTCCAATTCATCAATTGAAGCGCCTTCACGTCTCCTTTCTAGCTCCTGAAGCACCGTGACCAGCAGTTCTGACCGTGTCGGATGTGACGCTAGGAACGGACTCTGTAGAATTGACCGCAGTAAATGAACCCTTGCGAGCCGTAGAGCCTCCGCTGTCAGAGCTCCATCTAGCGGCAGCGTGGGAAGAGTGGCGACTGGAAACCACTGACGGATACGCGTCTCAACGTCCTGCTGCGACTCACCCTCACTCACGGCATCTTCAGCTGCACAGGCCCATTCCAGAGCTCTCTGAAGAGACTCAAGGTTCCACTCGTGCAGCTGCGATGTCTGTGTGACGTTCGCGAGCTTCACGAACATCCGCACATGCTGCGCTGTTTTCGCATCGTTCATATCCGTCGGATTATATAGGATATTATCCGAAAGTTTTTTTTTGTATATGCTTTTACTACTAATTAATAAAATTTATCATATTGGAGTCATAATGAAGTCATAGCGGAATCAAGTTTTAACAGTGTTCTATACTGCGGGATTTACAGGCCTCGGTTCGTCTCGATATGTCTACGACCATGATTCTACGACGTAGCGTTTCTTGCGGGCCAACGTCTTCATCACTTTCTCAGCGGTTGGTAATGGGATTTTTCCTACTGATCGAAGAATGTCGCGCAGCACTTCATAGACATCAGTAGGCATTCGCTTGGCGGATCCGGCGATATAGATGCATCCCTCGCCGTTCATGATAAAATCGAAGATGGTCTCCTTGTTTTCTGCTAGACGCGTCTGCACGTAAATTTTGTGGTCCTGCAAGATATGACGAACTTAGACACCGCATACATGTTCCAAGAGCTGAAGTGTTGAGGTACCTGATCACGCGAGAACGCGGTGTGTAGCTCAGTGATATCACCTGAGGCCACGAGGCCACGTAGCTCGTCACCATACAAAAAGTCCTATACAGTAGTAAATCGTTAGGTGGTTGGTGCGTTTCAAGACCGTTGTAAGGTTTTTACCTTGCTTTCATGACGGCATCCGAAGTAGAGGTACACCGCTCCAGAGCTGCTGTCTTTATCTGCTTGCTTGCGCAGGAATTGACGCTCTTGCACCATAGCCCGCATGCTGGCGAGTCCTGTGCCAGGACCGATGAGTAGCACGTCACGATCTAAGCTCAGCGGCTCAAAGAGGCCCTTCTTAATCCACATCGGCACACGCTTCTGCTCTTTGGATGGATCCAGAGATAGGAAGAAGGACGAGCAAATGCCGCTACGGCGACGCTTGTATGGCGTCAAGAAGTCCACAATGGCCACAGTTAAATGCACCTATGAACCAAAGACGTGGGATGTAAGTATCAGCACAATATCCGTACTGGATAAGTAGCTTACGCGTCCTGGATGCAGCAAAGCCGATGATGAGATGGAGTACGATCGGGGCTTTTGACGAGGAATCAGCTGCAGCAGAATCGTCAAATGCACGTCCACGCTAGGAAAGTCTGTGAGAACTTCTGCGTACGTTTTCTTCTCACGAATGCAGTAGTCGTAGAGTAGATCGACTCCCTCAGCTGAAGCCAACTCCTCAAGTTTCTCTTTCTGTAGAACCACGCTTTCAAATTAGTACGATCGATACAATG
>NW_008634126.1:2800072-2802938 GCF_000247585.1 Phytophthora nicotianae INRA-310 | reverse complement strand
TCATTGCGCATTAGTTTACTCTTTCTGGCGAGGCCTTCCTTTGGCAGCTTTGATACTGGAGTTATCGAAAGTGCATGCACATATTCTATGGATTTTCATTTTTAGTATGTTGCTGATAAAAATGATGGTAGCATTTGAACATTCCGGATCCGTTGACATGTCTGACGTATCAGACGTATAATGGTCAACCCAACATTTGTTTTTATCTGTAAAGTAACCTCAGATTCTAAGTCAGTGCACCGAGGCTGCTACTTAGATGACCAATGCACTACTACATTTATTAGGCACAACAACCGCAAAGGCAAACAGCATGTACAATTGGGCTTGCCTGACAATGCTCAAGAGAAAAAAGATGCTGATGGATACCGCGTAAAAAATAGTCAAATGGGTGAAATATGCGAGCGTACACTAAAATGGGACACTTTCGCAAAAATGGGTCCTTGTGCGGAATGTTCAACATCCTTCACTACTTACAAATTTGCCTCGCCAAGCTCAAGCGCAGCCCTTGTTCGCCATGCTGTCGTCCAAGATCCACCGCTCCGTATTACCGGCCGCCTCGCGCCGCTTCTTCCACTCTGAGGTGCACAACAAGGAGCTTATTCAGTCGACAGGTTTCATCAATGGCAAGTGGGTCGAGGCTCACTCCAACAAGCACTTCGCCGTCATCGATCCTTCCACCGACAAGGAGATTGCGCGCGTCGCCAACATGGGCTGCGTCGAGACCAACGAGGCCATTGCAGCGGCGTTGGCAGCCCAGAAGAAATGGCGCAAAACTACACCCGCGGCTCGCTCCGGGCTGCTCAAGAAGTGGCACGCCGCCATCGTGGCCAACACTGATGATCTAGCCACCATCGCCTCCGTGGAGAGCGGTAAGCCACTACCTGAAGCCAAGGGCGAAGTGGCCTACGCTGCCGGCTTCATCGACTTCTACGCGCACGAGATCATGCACTCGAATGGCTTTTTGCCTTCCCCATCGGCACCCGACCACAAGATCATGGCCATCAAGGAGCCTGTGGGCGTATGCGGCATCATCACGCCCTGGAACTTTCCCCTGGCCATGATCACTCGGAAGCTAGGCCCATCTCTGGCAGCCGGTTGCACGGCTGTGGTGAAGCCAGCAGCCGAGACGCCACTATCCGCCTTAGCACTGGCCAAATTGGCCGAAGACGTCGGTATCCCGGCCGGTGTCATCAACGTGGTGCCGTCCCCCAATGACAAGGCTGCCGAGGTTGGTGGAGCTTTAACCAGCAGTCACGATGTCCGCAAGATCTCGTTCACGGGCTCCACTCGAGTCGGCAAGCTGCTGATGGAGCAGTCGGCCGAGACGGTGAAGCGCGTGTCGCTCGAGCTCGGCGGCAACGCCCCGTTCATTGTGTTCGAAGACGCCGACCTCGACAAGGCTCTGGATGGACTGATGGCGTCAAAGTTCCGCAATACTGGCCAGACGTGTGTGTGCAGCAACCGCATCTTCATCCACGCCGACATCTACGACGAATTCGCGGCCAAGCTCGTAGAACGTGTCAAGAAGCTCAAGATGGGCCCACCTCGTGAGGAAGGCGTGAAGCTTGGGCCCCTGATTGGTCCCAACGCCTTCTTGAAGACGTCGGAACTGGTGGAAGATGCCGTCACGAACGGAGCGACGGCTCTTGTTGGTGGCAAGCGCAGCGACATCGGACGCAACTTCTACGAGGCCACTGTGCTGGCCCACGTTGATAACACGATGCGTGTCTGGAGCGAGGAAATCTTCGGGCCTGTTGTGCCGCTGTTCAAGTTCTCAACCGAAGAAGAGGTGATCGAGATGGCCAACGGAACGGAGGCCGGCCTTGCAGGTTACTTCTTCTCGCAGAACTTGTCTCGCACGTGGCGTGTTGCTACTGCTTTGGATTGCGGTATGATTGGTGTGAACACGGGCGCCATCTCGAACGTACAGGCCCCATTCGGTGGCGTCAAACAGTCTGGATTGGGACGTGAAGGCTCGTTCATGGGTCTGGAGGAGTATCAGGAGACGAAGATGGTCTGCGTGGGTGGACTGGACTAAGCTACCATTGTCATACTTGCTAGGATTTGTGAGTAGTTGTACTGCTGAATAAAGTTAGCAGTTTTAGTGTATTTGGTTCTAGCTGTCTGGCTTTGACCATGTAGTCTCGCCAGTCACGGGGTTGTAGTAGTATGTAGTACCGTTGCTGTCCTGCATCTCTTGCCATTGACTTGCTGCTATTGACGGTTGGCTCCAGCTTGTCTCTCCTGTTTCCTGGTTGTAGTAGTACATGGCGCCACTGCTTTCGTCTCGGTACTCAATCCAAGTGCTTGGAGTTAGATCAGAGGTAGCCTGAATAATGCCATTGCTCGAGCTTGCAGATAACCTCTCTTCTTCCTCTCTTGCCTTTCGTTCAGTCACTACTTGGCTCTGTTCGCGGATAAAAATCTGCTGGACGATCGCATCAGCTTTTACCCAGTCCTTCTCGGTGATGGCTGCTTCCAGCCAGCTCATATGCTGGTCTCGTGATGAATATGGCACTGGAGACTCACGAAGTTGCTTCACTTGGGTGAACAAAGCCAAGGATATTTGATCTTCCGTGTCGGAAGTGTCGCGAGCACTGCGAGGTGAAAGAGACCACCTCGATTCTCCTGTTACTTCGTTGTAGTAGTAGGTGTTTTGAGTCTCTCGATCAACAAGTTCGACCCATTTTTTGCCAAGAATGCGTGACTTTGACGATCGAGTTGTGAGAGAGCTGCTGCCATCGTCATTGACCTTTTCATGAGCCATCTCGAACCATTTACGAGCCGAAGAACTGGCACTGCGTCCGCTGGCGAACGCTTCGTAGCTGACGTCAAAGTCTTCAGGTTTTTCCCATCGGTATTCGTT
>NW_008634126.1:2794631-2798162 GCF_000247585.1 Phytophthora nicotianae INRA-310 | reverse complement strand
AGTAGATATCGTGTCGCATCTTCGATACGAGCTTGCGATCACGATAACCGCGGAAGTTCTTCTGGAAAATAAGAGCAGCTTCATCTTCGTGCTCCCTAATTTGACGAATCCTCTTGGCGTGTTTTAGCATCCGTCGAAGTTGCAAGTCACGATAGGCACGCCCAATTAACCATGCAGCACGATCTTCTAGCTGATATTTCTTATCTGTTGCAATACGTTTTCGCACCAAAAACCCACGTATGCGCGCCTGGATCTTCGGTAATATCTTTCGTTCCACGAACTTGAGTTTTGCCTGCCACAGTCCACCTCGAGCAAGACACCCGCGCATCGCTGCTTGGATTTTAATGGCACTTTGTAGTTGTAGTAAGCGGAGATCGCGCTGGCGACAAAGCTCGGCGGCATTGGGTAGTGGCTCGAACCCGAAGAAACTGGTGGCCCATTGCACGAACTCGAGCTTTGTTATGAGTCTCTGTAGGAACCTTCTACCGACCTGCTTGCAGTTCGTGAGGTTTAGCGTGATAAGGTTAGAGCACACGGCAGTTAAGGCATCAACTCCATTTTCCGTGATTCGAGGACAATCTGCGAGAGATAACTCCCCAAGAGACTTCGCAAGTCCTCCAGCTCCTGCACTGGTAAGCTCACTCAATGCAGTGTCACCCACTCGTTGGCATCCGGCTAAGCTCAAATACGTAAGGGAAGTACAGTTCTGGGCTAGTGCACGCACACCACGCGCGTCGATATTTGGGCTGCCGCTGATGTCAAGCCACGTAAGTTGCGGACAGTTGGTTGCCAGCAGTTCGAGATCACTATTCGTCGTCTTGATGCATCCAGCAAGTGATAACACTTCAAGCTGGGTGCACTGTTGGGCCAATGCGCGAATAGCGCTACTACTGACATCTCGACACCCCGTAAGTCTGAGCGTGGTCAACAATGGGCAGCCTTTCGCGACAGCACGGACACCTGGATCATGCACGTGCTGACAGCCAAATAGATCCAGCACACGTAACTTCGGACAGCATTTCCCGATCTCAAGCAGCGCTTTATCGCCGTATTCACCGAGTCGAGAGCACTCGGAGACATCCAGATGGCGTAAATCTTTGCAGCACTGAGCGATTTTGACGATACCAGCGTCCGAGACTCCTCGGCATCGTTTCATTATGAAAGTCTCGATCATCCAGCACCCCGCAGCGAGCGTCTGTAGTGCAGCGTCATTGAGTTGTGGGCAGTCACTCAGATCTACCAGTACAAGCCTGCAATTATGAGCGAGGAGACGCAACCCAAGCTCTGTCACCTTCTCGCACTGAGCTAGATAAATAGTGTCGAGTTGTGTCTGACAGTGTCTGGCTACAGCCCAAAGCCCGGCATCCGTGATATGAGAGCAGCCGGAGAGATTAAGTCCACGTAGATTCGGCACTGTGAGCACAACTTCTTGTAACGTTGCGTCAGTGACTGTAATTCCTGTGTCAATCCCATGCTGGCGCAGATCAATCACCTGCTGGAAGCGTCCGCTTTCACCCATCGCGAGAAAGTTGCGCAGGAACGAATGCAGTTGTCGTTGTTGTTTTTCTTCCAGCGTCATGTTAGAAGACGCAACAGGTGTATTGGGACTTGCTGCCCTAATAGGTGGCAAGATTCGTGTCCTCGGTGTAGTCGACGCTGCAAGTATCTTCGCTGGTGGAGGCCCTCGCGGCCGCTTCATCAACTTTTGCGGTAATGCGCCAGCAGCGTCATGATTGGCATTCTGGTAGCCCCCGCGTAGCGTCGCTTTCGTGCGAGCTGCTTCCTCTCCAAAACTCTCCGAGTACGCTTCATGGGGGCTGATGGTCATTGTCCAGTACAAATTGTTGCAATCAGCGTTTCTATTCTAAATAACCCCCATCATTTTAGTCGTTACTTCCAGAATGTGTGACAACAATATCAAACCACGTCTAACAGCACAGTACCAACAGCTTCATTTTTACAGCAGCGAAGTTTCTCTGCTAGATAAACTCGATTCTTGTCTTCCCTTGACTCTACGAAGCGGGGGCTTCCACTGTTTGGCCCGATGGCATGGGCATGCCTGGACGCATGGTACCCATGTAAGCGGACACGAGGGCCGATGTGGAGAAGAAGAAGGACATGGCCACTTGCGTCGTGTTCATATCTTGAGACTTCATGTTGGTTAACGAGCCAAAGCAAAGCAGCAGCGAACCCCACGCCAGCTCCTTCCACTAAGTATACACACAAACCATTAGCGTTTCGTGTCAACTGAATAGGCGCCCATTCAGTAAACCAAGAAGGAACTCCCGAGAAGGGGAGGGATAACGCACCTTCATCGTGAAGGCCAGGAAGCCCAGCACGAGCGAAAAGAAGGCGTACCAGTCGCCGGGGGCGTCATCCGGATCCACCTGCTCGCGCACAAAAGGGTGCAGATCACCGGGGCGGCGCGGATCTCCCTGCAGAGTCTTGGTCGACATGCTTGTCCTTTAGTCAAATAGAGTATTGAAAGTGGTAAAATATTGGTAGTGTATACTTATTCGAATGACAAACTAATGTTAAAAAATGTGATTACTTATTCAGGTTGTTACGTATCTTGTCATTTTTTGTTTGCCGCCGTAAGGTTTAGTGTGTCCGAGTAGAAAGTATCAATGTACTGGAGGAAATCTGCGTTGGCGTCGGCGCGATCGTCTCTGGGCTGTTGCATAAGCAAAATTTCCGGTTACACAACAACTCGAATTACTGCCAGATCAAAATCATCGACGTACCAAGGTGTTACTGCTGAGTGCATGTGCATGACGGATGCAATTATTCTGTCGTCGTCTGCTGAGCAGCTTCTCATCGTTCTGCATCGTCACTTCCTCCAACTTTTGGCGGTACCGAGCTTGAAGATCTGATAGTTCTAGAGAATGCACCGCACGAAGGTTTTCGATTTCAGCGAGGTGCTTGGCCTCGATGTCGCGCTGGTTGCGTTCGGCTTCTTCCAGAGCTTTCTTGTAGCCGGTTACAAGGGCACGCAGCTCCTAGAAAAAAACGGAAGAGTTTGTCAATGTATACAGCAAATACGATGAAAAAATCAACAAAGTATGCACCTTGTTGTCGGCTGCGAGTGCCTCCGTCTCCTCTGTCTTCACTTGTAATTGCTGGTGCATTTTGCCGAATGCACCTTTCCAGACGCGCTGCCATTCCCACTGATCATCTTGCTCTTGAGTCTGAATCTGTTTATCTACAGCAACTGCAGTTCGCACATTTCCTTCGGAGTTGTTGTTGAGTAGCTGCTGTTTCGCTGAGTTGGGGTGCGTTTGCAGTGGTGAAGGTTGTGCCGATTGAGCCCTGGTGATCTGCTTTGCTGACTTTACTTGTATCCGTGCAACCTGGATATATCAGCTCAGCAATGTGCAATACCACTCAAATACACGGCACGGAGTCTCACCTGATGTCTTGGAAGTGCTGCCAATGATCCTTGAGGTGGCATTTTCGTAAAAGGTTCCTCGATCACCTGACAAGCGTAACAGTTTAGTGCTGCCACGCTCTCGTCCACATGGATTTTTTTTT
>NW_008634126.1:2789995-2791721 GCF_000247585.1 Phytophthora nicotianae INRA-310 | reverse complement strand
TGAGGAGGCTCAATTGAACGGCTTCGAAGAGAGCATTGGTATGTCGACCGACAGTGACTACCTCATGTGCTTTTTCCACGTGGTTTCCAATGTAAAGAAGCGTCTGAGTGGAATTTCTGAACAATTCATACAAATAATTTTTCGAGATATATATGACCTTCACTACTCTCGGAATGCGGACGAATATGAGTCAACAAAGAGTCTGCCATGGTGAAATGGAATGCACGTTCTGATCTGGCGGATTTCATATCTTACTTTGAAAAGCAGTGGTTAAGTTCCAAGTTCAATAAGTGGCAGTATTTTCGTTCCCCGTGTGGGTTTGCCAAGACGAACAACCCAGCAGAGACTTTCAACAAAATGATTAAACGGGACTACAGCTTACATGTTCGCCTGAAAATGGATGATATAACTCAAAAATTGCTGAAGCTTTGTCGACATCAATCAGTGACAGGTCGTGATTTTACTACTGCTACAATGCCTAGTTCGGAAATGGTGTCGAGGGTCAAGAAATTATTCAACGCATCCTTGCTGTTGGTTTCCAACCCAAATTGCAATCTTAACCTCTTGCTCGCAGATAGCACAGCGTCCGATGATAAAGTTGTGGTAAAAAGTATCTACAGTGCTACCGATGCTGCAGACGCAAAGCAAAAAGGAGATGTCAACGAGCGCCGTATGGAGCATTTCCGTCAGCCCTGTAATGGCTGGGTTGTCGACACCGGTAAGAGAAGTTGTAACTGCAGTGCATATTTCAAGTACGCGTGTTGCGTTCATGTGCTGGCAGCTTTGAGATCACGAAACGTAACGATTCCTGGGTGGAAAGGTTCGCAATGAGTTTTTATAAGTAGGCGACTTAACCGCAAGCGGGATACAGGTGAAGGTCGAGAACACAACGGCTCAGCAGGAAATGACCAAACTGATCGGAGAAGCGACGCTAACAGACGGGTACGAGGGCGAAGTAGTGGTCGAGGACGTGGAAGCAGTCGAGGGCGACGCGGAAGACGATTTGAGCTAGTCCTAGAAACGAATGGCAACGAAGCCCCCGTCGGCAGACCGCGTCGGGTTCAGGATGCATTGTCGTTTGACTAGAAATTTCATTACGGGTGATATGTACAAGTTGTGCTACTGTCACTTCTTTTAAAAAATAAAAATGTTCTTTTACACTAGTGTCTTTATTAATCTAAACAAACAATTGTACATACTTTTTATCGCGTACCGGGCGATACGTAGAACAGGTTGGCGTTGATGTACCTTTTTAATTAACTTCAGGGGAACACTTAAAAAGTTGTACTATAAAGTGGCGACTGACATACTACATTAGTTGTACTGCATTTTAAACCAAAACCACGTAGACAGGTACTTTTCTACTGATATGTGGAATGGCATAGCCCTCTTTTTTTAGGACGATGAAGCGTTTTCGTATAGGGGGAACACAAAAAAGAATGGATGTGAGAAACTTCAACATGCCAAATCTTCTTGTAGGTTTTACATCACACTACACTTATGGATCAATGAAATACGTTGATAGATTCCGCATCGAATGTGGTCTCGAACAATATCACAACCGCTTCTTTTTTAAAGTGTGTTTTTATTGTCAGGGGACCACTTGTATTTCGTCAATTAGATTTGCATAGATCGTTAAAGAACATGTTGACGTTAAGAAGATATTGTAAGGGATTTAAAAAGAAATCATAATGCATTTACTTCTTAAAAGTACGGGCAAAAGCTA
>NW_008634126.1:2787458-2788465 GCF_000247585.1 Phytophthora nicotianae INRA-310 | reverse complement strand
GGCAATTCAAAGCAAGGCGTCAATTCTATGAGAGAATGCCTTGTTTCCGTATATTTGCCAGATCTAGGGAGAGCTTTTCCCTCAAAAGTTTATATGGGAATGAGTGTGGCATCCCCATATAAACTCTTGATGGAAAAGTGGGGAAACTTGCAAAAACTATCTAATATATTCGAAGTTTGAAAAAAGTTGTTTGTCGCGGAGCGGATGTAACGTGCCGAAGATGATACGGATGCGTGTGTGTGTGTGTGTGTGTGTGTGTGTGTGTGTGTGTGTGTGTGTGTGTGTGTGTGTGTGTGCGTGGACTACGTACGTCGCAGGGTGCTATGAACTCGTACACCCATGTGTGTGGCGCACACAGTCTCACTTCCAAGAGCTCACACCCTCATCCGTCAATCAGAAGAAAATGTTGGTCGTGGTGCAAACACAGTTGGAGCGTTGAGTGATGGAGATAAGTCGTCGTTCGTGAAGCCTTACTTTGCAATCTTAAGGTTACGTTTATGTTAACTATGGCTTACCCAGGATGGTCTCACGGAGGAAGAAAAAATGGTGCCAACCTGTTAACAACAACTACAGATATCTAAACGCAAAAATCAGCGGCACAATCCGTATTATAAGCGAAGAAGCCGAAGACCTCAGTACCAGGCTAAAGCGGCTCCAGTGCAAAATAACACAGCGGTCTACCATAAGACCTACATACAATTGCAGTCGCTTTTGTTATTCAAGACAGGTGGGACCAGTCACAAACCACTTCGACAGCCTGGAGAGATCGAACCGTCGCTTCTGTATGATGCTGCCCCGTGGCCAGCCAACGTGGAGCGCGCCTATTTTATGATTGTTACAACCTGGATAACAATCAACTGGAGTACACGGACGGACTCGGTCGATGTGATTGTGATGGTCATTGTGTAATTGGAGCCTATAGTAATTCCATCAACAACATTATTTGTACACAGAAGACTTGCCATTTCATTCGCGATACATCCCGCGGTCACAACAGATTGCAAGAA
>NW_008634126.1:2782981-2783635 GCF_000247585.1 Phytophthora nicotianae INRA-310 | reverse complement strand
TTGGCGGATTGTGCATGAATAATAGCATTGATACGCAATACCTACGAAGGCTACCTTTAAACGACTCCCGTTATTCATAAATAACAATAAAAAACAAGCACGTCTGTTTTCACCACGTCTCTGTTTTTCACCAAAAACCAACATGCCAGTTTTTTTTTCAAAAACGAACACATCTTTTTTTTCACAAAAAACAAACACGTTTGTTTCTCACTAAAAACAAATATGTCCATTTTATACCAAAAACGAACACGTCTTTATTCACCAAAGCCAAACACTTCCAAAATCGAATATGTTACTTTAATAAAAAAAGAACATATAAGTTTTAATCCAGAAACTAACACGTATGTTGTGTCACTTTTAGGAAGGTCTGTGTACTTACAAAAGATGGGCAACATATTCAATGAGGTGCCAACGCAAGTGTATTACGTATCAATTTGCAGCTGCGCCGATGTTTCGTCGATTCCTTCAGTCTCGCTTGGAACTCCAGGTACGAAGCTAATTGATTTGGCGCGCTGCTCTTCTGACCTAAGTACTGCTGTGGTACAGCCTGTACTGCTGTGCCTGAACAGATGCCAACAAGACGTGGGATGCGAAACTATAGAAAGCAAGAGCAGGAACTGCTGCTAGCCATTCTACATGAGCGACCCCCCCCCC
>NW_008634126.1:2778198-2780046 GCF_000247585.1 Phytophthora nicotianae INRA-310 | reverse complement strand
AACTTGATATTGTGTACTTCCCTATATTTTGCAAACAAGACTGGTTCGTGGAGTTACTCCAATCGAGCATCATCGATCATTGGGGCGGTAGCAATCAAGCTCCCAATTATCGATACTGCTCCGAGTTGCTCTGTTCCAGTGCCTGGAGTAACGCGATGTTTATTCGTGGCTATGGCTGGAATCAGACCGTATCCGACCCGAGTGAAACGTCTGACGTCGAACTCAACCGAGGTGACATGGTCCTGGTTCGCGGGGAATTTATTCACGCAGGCACGGCTTATCAGGAGGTGAATATCCGTCTACATAGCGTTCTGGAACCCCCGAAATATCGGCACTCGCCAAACACGACTATGCTTGTTGCGATGCTGAACCCAGAGGCATGGCACAACAATAGACTTTTTCGTTTTTTTTTCTTTTTGTCGCTAACTAGCGATTTCACGATCAGCTTTCTCCAGTTCCCCCTCTCAACCTTCTGTTTTCCGTATCTATTTTAGCGCTTGTCGTCGACGTCCGCCCATTGTTTCAACATCTTCAAAGATCTCATCAAACTTATTGTGATCATTGCGCGCCGGTAGAGCAACGGTTCGATCCAGATAATGTAGAAACTTCTCTGGCACCACACGTCGAATTGCCAAGTAGACGAGCCGATTCAGTCGTTCTTGCTGCTGCATATTGACGAAATATCGTTGCACACGGAACATCCAAGCGTACTTTAAAAGCATATTTCAGTAAATCTTTGATCCCTCGTTTCAGGAAACAATCTTTTGCTTCGAAGTAATATTTATATTTAATACTTTAAACATACATACAACGGTTCAAACTTCGAATCTCCCCCTGACAAGACCGGTAGCCAATATATGGTATTCCGCTTGCCACCCAATTCTAGCTGTTTGTGATCCATAGACATTCGAGGAGCATTTCACTCGGTCAATCTTGCTGAAATGCAACTGTTGACTTTGTTTGTACAGTAGCCGAGCACCGTCGCTTGCGGCGGGTATTTATGTAGGTCTCAATTGCTAAAGTCTTTCCCGCCTTCGGCGGTATAACACCCTTTTTAAACCAACATCTGTTTACCGATTACGATTAATGATTTCCTTTAATCCATTGGACGCCACCCAAAACTGTCATAACCCCAACACCTTGAAAACTAAGGACATAAAATAGGACCAAAAGTTAGAGCCTTGGTTTGGCATCATCATAGAGAGTTATGTGGCATTACTACCATGGTCGTATACTACGTAAAGGGTTTTGTACGTGTTATAGTTTTCGTAGTGTCTACTGTTGTCCAATAGGGCAAAAATGTATTGCAAAGTTTGTCACTAGTAACAAAGCATACGAGAGTTTTGTTCCAAGGTGAAGTGCGACATAATGAACCCAAATTTAATGGAAGGTTTGTCCTCAGCACCTCTGTTTGTCAGAAATAGCTGTTATACATGACACATCGCCCTTGAGCTGTGTCGGAGAGCCTCCATTTAAATTTTAAGTTGGGTTTTGTCCTATAAGCTGGTTTCAGGACAAAATCGGTCAAACGCCATCGTATTTAAGCGAGTTTGGTCCCTTTTAAATAAATTGGGGATAAGGAGGTAGCATATGCAATCTCTAAATTCGTCGCTAAATATAAAAGTTGCGCAGGGACAAACTGTCATTGATTTCTGATGTATGGCAAATATTACGTGAGGGGGATTGTTGAAGGAAATGTGATGGGCGATAGCTTACACACTCAAAGATATTAATATATGTCGTTGTCGCTGGAGTGCAAAATTAATTTTACCCAGAAGTTTATTGAGATCGGTTTTCGGTCTCACCAGAAGGGCGGTGAGGATATTTCAAGTCTATGAACTCTCGTAG
>NW_008634126.1:2773852-2775812 GCF_000247585.1 Phytophthora nicotianae INRA-310 | reverse complement strand
CTTGAGAAAAAGCCGAACGAGTCGATCCACCTCATAAAAACCGTCCTCGTTACTCTCTGTTGTCAGTGCTAGACGCCTAGCTGGAGGCCGACCTGGTGTACGTCGAACAGGTACAGTAGCCATAGTAGTATGTAAATCCAAAAGGTCCAACAAGGACAGTACAGCTAGTACGTGAGAACATACCCATCCTGAGCGGATAGAGCCCTCGCATGTACATTGCTAGAAATTCCGAAGTCGTTCGACCGTCTCATGTGACCAGATCGGTAAAAGTTCGAAAGGGGGTGGGTAGTCTTGTTGCTTTACCATCACTCTGTGCAGAGAAAGCAGCTCAAACTCTAACTCCAAGTAAGTGATTCGTCTGGGGAAACGACCATCGAGAGACTTCAGGAATTTAGACGCTCGTTCATTGTCCACATCGGCTCCAAGCATACCTTGACCACCAACGATATGCTTTGTAACGTTAAATACAACGGCACATAGGCGTCGTAGACGTCCTCTGCCTTTGTAGACGAGTTTGTAGTTACGTTGGGTAGCAACCAGAAGTTCAGCTTTTGTCATCATTTCGGGTGGAACGGGACCTTCGCTGAAGTGGGTGACCTTAGGAGGGCAACGATCCTCTCCATCAGCCTTGAGAATTCTAGGTAGAATACCGCTTAGTACGCTATTGGTGGATGCACGAGAGCTGGGAACGCAGGTTATCTTAATGACGCTGTGGTGCGGCTCAATCCCTGTTGACTCGGTAATACTCCTCCAACTCCGGCCCCGTTAACATGCCACTTATTCCATCTCTCACTCAGGTAAACTTCTTTGAACCAACTCGCATAGGCAGTCTCTCCGTTAGTGATCCAGTGTTCTGCAACTACCTCCGCAAGCTTAACGAACTGCTGGTGAGTGCGAGCGGCTCGAAGAAGATCAATTCCGGGCCTAATCATCTCGGCGTACAGCTCTGCATTCACCAATAGAGTTTTCTTTTGTTGCGAGTTCCGAACCATATGAGGCCAACACGTAATGAGAGTTACCTCTGGTCATACCTCACAAAAAGCAGACGCAATAGCCTCTGAGTGGTCGCGACTTCCAAACGCAACTTGTACTTCCACTCTTAGAAACGACAGAGCTCGTTCGCAGACAACCTCAAACATCATGGCGTATCCAGCTTTTGATTCCGTCCTGACGAACATATACACCCAAGGAATAAACCTGTGAACGTACTTGCTTTTGGACCACGTCAATCCGACGGAGCCACAGTCAACCACAGTCCACCCTCCAAAGTGTAGTTTATAAGTTCCATCAGTTGCACAGACTAGAGTCTCATCTTTATCTCTTACTGAACGGGTCACATTCCTGAAGACTCTTTGTGTTGTGACCACAACACCAAATGAAGTACCCCCATCAGGAGCTTGACCATCGAAGATGAATGTGTCAAGCACTATCATCTCATCCATCCGTCTATCGTTCGGGTCGTCTACGGCCATGAATTTTTCGCGAGTAGCACACACTCTCTGACTTGCCCCATACAGTAAAGGTTACGTGGTTCGAGATATCTCAACCATTAGAAGAGCTACGAACAAGAAATGCTTTGCGATTCTCAAGCTGTTTGCAGCTCGGTACCATGCAAAGGAATCTTGATTCGTTGCGGCATCGATGGTTTAGCATAGACCGAAGCTGCTTAGCTCCCCAACCCATGTTCAGCAACGCGTCCACTTCGTCTAGAAGTTGGGGATGAATTCCTCGACGGGTGACTGTAGTTGGCTGTGATCCGCGACTTCCAGTTCGTTCGAGATAATACTGTGTTGGGGCTTCGGGTTCAATTACAGTTTTGATTTTGAAGCGAACCCCGCAGTTGTTGTGCGAGCGGCAACGATATATGAGTCGATCGCTCTCGTATCGAGTTTCGTAGGTATAGATGTCATCGCTTCTGTCGACCATCGCCCTATATGCTGCTGAAAACGAGTCGAAGGTG
>NW_008634126.1:2772673-2773752 GCF_000247585.1 Phytophthora nicotianae INRA-310 | reverse complement strand
TTTTTTCATCCAGGCCAACAATGTCACTATTCTTGAACAGTGCCTGACCATCGTGTTCCATCTTCTCATTGCTTGAAAAACACTTCACCACAATTGGATACTCCTTCGTAGCGACGTTCACACGAGTCTATTAGCTGCCGTGTTGTCCGTCACGACTGCCAAAAACGAGATGAAATCGTACTTGCTCATGACGCGACGAATGTCACCGGCGAGGTACAAAGTATCGTGCGGCAATAAGAAATCAGTGCAAACAGACACAAGGTAGACAACCAGGTCGTCGTTCAACGCCACGTAATTGATGACGGACTGACCGTTGACGTCCATCCAGGGGTCAGTGACGAGCGGGCACTTCTTGCCTCGAAGCTTAAGGAAGTTTACCGACCGGGCTTCCTAATAACTGCCAAGTAGCGTCGTCGCCAGTTGCTCTCTCGTCGGGTGGTGTCAGTTCCTTCAGATCAACTGGGTGAGCATCCTTGCTAAAATCCATTCCCGTACAGTAGAACCAAACTGCGAAATGGAATTGAAATGCGGCGACCTTGGTCTGCGAAATTGCGGGGCGAAAGCAGGCAGTGGTGGCAGATGCAAAAGTCCTCTTGGCGTACTTCTTGGCCATTTAATAACGAACGCGCTCCACATGGGGTTTTGCTAAAGTGTGCATGATCTTTTTCACTTCTTGCAGGAAACCACTCCATCTGCCACGAGGACGTCGTTCCAGACGAGTGCTAATTATTATCTGTTGTTCTAGCACTGCTCACCTGTTAAGTGCCTGTGATCCCTGCTGGCCTGTTATCAGTATTGATCAGCTGTTAGTTGTTCTCGTTTCTGAGTACCCACATACAGAATAATCATTTTGGTAGTTTTGTGGAAGGTGCAGGCGTGATGTGACTGACATACGGACACCAACTTCAACGAGTCGCAGTGTTACATGTTGAAGGAGCTACGATATATTTAATATCTTCATTATTTTTTATTTTACGTTGATAAACTAATTTTTACGTTATTACCAACGCTTTGTCGACAAGTAATAAGCCTCACGTATAAAATAATAAAGTACGTCCATAGCGCAACTTGTAGAGACA
>NW_008634126.1:2768360-2769398 GCF_000247585.1 Phytophthora nicotianae INRA-310 | reverse complement strand
TCTCAGACTCCCATGTAATCGGTTGCTTGCTGAAGCAAATGTCCAAGTCGTTAGTTCGGAGATGATGCTATCTACCAGCATGTGCGATCAAAGGGTAAGTAGCCAAAACTCTCGTTAGGCGGTGTTTTCCTTAGCTCCTATGGTCAAAAATAGTAGAAATTAGCTATATACTCGTAACGAGAAGCTCGTGAGATTGAGTTCAATTCATATCACCTTGTCGACATGTTAGTGCACGTATTGCATGAAGATGGTACTCACCTCGAGTTACAAGACTTCGTCAGACTCACGGAATCGATATGTCTGGGACAGTCCCGCGTATGCTGTACTGATTCCCTGTTGATATGCAACAGGTCACCAGGGTGGACAACAGGCCAGCAGGGGCTGTGAAGGACCAACAGGTCAGTAGGGGAAGAGTTAACAGGTATTAATTATTTTC
This sequence comes from Phytophthora nicotianae INRA-310, assembly GCF_000247585.1. Lineage (NCBI taxonomy): Eukaryota > Oomycota > Peronosporomycetes > Peronosporales > Peronosporaceae > Phytophthora > Phytophthora nicotianae. Next base: position 2,768,962 of record NW_008634126.1, on the reverse strand, counting down.
CGTTCCAGACGGGATCTTGGAGACGTCCACCGCGACGATCAGACTCTGAATAAGACCTTCCAGCAGGTGTTGAAGATGTCGACTTGAAGGCAATCAAGGCAACAGCATATTTGGGGGCGATACAAGCATATGATCCATTGCGGGGACAGGGAGATATGTAGGATATTGGTCATGAGGTGAAGGATGCAATAGCAAAAGTGAAAGCTTTAACTACCTTGAGGCAAACGTAAATCTACACCCGGCAAGTCCGTGATTTGGGTATTCCATAGGAAATGGAGTACCCACCCATTTTTATCAACACACCCGTAAAAATCGTAATTAGGTTTTCGAATGTCTGGACAGACTCCAAAAGTTGTATTTGTCTCCATTTTTCCCAATCAACACTACTTCGGGGTTACCACTTCTTTCCCTGGTGCAACAACAAAACAACCAAAATAAAAATATTTTCGTCCAATAAGAGAACCACTTAAATAGACAAATATATTGACCAATCAAGTTTAGCACTCGTTTATAATTCACATTTCCAAAGATGACTGCAAAGAGAACCAAGGCGCCGTACGGGAGCGCGCCGAAGAAGACATGCAAGAAGTGCGACAGGAAGA
>NW_008634126.1:2765754-2766324 GCF_000247585.1 Phytophthora nicotianae INRA-310 | reverse complement strand
AGTGAAAATGAACCTTTGAGACACTTAGGGTTAGGAAGTGTCAAGAGTCGTGACAATACCTTACTCTAAGTGACTCACGACAGTACTCCTGACTGGCTGTCAGCCAGTGGCTGTCATTCACAGTTATTCAGAGAGGCAACCAAGACGCTCAGGGTGACCCCAGAGAGACGCCGAGGGAGACGCCCAGCGCAGCGAAGACGCTCAGGTCGACGCCCAGAACGGGCGAGATGGCCACCGAGAGGCCCAGCACGGACGAGATGGCCACCGAGAGGCCCAGCGCGGCCGGGTCACCCAGCACAGCCCACACGCCTAGGGAGACGTCCAGGGAGACCCCCTGCGCAGCCGAGACGCCCACAGAAACGCCTAGCGCTGGTGAGAAGCCAATGGCTGCTCCAGGGGCGCACGTCGCAAATTCGCCTGAAGATTTGAGGTACGCATTAAAGTTATTTTATTTATTTTTTAAGATTGATTCTACCTGCTGTATTATAGTACCAATAATTATGTAGCAGGTTTAACTGAGCTTGTAATGAACGCAAACTTAGGAGAAGTCAACTACAACCGTCAGCTGTT
>NW_008634126.1:2710341-2765654 GCF_000247585.1 Phytophthora nicotianae INRA-310 | reverse complement strand
GCAGGACGTCGACATGGAGTCCGTGGGATCTGACCACGGAGAATATGATCCGGACGACCTGGACCTCCCTGCCTCCCGTCAAGCAACCGTAGCCACCGCTGCGACAACGACTGGACTGCCAGCAATCACCCCTCGCATTCGCGTGTCCGCTATGTCAGAACTGAAAGAGTTCTCCGGGAAGGACGACGACGAGGATCGTGCGCGGGTTTGGATCGGCAAGGTGAAGTCAGCTTTCATTCGCGATCAGGCTCCAGACGACGAGAAGTGCCTGGTGCTTGGTGGCCTGTTCACCGTGTGCGCATAGATTGGGACCAATACTCACAACGCCTAATTGACTAGGGGCAATTCCACAAGTGCTACAAAATGTCGTACTCGTCTTTCATGGCGCTCGCAGAAAAAGCTCGAGCCGTATCTGCTGGTGGACGAACGGCAATCGCGTAATCGGACGGGCACAGAGCCGATAACGCACATCAATAAGCTCCAGATGTGCTTGCGCTGGCTAGGTGGGGGATCTTATCATGATGTGCGATCTAACAGTGGAGTGAGTGTTGCGGCGTTTTACGCCTCAATTCATCAAATCGTGGATGCGATAATAGCTCATCCAGAGCTACAGCTTGAGTTTCCTACTACAGAGCCGGCCCAACGTCATGCTACCAAGGCGTTTGAGCGACTAGGCAGCTCTCGTATCATGAAGGGGTGTGTTGGCGCCGTCGATGGGTGGCTTTGTCCTATCCGAGTCCCACAGAAAAAAGAGGTTTCCAGGGTGCGATCGTTCTTCTCTGGCCATTATCAGCGGTACGGTGTAATCGTTCAAGCTTGTTGTGATCATCTAAGTCAGTTTACTGTCGTAACTTGCTCAAGTCCTGGTGGAACTGGTGACGCAGTGGCATTTTTAAAGTGGAGATTATCAGCGATTGTCAAGGACCTCCCCAAAGGACTTTACATTGTCGGTGACAACGTATACACAAACACAAACCAGCTGTTGACTCCATTTCCAAGGCCTTGAGTCCTTTCTTCTGCTCATAACAGCTATAACTTCACCTTAGTCAGCTTCGGATTAGGATCGAAATGGCTTTCGGTCTTCTAATCTGTAAGTGGCGTGTGTTCAAGGAACCTTTGGAAATCAGCTTTAAGAGAGTGCCTCGTACGATTTTAGCAGCTTGTATTTTACACAATTGGTGTATCAATCAGCGTCTTCGCGAGAACCGAAGCTACAGAGTTGAAGACGATGAAGATATGGTTGAAGTCGTTGAATCAACCCGCTTGGCAGGGGACAGATCTGTTGATTCTACAGTCGAACCTCAAGATTCTTCATGTTACCGTCGCCTGTACGAGTCTTCTGACCTGGTGGTTGACACAGACACGTATAACAGCTCGGAGTGGGTTCGTGATGCCATCGTTGGATTAGTTCCCAATATTTCTCGCCCACAACGCAATAGGATTAGACGAGCACAAGAAGAGAAGAAGAACGAATAGATATCCAAGCTCAACCTTGATGATTGCAGCGCTTAATCCAGACTAAAACAAGTAACGATGAGATAAATAAATCAAAACTCGGTTCGAGATTTCCACCGGTACGACGAGGATCTAATCCAAATCTGCAAGGCGGCTTTCGTAGTACTACAAACTCTGCTGATATAACTCGACGCTTTTAGCAAGTGAGGGGTCCGAAAACCCGCTTAGCTCCATCTTCCGTTGGCTTTCCTTTACCTGGTCGGTCATTTGCTGCAGCTTCGCAATTCATCCGAGCAGTAAATCTTCATCAAGGGCTTCGCGTGAAATGCGACTCGTTGAGAGAGCTACAGCAGATTGTGGAGTATTTGCGAAGATGTCGACCATGCGATTGATCGTCGTGAGCACTTGTTCTTGCCACTTCGATGATTTTACCTGAGCAACAGGTTTCTCCGACACAGGCATATTGAGCGAGTCGATTTCGTCTTCTTCGTGCATGCCACCACTGACAAAATCCATCAGCTCTGGTTTCACCCCCGTGCACACTCGAAGATAGAGGACCTCTACATTCGCGTCGCACAATCGTAGAACTCGTTGGAGTTTTGTCCAGACACAACGAATCTAGCTAACGCCTTCACAAACTTGCCGTTCACCGATTTCCACATGTCGTAGAGCTTTGTTGTGTTGTGCTCTACAATCACCGAAGGATTAATACCTTCGTAGCGAGGGTCGTTTGCTGCTTCAGCGAAAAGTTCATTGAAGTCAGTCGTATTGGTGCGATACACAACACCTACTTCCTTCCAGAACGCGGCTTTTTTGGTTCACTTCCCCGGCATCGATTTGGTCACGGGTCGCTGTTTCGTCCGACGAAGCAAGTTTCTCCTCAAAGTGATCTGAGAAAAGAATATTGAGGAGACGAATCATGCAGTGTTTTGTTTTGCGTAGGCTGGACTCCAACAGATACTCTTCGTCCACTGAAGACTGGACAGCTCTGCGTGCAGCATCATACGCCCTGAGCCGTCTGGTCTGCTCAGGTCTACTCACTTTTCTTCCACACTCTTTTCGAAGCTGAACGACTGTCCACTGGTCGTAGTCGTTGCATGTTGGCGGTATCACCTTTCCAAGTTTACGAACAGTCCAATTAACCATGTGCTCAACTCTGGTACCAACCACGGCTTCCTCGGTGCCAGCAACGGCCACATTGTCACGAAAATCAACAGCAGCATCACTCTCGGACTCGGATCCAATCACTGCGTTGATGGCTTCGAAAAGATTTGCGTCGCACCTGTTGCTTGTGGCTCTATGATCTAGATGGACTGAAGTTGCCGACACCACAAGCGGCGACTGCTCTAAAGACGCGGCGTCTACAACAGGACACAAAGACGAAGAGGTGGCCTCACCAGCAGTCGACGATGCTTCTGCCGAAGAGTTTGCTGTAGCTAGAGATGTAACCCTCGCGAGTTTGCGGGCTTTGAGTGTGCCGCGCGCGCTTGTCTTTCGCTTCCCGCTTATCGCGTAATATTTCTTTTGAGCCAAATTTTACTTTATGGCACCAATTTCGCAAAAATCATTTTTAACGAAACAGTGCCACGGTGCCACGACAGCCAGGTAAAATGGCATGGCATGGCACTGGTTAAGACCCGCCCTGAATGAATCGTTACGCATGCTGATTGGCCGGGATGGCATTCAGACAAAAAAAACCATTAATTTTTTAATGGTTTTTTCAACTTTCCACTTAACTTTTAATAACTCAGTGTCATTGATTGCGCCCTTTGACCATCACTCTGATTTGAGTGTCATTGACGGTCAATTTGACCAGGTCGCCACATTCAAGATGCTGCTACGTCGAGCGGTGTTGGCTCGGACACAACGTACCGCTGGCGTCTGCCTTGCGCGCAGGTTTAGCGTGGCCGTCCCCGATGCGGCTCACCGCAGAGTTTGCGTGATCGGCTCCGGCCCTGGGGGCTTCTACGCCACCAAATACCTTTTTAGAGAACACGCCGGTGTGTATGTGGACATGCTGGAGGCTTTGCCCACACCATTCGGCCTCGTGCGCTCTGGTGTGGCGCCAGACCACCCAGAGGTGAAGAGCGTGATGAACGACTTCGACAAGGTGGCAGCTGATGAGCGTTTCCATTTCCTCGGCAACGTGCGCGTAGGTGACGACATATCGCTCGCTGAGCTGCAGCGGTATTACCACGCTGTGGTGTTAGCCTATGGTGCTGCGGGTGACCGCGAGCTGGGCGTCCCGGGTGAAAGTCTGCGTGGTGTCATGTCGGCGCGCACCTTCGTGAACTGGTACAACGGACATCCGGCGTTTCGCGACCTGGAGCTGGACCTGACGCACGCCGAGACGGCGGTCGTTATCGGACAGGGCAACGTGGCGGTCGACTGCGCGCGCATCCTCACGAAGAAAGTGGATGAGCTGGCAACTACGGATATTGCTGCCCATGCGGTGGAGGCGCTGCGTAACAGCGGCATCAAGAAGGTTTTCCTCGTGGGGCGACGCGGCAGTGCCCAGGCAGCGTTCACTATGAAGGAGATCCGAGAGTTGACCAAGCTGAAAGGCGTCGCGTGCATTGTGGACCCGGGGGATCTGACGCGCAGTATGACAGCCGCATCCGAGCAGGAGATCAAGGAACAGCGTGCCCGCAAACGCATGAACGACTTGCTGGTCAAGGCGGCAGAGCAGTTCGAGAGCGCTGGGGACGCCGAGCGCGTTGTGCAAATCAAGTTCTTGAGCTCGCCCGTGGAGATTCTAGCAGATGAGAAGGATCCGGCTCGAGTCGGCGCTATTCGTGTGGAGAAGACAAAACTTGAGGGCGAGCCGAACCAGCAGCGTGCAGTTGGAACTGGAGAGTTTGAGGATATTCCATGCAACCTCGTGCTACGCAGCATCGGCTACAAGTCGCTACCCATTGAGGCAGATATTCCTTTCGACAACCGTCGTCACGTGGTCTCAAATGATCAGGGACGCGTTGTCACTACGTCTAGCAACGGCGAAAAACAACCTATGGTTGGCTTGTATTGCACTGGATGGGTGAAGCGTGGCCCCTCTGGTATCATTGGCACCAATATCGTCGACGCACGGGAGACGGTTAGCTGTATTGTTGAGGATTTTGCAGCAGGGAACTTCCTTCATAGCGAGGATAAAAGCGACGAAGAGTTGGGTGGACTGGAGGCCGTGAAGAAGCTCATTAAGAAGCGTAACCCGGACAAACAGCTCGTTAGCTGGGCTGATTATGAACGCCTCAGCGCCGAGGAGAATCGCCGCGGTGAACTCGTCGGGAAGCCTCGCGAGAAGATCACGTCAGTGACAGAGATGCTTGAGATCGCGAAGAATGCCAACTGATGTGGCTACAGAGCTAAGCAGCTGAGACTCGAAGCCGTGGCGTAGAGTAGAAATGCAGATAAATTGAAGAAACCATTTTGTTGGAAGCACTTCTAAGGTAGACTTCGATATCACTTTCGATCGAGTATGGATGTTCTAATCTGAGCTACGTTAACGCTTCGCATTGCTTGCTCCTTTTAACGCTCAACTTAATGGTTAAACGCTGCAACAACGATGGGTATCAACGCCGCACCGAGCAGATCCGTCAAATACTGCCACAATGTGCTGGCACATATCCAAAATCTATGTGCCAAAGGCAACTTCCACAAGCATCAACGGATTCGAGTTATTCATTGGGTGCGGAAGCTCCGCAGTCAGCCCACGTCTAACCCCTCATGGTTGAAAAAAAAAGCGTGTTGAAGTATGCTTATGTACTGCTTCAAATGATTCTGTGTACGTATGAAAACGAACTTAATCAGCACGACCTTCAGCTCTGAAAACGCATCTCAACTCAGCGAAACAGCAGCTACCAAACAACAACTCCCGAGGAAAATGTGCAAGCTGTATTAGCTGCGGTAGACAAAAAAACTCAGACTCAAGAGAAAGATGACCGGTGAGTATGGTAGCGCATCTGGAAAGGTGCATTCGACACAATGCGCCAGCAATTATAAGTTGAAATGTTCAACTGAAAACGAAGAATGAGGCACAGAGTTGCACTCACCGGCACCGCCGAAGGTTGACGCTACCAGAAGTGCCAGCTCTAATACCGGTATGAAATAATGGGGTTTTCTCAAGTTTGATGCCAGGTTAAGAAAACCGCTGTTATGACGGTAAATCATTTCCAATGCAGAAACGATGCAAAATGAGGTGGTGTTGAAGAAGTTCTTCTCCAGCGTTATGCTTCATTCTGTAACGTTATGAAGCTCGTGGGTGAGATACTTTTTGCCACATGAAGGCACGCACTTCATTTATGGCCCCTAAAGAGGCACACGGCCATGGTTACTGCGCCGCACGTTGGTGTGCCAGCACCGATGATCAAATCCTTTTGCGCGCCGTCCGTCCCAGCCGGTTGCCACGTGCGGTGTCCAGCTGCACTGGCCAGGCTATGTCGTCAAACGATGTTGTCGGATCAGAGTTAAGATACAAACTTCAAGTGAAAGTAGTTGCCAGTTGCAAGATGGCTCCACTTACCGGTTATGTGCGGTATCTTGCCAGCTCCCCCTTCGGCTCAACTCGACCCATTCCGCTTTAGGCCGTCCGCCGCGCCAGCTTCCTGAGTTCTTAGAGGGGCCGAGGGGGATTTGAAGACACCATGAGTGACCTGCAGATGGTGGTGGGCGCCAAGTGCTTCGTGCCGGATGAGACTCATGTTTGGCTCGCGGCCGAGGTACTGCGTGACGAGAATTCGGGCGATGGCAAGACACGTAAGATCTACTGCAAAGTTGAGCTGCCCGACGGCGAGACCGAGGAGCGCTGCGTAGACATGCTGTCCAAGAAGACAAAGGCGCTGCTAGATGTGCACCAGCTCGAGTCGCTTCCTTACCAGAACGAGAACGTTGGGCCCGAGGGCATCGAGGACATGATCACTCTCAACTACTTGCACGAGGCAGCTATCCTGTTCAATATCAAGAAGCGCTTCCTCTGCGAGCTGCCCTACACGTACACAGGCGACATTTGTATCGCTGTCAACCCCTACAAGTGGCTCCCAGACCTGTACGCCGAAGAGCAGCACTTGAGGTACCTCAACCAGCCCAAGGAGGAGTTGCCCCCGCACGTGTATGCCACATCCGTCGCTGCCTACGACAACATGCGACGCTCAGAGCGTAACCAGTCCATTCTGGTCAGTGGTGAGTCCGGTGCCGGTAAAACGGAGACCACCAAGATCCTTATGAACCACTTAGCCACTATCGCCGGTGGTCTCAACAACTCCACTATCAAGAGGATTATCGAAGTAAACCCACTGCTTGAGTCCTTCGGTAACGCCAAGACTGTGCGTAATGACAACTCCAGTCGATTTGGCAAGTTCACACAGCTGCAGTTCGACAAGAACGGCACGCTTGTCGGAGCCAAGTGCCGCACGTATCTTCTGGAGAAGACGCGTGTCATTCAGCACGAAGCGCCTGAGCGTAACTACCACATCTTCTACCAGTTGCTTGACTCCTCCGACATTGCGTCGGAGTTGCAGCTCGACTCGTCAAAGCACTATGTGTACACGGGCGACAACACGGCACAGAAGATTGAAGGACTTTCTGACGAGAAACACTTCAACAAAACACGTGAGGCGCTGGAGCTTGTGGGTTTGTCTCGCGACGACCAGCGGCCACTGTTTGAAGTGCTGGCTGGTGTGCTCCACCTCGGTGAGGTGCAGTTGCAGTCGGACCCGACAGATGACGAGAAGTCTCTCATCACCGAGGGCGACAGTGGTGCGAATTCCGCCACGCAGATGCTGGGCGTCACGTGGGAGGCCCTTCAGACCGCTCTGTGTTCGCGTACCATGCGTGCTGTGAACGATGTGTACAGTGTACCGCTCAAGAAGGAGCTGGCCATGGACTGTCGCGACGCTCTTGCTAAGGCTATCTACTCCAACGTGTTCGACTGGCTTGTGACTACTATTAACCAGTCGCTTGCTGACGATGCCAACATGGCCAACCACGTGGGTGTGCTCGATATCTTCGGTTTCGAGCACTTCAAGCACAACTCGTTCGAGCAGTTCTGCATCAACTACGCCAACGAAAAGCTTCAGCAAAAGTTCACTCAGGATGTGTTCAAGACCGTGCAAATTGAGTACGAGGAGGAAGGAATCGTGTGGGACCACATTGAGTACGCAGATAACCAGGACGTGCTGACTGTGATCGAGTCGCGCATGGGTATCATTTCACTGCTGAACGAAGAGGTGATGCGACCGAAGGGTAATGAGGAGTCGTTCATGTCCAAGGTGACGTCCTTGCATAAGGATGATATGGCGCACGTTATTGAGTTCCCTCGTACGTCGCGTACTGAGTTCCTCATCAAGCACTACGCCGCTCCTGTCATGTACGACTCGGTGGGATTCCTGGAGAAGCACAAGGACTCACTGTTGCCTGATCTGTCCGAACTTATGCGTGGTTCATCCAAGCCGTTCATCGCCAAGCTCTTCGAGCCGAAGCCTGAGCCTAAGGCGGCTGTTGCTGAGACGTCGGGAGCTGGAGGTCGCCGGAAACGTGGTGGTGCTCTGTCCATCACGACTGTGGGTACCCAGTTCAAAGAGAGTCTGACGGAACTGATGGCTACTATCAACTCGACTCGTGTTCACTACGTGCGCTGCATCAAGCCCAACCCGATCAAGAGCGCGACTGCCATGGACCAAAACATGGTGGTGTCCCAGTTGCGATGTGCCGGTGTGATTGAAGCCATTCGTATCTCGCGTGCAGCATACCCGAACCGGTTGCAGCACACGGAGATCCTTGACAAATTCTGGCTGTTCGTACCGAGTGGTGGTGACACTGTTGCAGACAAATGCCAACTGCTTATGGACAAGCTGAAGTTGGAGTCCCCCACTCAGTACCAGATGGGTAAGACCCGCGTGTACTTCCAGCTAGGTGTGCTCGAAGAGCTTGAGGATCGCCGTAAGAAGTTTCTGGATGCCAAGGCCACATACCTGCAGAACATCATGGTTGGATTCACCCAGCGTATCAAGTACCTCCGTCAACTGGAAGCGATCATCAAGTTGCAGTCAGTGATTCGGTGCGTGATTGCTATGCGCCGATACAACACGTTTCTCAAGGGCCTTATCTCGGCGCAAGCTCACTGGCGAGGCATGCAGGGCCGCAAGGTGGCTGCTGAAGTCAAGAGCAACCACAACGCTGTCATTATCCAGCGGTATGTGCGTGGTTTTGTCAAGCGTCACCGTTACGTCCTGATGCGCGAGATGGTTATCCGTGTCCAAGCTGTGGTTCGTATGACGATCCAGCGACCGAAGTATCTTGCTGCTCTTGAGGAGAAGCGTCGCGAGGCCGACATGGCATACCAGCTGCAGAAGCTAAAGGCTGCTCTGCAGGAAGAGCAGGAGCGGAATGCGCAGCTCCAGCGCCGCAGCAGTGTGGCGACGGCAGACTCGTCCGCTGCCTCGAGCGTTGTGATGGCTGATGCTGGCGGTATGATCGAGACTCTCACTGACGAGAACAAGAAGCTGCGTGAGAAGAACGAGGACATGAAGGTGACAATGAAGGGCTTGAAGGCCGAGATCGAGAAGTTTAAGAGTGACAAGGAGTTCTCGTCGGCTGGTAACCACGTGAAGGTCCGTCAACTGCAGGACACTGTGCGTGACAAGGACAAGAAGATCTCGCAGCTCGAGGCCGAAAACAAGAAGCTGACGGAGCAGATCGCCAAACTTCACGCTGAGGGTGTTGTTCCTGAGAAGAAGCCCACACCGAAGAAGTCGATCTTCCGCACGCTGGGCTCCAAGAAGGAGAAGAAGCCACGCGAGACTGTGCTCATGGACTCGCTCACCGGCTCGGACGACTTGAACCGTTCGTCCGAGACGCGTCCGTCGGAGCGCCACTTCCCTCGCATGCCGAGCATGAGTGTGGGCTCTCGCTTCTGGAACTCGAGCAAGAAGGGCGACAACGGCGACGGCTTCGACGTCTCGGAGGTTGATGGTGAGGACAGCCCCACGAACAGTTCCTCCACGCGCAACACGATCGTCAAGAGCATGGAAGTGGGCGTGACTGGTGCCATGTCTAGCCTCAAGGGCCGCATGTCGGTTGTCAAGGGGATGTACGACAACCGTAGCAAGCGCACGAACAGCAAACCGGAGGAGAACGCCAACCCGTCCGACAACGTTGCGTCGACGACGGTCGTTACCTCGAAGAGCGCCAAGGTGAAGCCGGCCGCGAAGCCGGCGGACCGCCCCGTGCGCGAGTCGTTCAACCTGGACGCGTTGCCGGAAGTCTCTCTTCCTGTCGGCTGGGAGGCCAAGGTGTCGCGCTCCACGGGTCGTGTGTACTACGTGAACCGCAAGCTGGGCAAGTCTCAGTTCGAACGCCCCACGCTGGCCTCTCTCAAGGCACAGAAGCTGGCGCGCCAGAAGTCGGCTAGCGGACTGTAAGTAGACGGAGACGCCTTCAGGGACCGCACGTAGCGTGTAGTCGCCTCGGCGCTTCGAACTGCGTGTTACCCCTTCATTAGTAGTAGTTCGTTGTTCAGCTAGCTAGGAAGCTTTGAAGATCGATCCATAATAAACATATCAACCATGCTCCATACCAATCAAAGTATCCTAATTACTACGTAGTATTCCAAATGATTCGATAACATACAGGAAAACGCGGTTGCATTTGTATTGTAGACTGGGGACTGGACATGCATAGTATACCACCTCGAAAGATTTATCGCGGGCCGTCGGTCTTCTCCTTTGTGCTTTTCTATCCGTCGGAAAAGCATGGAGTCCGGTGCTTGGTGATCTGTGTGGTGTGACGCTGGGCGCTCTGGACGGATGTAGTTGACTTTCAGCTGTATGTTGTTGCTTAAATAATGAGATCGGTGAAGGAGGTGCAAACTTGCATCCGGTTTCGATTCTGTCGAGCTAGGGCCTTCCTTAAAGCACCATGACAGGTGGATCGCGGTTCTTGCGATAGGGCCCGCTGTGCCGACGGAAGTTGCCGTAGTGCGAATGAGTTGAGAAGAGCAGACTCTTGGTTGAATCGGTCGTGCCCTTGGCGTACGACAAGATCGGTGGGCTATCCTTGCTCATCCTGACTCGGCTAGGGCCGTCAGGACTCGGTTTTGCTGTGGGAGGAATCATGTAACTCGCGGCCTTGGTGAGGCCATGCGCCACCATCTCCACTGTCGATGATCGCCGCTGGCGCGGCATCGACATGCCTCGTGCTCGCTGCATGGTGTGGTTTAACGCCGAGGACAGCTTACGACTGACAGGCACTGGTGCCGGCTCCTCCTCGACTTCAACCTCGTTCTCAGCATTCGCGTTCTCGATGATCTCCGTCATTGACTGACACTGCGACCGAAGCGACGTGAGCTCCTCGTCAACCGTCTCGAGCTGCTGTTCCAGTGTCTGCAGCTTCTTGTTGCCCAAGTTCTCGAGCTCGTTTCGCTCTGAGCTCAGCTTCAGCATCTCCTTCTCCAGAGTAGTGTTGGCGTTCAGCAGCGCGTGAATCTCACGCGCTAGGCTTTCATTCTCTGCGCGAATCTCATCAGCGGACGCCATACTTCCTGTTTAAGTGTTTACTTGACGCCTTACAGCGTGTGGGATAGAACAAGAATGGCAAGGTGTCATGATGAGCGAAGATTTGGTGTTGTAATTTTGATGGCGACTTTGACTTAGAAATTGTAAGGTAGTAAGTATAGGACGTGGGGGCTTTCAATAGGAAAATACAGATGACAGCTCGTCTATACTCGCTGACGAATGATAGGGCGGACTGACAATTCGCCACTTTCTATCCCTTAATTTTGGCAGATTTTTTTATACTGTTTTAACAAAATGTTAAGATATTTTGTTACATTTTTCATTAAGAGAGTGGTTGCTGCTCCAGACTGGTATCATAAAACAGCCAATTTGCCGCTGTTGGCAAGCATTGGTACGTAGCTTCCAGCGAGCGTTGAGCGGGTGCTGTAGTATGATTAAGGGCACTAGTGGAGAGGCTACTCGATCCTCCAAACCGAGCAACATTATGATAAAGGGGAAGGAAACAGCGTTGTTGCGTTTTCGGGCGGGCCCTAAGTTGAGTCTCTGTACAGTAATAGCCGTTATTAGGCCATTAATAAGGACATTTATTCCAGTCTGGAGCAGCAACACGTGCCTTTCATTAAATGCAAATATTTTGAATACGGGTGCACGAACAGTGGATAGATACTCTATCGGTACGGGACTTGCTGCCCTTCATTTATGGTATTACTTGGAATAAATAAATACGTGTCCAATTAAGATTCTGCAGGAGATGCTTGTAGATTGACTGCAGCTTTGGTGATCACGAAGATATCTCAACACTATTGCTTATTTAGAATGTGAATTTAAATCTAGTGTGCTGTTAAGGACTTAATTTGTTTACACGTTACTAAACTGGAAGCAAGAATGACAGCCTTTGGTATCCTGTTGGTACCTTCCATTCAAGTATTCGTTTAACGTGGACAGCATGCAGTTCTGTTTCAGAGCACACAAACGCACAGCTGAAATTCTCGAAAAAGTTCGTACAACTGTATTTCGAAGATCGACACGAGCCCTGCAACGACTTTAATAGCTTCAACTACCTGTGGTAGCTTGCTTAGTTGATGGAAAATTTAATGTTCAACGCGAACATGAGGAAAGGTGGCCTTCTATTTTGTTTTAACTATTCATTTTCTATAGAAGCCTTATGTGCATGAAGACGCGAGACGATGTCTTGTGTCTTTCTGTGAAAATATGTGTAAACATGACATTAATATTAACTCAACATACTAATTCCACAAATAACGCCGTAAATAAATATTTATAAGCCTTTTTATGTCAATCTACCCCTAATTGATTGAAACACGAAACGACGTGAGCGATGCATCGCACACGTCGTAGCGCCGCAGGCATTCGGTGCCACACCACCACAAGTCCAAGGCTAGCAATGGGACTACTAACGCTTAATATATTCTCTCACAGGGTACTCTTCTACCACTGGCCCGATGGGGGCAACGCGCGACAAGTTAGTTACATATCATTCTTATGGTTATTTCAGTGGCGCCGCCTCAATCGGCGGGGAGTTGAGGGTTGAAACACTCGCAATCATTGCGTCAGCCCTCTGCCTCGTTACTATACCTGCAATGCAGAGGCTCCAACGACTAATACATCTGAATTGGTGACCTGATTGACGTTGCACGAGAAGTTGCTTCAGCTGCGGATGGCGGGTGCGTTCCACGTGAGTCAACAGTGCAACAAGGCGAAGCATTCAGACACGAAGCGTGGCATAGGGAACTTGAGGATATCTGTAGGGGAGCGGCGATTTAAAAAATTAGTTTGCCAACACTTGCCTAAAACAAAAATATAAATGAACCACCTGCATGTACGACTTTGCCTATTTATAAAACCTACTGGCGATTGATCTGAGCTCTACAGTAAGCTTGTACTTGTGAAGTATTATTTTAAGTATTAAAATAACACGCAGAAGTGTCCTCCAATAGCGAAAACGATGTCATCGTTGTAATCGATATCGCCACCTCTGTTGTGGCCACAGTTCATGCACTTATGTTAAGTATTTTAGAAGTACCGAATTTAACTGAATAGAAACCCTGCACATATTCGCGTTTTTTTTGGTTCAATGAAATAGCCCTTCACATATTATACCCCGGTCTTGCTAGTTTATTCAGGAGCAATGTGAACTTACGTTCAAGGTTTTAACGAGAGCTGTGAAGCACTTTTAAGCTATTAGATGAGATAGGGATGCTGGCACGGCCCGCAAGTGGTGGCATGGACTTAGTATACAAAGTTTACGTGAATGTATCGATCAAAGTCGAGCTGCAAACTATTCTAATATTTTTTAGGAAAGGCCTTTCCGGAATTGGACCCCCCCTTTCAAGTTGATGACTTGTGAGGGGGGCTCAAAATATTAGAAACCTGGGCACTATTCGGTGAAATCCGTTATTTTAGAACGGCTACGTTCTAAATAGTACCTAAAAGGGGAAAGTTCAAATGTCATTATTGAGAGGGAACGTTATCCCCATTTTTCACTGAGGCATGGAGGGTGAAGGTGATAGTCGCGTGCACTTCTCGGAGGTGAGCGACCCGTGGTCCAGCTCGCGGCATGTGGCGGTGCTGCAGGCGCTTGACGCCGTCGAGAAGGTGCGTGCATGTGCGCATGGTTGCGTGATTACCAACCGCCAATTTTTTTTTGCGGCACTTAAAGAATTACAGTTTCAGACTTATCCATTTGTTGCTGGCACTAGAAACTGGTGACGGCGTTGCGTACGGCAGCCACAGCCATGTCGCTCATGGCGCCACGTGTGGCGTCTGAGGAAAGCTCATCGCTGGCCTTCAACTCGACATGTACCGAGTTTCTACAGCTAGTCAAGGAGATCCACACCGAGTTGGCCAACCACATCCACTTGGTCTCAGACTACCGCACCTTTGCACGTAGCACCTACGGTGCCGAAAAGGACATGGAGATCTGCCGTGAGAAGGTCAAAGTAGTGTCCGAGCAGCTGCAGACATTATCGCGCTTCCTCGAGGACCATTACACGCCCGAGGAGAGCTAACGAGCTCTCGGCTGGGACCTGGAGGCCTCGCAGTATTAATTTCACATCAAGTAGATTGCAAACTCTTTTTCTAGTTGCTGCTGGTGGTCGTTACTGCTGTCGGTATGTGGCGGAACTTAGCGAAATGCTTCTGTAATTGGACGCGCAAGTGGTGCTCACGCTGCGCCTCCAGGATGTCCATTTCCTCCGTCTCGTCGGAGTTCTCTCCTACTCGTGTTTGGACTTGCAGCTAGTACAGAATAAAAAAAGAGTTCGTTAGACGGATTCAATGAGAACACTACCGCTAATCACACCTCAGGAACGTAGTCGCGTGCTGCTGTCTCGACATTTTGCTCAATGTCATTGAGAATGCGATCAGAATCCGCTTGCTCGAACTGTTTTCTCGGAAATAATGGGCGATACCATTGGCGCTGGTAAAATAGGAGAGCAAGGTGACTTCGATGATCTTCATCGCCTAATAGAAACTCAGCGAGCATCGTGCCATCATCCCCTCGTTTGTCTTTCCATTCGAGAAGTTCGTCTACTGAAACCTCGAATAACTCACCAATTAAAGGAGCCGCTCCCTAGGATAGCGCACAAACACACAATACGTCGATTAGTACGAAGGTATACACAAAACAGTCAAGTGGTTTTTTTACCGGGTAGTAGTGCGAAATAATGAATTGGATACTAATCGCAGCGGCGTGCCATTTTAGTGAGTGAGGTCGCTCAACAGCGAGCACAAATGCTAGAGGAGTCAGGAGATCATATCGATCCACCTGCCCAAGTAGTTGCAGTTAGTGCCACGGACTGGTGTTTAGAGTGCCCGACGTACCAGAATCGGTAGCATGTTACGGTTCGAGTTCATTAGCGTGTTAACGGCTTGGGAAGCCGCAGTGAACGCTGATCGGAGGTGGGCATAGGTCTCATGCTCTGTGGTATCTTCGATTAAGGCGAATCGCTCCTCAACTTTGCTGGAATACAAGTAAACATTCCGACGCACAATCGTGAGCAAAATGTGTTGGAAGTGAACATCAATTCACTGACGGATTGACATACGCATCCAGTGCCTTGGCACTGTCTCCAACCAGGCGAACGAGCTTCTCACAAATAGTCTCCTGTTGCACCACTGATCAGTAAGATTGCATCCAAACGTACACACGCCATGACAAACCTGTAAATGTTTCGATTGCAGTAGAGCGTGGAGAAGTTCGAGGCTCTCATGCTGAAGGTAGACATCGGCCGACTCGAGAAGGGACAGACAAAGAGGTACAAGATCGTACTCCTTCCGTCGTCGATACTCGGGGTCAAAGGAAAATGATTTTTCGGAGATTAACTCACGAAGAACCTGAATCGATGTTCCTAGTTAGTACGATTTCTTCTAGTAAATTCAAGAAGACGCCACTTCACCTGTGCTCCAAAGAGTCGAAGACGAACTTCAGAGTGCCTTAGCATGAATGCAACTGCCTCGTGAGCTCGGTCCAGACTGTTAGGGTTGCCTACGAGCTGCTCAAGAAGGATCTCGCGACAAAGAGTCCACACACGCGACTCCGCTTTCCAATCATTAATCTCACCACTAGCCAAAACCCCGCGAATCACAGCTAGTTCGCCATCAAGACAACTAATGTCCTCCTTGCATTGCCGACTCATCTTGGAGATCCGCAGGATGATGCGAAACAACGTTTCTCGGTCGGTGACCGACACAAGAGGTGTTTGGGAATGAGGGGCAGTCCCGTAGATGGCCACAATTTTCAACACCAACTGAAGACCGTCAGCATGTTGGAACTCTCGATAGTATTCGTGCGCGTTTGCTGACCCGAAGACAACGTGAAGGCAAGCCACTTGCTCCGTCAGCGCAAAACACTTTACTTTTCCTGGCTTACTCGTGGCATTGCAGGTATCGTTGCTGGTGCACATGGCGCTTGCTACTGTTTTATGCATCCACGACAGGAGACGTGGCAGAAAGAGAGCGATGTCTGCGCCGTATTCGCTCTCGAGCTGTCCACCACCATTCTGTGTAGGATCAAAATTGCTGCAAAACCATTCGAGGAGCTTCTTGCGTTTACTTTTAGAGCCTATAAACAGAAGTCAGTGGATGCGTGAGCAAAAGATATGAGGATGATCGTATCATTCCAAGCCGACCACGAGCAATAGTTGTGCTTACACACCTTCATCCCAGTCATGGAGAAGCGTGCTCATTTGTCAACCAGATAAAACGTGATACGACGTTTCCCGGTATAGTGATGCTATTTGCGAGGTAAGTACACGCCTCCTGCTCGTGAAACCCAAGTTTCAGGTTCCGGTCGATAGAGTGGATCAACTCGTCGGGGTGGACTTGGACTGCGATCGTCGAAAGCGTTGTGAGTCCATTTGCGCTCCACTGAGGCCAATGAATGCCTGTGATGCGATCTAGAAGGTGGAGAACTCGGACTACGGTGCCGCCCTCGACTCCTGCTACGACTTCGGGAGGAGCTCCAACGAGTGGGACTGTCGTCTCCACGGCTTCGGCTTCGGCTGTGGCGGCGCGAATAACCCTTCCTGGGTATGCTACGGCTTCGGGTCCGATTTCTGTGATGGGTGCGGCGGTGTAGACGTCTGCCTCGATCTTCGTCCAGCTACCAGGAATACGCATCAACAGCAGTCAGCGTCTTGCACGACATTAATGCACTCCAACCAAGCGTACCTGTGGACGGAACGGATCTGCCGGCGGCGGCGTGCCAACAAGCCGACCCCGAGGGCTCGACGATCTCGACCTATCACTACTCTTGTCTCGATGGTGTTTGTGCTTCTTTTTGTGTTTGTGCTTGTGTTTCCGCTCCTTCTTCCTGTCCTCTTTCCGCTCGACCTTGGATCTCTTGCGACTCTTTTCGTCGACTACAACTTCTACATCGCGACCGAACTCGTCCTTGCGAAGCACCTTCTTTTGAGCCGGATGTCGATCATCCGAAGGAGGCGAGGACGGGTCCGACTTAGATCCGTGAGCAGGCGAAGATCCTTTGTTCGCAACACTCTCAGAGCTAGCGGTCGTCGTCGCTTTGGACTGGATGATCTCGCCGCTGCAATCAACACACGCACGCGAATATCAATCAAGCAATATCGCACACATACGTCAGCACATGAAGTTGGCAGACAACGCACCGCCAGTTCCGCAGCCCCTCAGAGCTCATTGCTTATTGATGATCCGGTCACAAAAGCATAAAACATTAATCACAAACTGGATCAAATCTTTCCCTAAAAAAATCGTATCTAATTGAAGGCCACAGCAGCACCGCTCCCCCACACCCAAAGAAGGAGCAACCACCAACACCAAGAGCAACAGCCACCGAGCACCTTATCGCCGGCCGCCGCCATGAGCAGCCCTAGTAATGACGACGACTTTGTCACCATAACCACCAAGCACCGCAAGAAGCAACAGCAGCCTGCTGCCCTCGGTGACACAGCCAACAAGAAACCCCCTACGGCCAGCAACGGCGCCAGCAGTAGCAGCAATAGTAACATCTCGCTGCGGCCGCGTACGATGTTTGCCATGAAAGGCCGTGGCCGTACTGAGTCCGAGGGATCCGCCTACCGTCCGCAATGGTCCAAGGATGGCGAGGGTTTCGTGTCGGCGTCCTCGGGCGGCCCCACGTCCTTTAAAGACGCGGCCACAGGAGGCGGACAGAGCGATGATCACCGGGGAGAGCGCCGCAAGAGTAAAGTGCTGCGATACACTAAGGAAGAGCTACTGGCGCTGCATTTCACAACCACCGAGGCGCCCAAATTCCCTCCCGAGACCACAGTAGCCTCGGAACACAGTCTACCACCCGTCAGCACGCTTCCCTTCGACTACGAGGAGATCTACAAGCAGTGGTCACTCAACCGCAATCGTGGCCGTGGACGCGGTCGTGGCAACGCACCGTCTGGAGGCCAACAGGGCACACGTGGACAACAGGAACGAGGATCTCGAGGGGACGACACGGAGGGAGCCAAGCAGAGAGATGAACAGCGACACAACGAAAGAGACTCGACGTGGGAGCGTGGTGCCAAGATCACGGAAGGATCGCACGGAGACGATGTATGGGATGATGTTCTGGAGCCAGGAGCGGATAGCAATGAAATGGTATCGACTTATGGAACGATGATATCTAGACGGCTGGATGGCTGATGTTATTGTTATGTGGAATGCAGGACCTGTCAAGTATGGCGGAGGCGGCGGAGAAATTCCGACGAGAGATGGATGCGATGCGAGAGGAGCTCCAGGGACCGAAGATCGATCCGGTAAGGCTCAAGCCAGCGTCAGAAACCTGGTGCACTCGGATAACTGATGACATGTTGGTTTATTAGGACGAGATTAAGGACGATTTGGATGCTTTCGACAAGAAACTAGAGGATGCTGCGGCTGCTGGACAATTTGATGACAGTGATAACGAAGAAGTACAATGGGATGATCCTGCTCCTGATGAGCAGCTCAATTCTAGCACAGCTAATGATCCATTGGAAGATCGCGAGTCGAATCTGCTGGGTCGTCAGTCTAGTGGGAGCCATCTGTTCGATGCGCTGGAGCCTGCAGGCGAACAGCTTGTGCTTGAGGAGAAGAGTAGCTTCTCTCTGTCTCAAATGCCGGTGGATGAAGGTTTCGGCGGCTTATCGTCGCTACGACTGGAAGTGGAGGACGAATGGTTTTATCTGGACCCGCAGGGATTACAGCAGGGTCCGTTTAAAACAGCAGAGATGCGGGAATGGTTCGAGGCTGGGTACTTTAAGCCTCATCTACCGATTCGTTTCGGTCGCGAGGGAATTTTCACTCCCTTGGCGAACCAATTCGTCCACGGACAAATGCCTTTCGCTGCCCCACCGTCGCGTATGAGTGATATTGGAGGAATGCACGTTGATCCTCGTCAGAATGAGCAGCAGCGTCTATTGGAAATGCAGCGTGAACAACAGCGCCAACAGCAGCAGCAACAACAGCAAATGATGGAGCTTCAGAGACAACAACAACAGCAGCGGATGATGCAGCTGAACCAGGAAGAGAAGATTCGAATGGAGATGCAACGTCTTGAAATCGCCCGTCAACAGCAGCAAACGCAAGTGTATCAGCAGCAGCAGATGCTGCAACATCAACAAGAGCAGCAGCGTCAGCAGCAACAACACCAACAGCAAATGCTACTGCAACAAAGTTCGTGGCAGCGTAGCCAGCGCGAAGGTATTATGAGCGCATTAGGCATATTTGGAGGGAACCAAGACGCCAACATGGGAACAAACGACAACTTCAGATCGGACGGTATGCAGATTCAATTCCAGTCCGACTACCGCACTCAACACCAGCTGAACATACAGAATACTCAACCTCAAGGCTCAATGTTCCTGAATGATGAAGTACAGAGACGTGACCAGGCATTCTGGCCGAATGCAGCTCCGGAAATGTCTGGTTTAGAAAACCCAGCAAGCGCTGTGGGCGAATTGCAGTCAGCACGGCCGTTGAGTCCAGTGGCGCCGGAATCTACTGAGCCTCCTGCACCGAAGAGCCCAGCTGCCGCCCCCGTGGTTGATGCGTGGGGAGCTAGACCAAAGTCCCCGGACCGTCCGTCACCAACACTGTTCGACATTCAGAACGAGGAGAAACGTCGTGTTGCCAACGAAGTTCGCAAAAAAGACGACCAGACCGATATGCAGCAAGAACAACTCAAGGCCGCATCTCCTATCAAATCGCCTCAGAAGGAACGGAAGGCTGAGAAGGAGACGGTTGCGAGTCAGTCTAAAAAGAATGGCAAGAGTGTCAAGACTGAGACCAATGCATGGGCTACTAAGGCGTCGACTGATAACTCGAAGTCGCTCAAGGATATTCAACAGGAGGAGCAGCGTGAAATGCTCAACAAGATGAGTGCTGACAAGGGCGACAACGCAAATCTCGCGCAAATGGGAGCACAACTCAAGATGATGCTGGGCGTAGACTCGACGGCTGTGGCACCGAACGCTCCTTCGCCCCCTGCACCATCGCCCCCCGCTCAAGTCCCGACAACCAAGGCCGCACCAGCTCCTGCTCCTGCAGCACCAGCAGCAAGTCCGTGGGGCACACCTGCTGTAGTGACGAAAAGCAGCGCCTCCAAGTCAATGCGCGATATTTTGGCTGAAGAGGAGCGTCTGGCACAGGAGCGGGCTAAAGCCAGTGAGAATACACCGACCAACTCGCACTGGATGAATATCGTGGCGGGCAACAAGGTCGCTGCAGCAGCCATCCCCAAGCCATCCCGGTCAGTATTGGGTCCTGTTCCGGCGTCCGTGCTAAAGAGCCGTCAGCAAATTCGTGCTGCCAATGGAGCCGCGAAACCTTCGCCGCCGAAGACCGAGAGCGACGCATCATTTTGGAACTTTGGAGCAGCACAGAAGGAGTCTACATCCACCAGTGCTCAAGTGGGCACTTCGAATGCTTTCGGCTCAAAGAATGTGTCGTCGGAGTTCATGACGTGGGCTCTGAAGCAACTGAAAACTATTGACAGCAACGCGGATGTGACGTTGCTGGAATACTGCGCCACAGTAGAGGACCCTGGTGAGGTCCGCGAGTATCTTGCGGCGTATTTGGGATCGACGCCCCGTGTGTCCGCTTTCGCCACGGAGTTTATCCAGCGTAAGAAGACCCAACACAGCGGCAAGAAGTCGCCGGGCCACCTGGACGCCCAACAGCGTGCGTCCGAGACGGGGTCGTCGAACAAGCGGGGTAAACGCCGCTCGAAGGGCCAAAAGATTGATCCGTCGCTGCTGAACTACTCCGTGGGGAGCTAAGTGATGCAGTAAGCAGTGACGAGCTAGTGAGTTAGTCGCGTGGTAGGAACAGGCTGGACTGGACAGTACCAGCAGTCATAGGAACAAACAGGCCACCTCTCGGTTTCCATCCTAAGTGAATCGGAGACGACGACGAAATGTACTGCAGGTCGTGAGTGGGTTGAGCTGCTGCCGTTGTGTTGGTGTTCATGAATGGGTTGCACCACTATGTTAGACTTTGCTAATTTTGGACTATTCTAATCGTCGAAATTCCAGATTAGAATAGTTCTAAATTCCAACGTTAGCGTGGCGCCTGTGCAGGATCGCAAGGGCTACAGAGCGTCATTGTCAATGCATCTGCGAAGCTACAGCTCAGCACTATAATTATCAAGCACCTCCCATGTATCGAAGGCGATTTTTAGATGGAAACCTATTCTATCTCCGTTGATGCATCTTGTCCGCTTGCATGACCGGGAATAGCGGCTCGTCCGTTTTAATGGTAGCAGCTCATTCTCGATTCCGCTTGAGCAAGTGCGGGAGGAAGCAGTGACCGAGACCAAGCGACTGCCAGCATGCGCTATCGAGAGGGGCTCGTATTGCTCCTGGGCTCGACCATGGGATGGAGTCCGGTGCTTGGGACTACAACCACGTGGCCAACGACGTGCTCGGCCGAAGCGGATCAGGTGTGGCAAGCCACTTGCCCAATGCGCACGGCAAAGAACACCAACTACGTCTCGCCAACGGGAATGACATCTGCACAGATCAACGCTGATGAGAACAATGCCGCTGTCGCCTACAAAACAGCACGACAGAGTGCCCTCAAGTTGAGTGCCGTAGCTGGCAATACTGCTATGTCTGGAATGCGCAAGAAGAGCGACAACTGGTACAAGCAGTCGTTGGCGAGTTTTTCCACTTATATCTGCGTGAAATCCTCTTCGGAAGCTGAACTGGAGCGCTGCGTTGACCCCTCAAGCAGCGATGCAGTGCGCGACATCAACGGCAAGTGTGTTGTCATGCTTGACGTCGACTCATGCAACAGCAAAGGGAAATGCGAGCGTCGGAGCAATTGCAAGTGGGACGACGTTGTACCTGGCGGGTCGGAAGCTCGTCGCCAGCTTTTCACTGATGCAGATGTTACTACTGCAACCAAGTGGATGTCAACGGGTTATCCTAGCTCATTGGCGCCTTTCGTGGCCCCCGGCACAGTCATGGGTGTACTCACGGCGTTGGGCTGCATTGGCTTCGTAGTGCTTCGTTGCGTCTTCAACCGCTGTGGTGGACGCGAGCCCAACGAGAAAGGATATACTCGCTGCGATATCATTATTCCGACACTCACCTTCCTAGTGTGCTCACTGGCAGTCTTCATCTGTATGGTCGTCACAGCAGCACTAAACACCAACATATCGGATGGTGTCGAAGATGTGCTGTACTCGTTGAAGGCCACTCTAGAGAACGCAAACATCTTCGTGTCCAACCTGCTCATTCCGCTGAACAACGCCACTATCGAGCTTACTGTTGCGTCAAAGGCGGTGAACACTCAGCTCAAGAACTCCGACTGGATTGTTACGGACGGCGCTACACTTAGAAAGATGATTGCGGACTTCGGAAGCATTTATTACAACCACGGAGCATTCCCGACGCTGACCTGCGATCCCGAGACAAGCGAGACGTTCTGCTTGGCATGTCCTGACAGAGTGTGCGGCTCTCCAGTGACATTCTTTGTCAACAACACTGCTGCTGCTATCTCTGCTAGTAGTGATGTGGTTGGAGATACAGTCAGCTTGTTGCAAAGCTCGTTTGTGACCAACGGCAGTGCTCTCAATACAACGTTGCGCACGGCAGTACGTGATATGACGGCCTTGGGTGCAACAACTAACAGCTCCATGGACATCGTGGACGTACTCACCACCACGTTCAACGACTTGTCCTTCTCCCGCAGTGCGCTTGTGGTTTGCGTCTTTTTGTTCGGAATGATCGCGTCGATTGTGGGCATCATTGCCATCGTCAAGAACGCATGCACCACCAAGGCGACCAAGTGGGTACACTTGCTGCATGTCAGCTGGTCCCTGGGTGTGCTAGTGTGTGTGCTGAGCTTCGTCCTGTCGGCATCTCTCCTCGCTGTCGGTGCCGTGTGGTATGATTCGTGCGAATACATGAAGTTGCTGCACCAGGACATGTCCCCGTACGCATCGACACAGATGGCGTCAATGACTAATGCCTGTTTCAACGGCAGCAATATTCTAAAACCGCTGGGTCTTGACACTCCGCTGTCATTCTCGTGCAACGTAGAAGATGAATACAAGGTTCTCCAGGGAGCAGACACGACGAGTCTGCCGACTATCATCTCGACGTACGGCGAGATCGTCTCCAACTTTGATCTCACAGACTTTAGCTTTAACTCGACGAAGGCGAGGAGCCTTGTGTCCAAGCTTTCTACAGCAGCAGAGGCTGCCAAGAAGAAACCGGCCGTGAAGTTCACTCAAGAGAACGTCTTGACGCCTTGGCTGGCATACAATGAAGTGGCTACCTCCTATGGCTGTACCAACAAGACCAACGACGAGTTGCCAGTGTGTTACATGACGGGTCTGTGCGAGTCCGACACAACAGCCAAGACTACTTTGCAAGCCTCTTGTCAGCTCGCCTTCTACGAGGCCTACGAGTACTTACTAGCCTTCGACAAGGCAAGCACGATGCTGGACGAGATGCGCGAGGTTCTATTGGGCGATACGGGCAAAACGTTCCCGGACCAGTGGAACTACACGGTCTCTATCAACGAGTTTGCCACCAATTACTTTACAAAGATCACAGCTCTACAATCTGGTCCATTGTCGAAGATGCTTGGGGATGACGGAGCTGTGCGCAACCTGCTGACAGCTGTGGAGCAGGCGCGTTGCTCAGGCGACTGCGCATGGACGAATCTTTCGTTCGACGCCATTAACGAGGCGCTCTGCAACAATGTTCTGGGCACGACGCTGGCCATCTCGCTTTGCGCGCTGTTCCTGAGCCTATTCCTATTGCCACTAATCATCTCGGCTATTATCCTGCAGAAGCGTTTGCGCGGAGTCGCCAAGGGCACATACGACCAGCTGGAGGCGAGGCTGCAGGAGCTGGAGCGCCGTGCCAAGCAGCAGAAGGCGGAAAGCGAGGGTCTTGCTGGCGGCGACGGTGCCAAGCCGGCGGCGGGTGGTCTCAGTGCGCTCGGTGGGCTCTTCAAAGGCAAGAAGGTTCAGCAGCCTACCAGCCCGTAAAGCTACACTTCAACCACTTCAACTTAGCTACAATTGGCCAATATAAAATGCATTACTAACCAATCAGCGGCGTTTCATGTCCATGTTGAACCGCTGCATTTCTACCAACCAGGCACAGTTCAAATCTGCCACAAATTGATCGTAGTGACGACGATGGCGGCTACAGCTCGCGAGGTGGTTGTCCTGGGCGGCGGCATCTCCGGACTCACGCTGGCCTATTTCCTGCGTCAGGCATTGCCTAAGATTGTGGCCGACGCCACGCGCATCCGCGTGCTTGACGCCAGCGCCACGCCAGGCGGTTGGGTGCAGACAGCCAAGCGTGACGATTTTCTGTTCGAAGAAGGACCCAGAGGCTTCCGCCCGTCGCGCAATGGAGCCGAGATGTTGCGACTTGTGGAGCAGTTGAAGTTGCAGGATCAGATGCAGGCTGTAGACCCCGCAGCTCAGGCGCGCTACATTCTGCGGGATGGCAAGGTGGAGAAGGTACCGACAACGCTCTTAGAGGCACTGCGTTGGCCATTGTCGATGGCCGTAGCGCGTGCGGCGTTGCACGAACTGTCTGTCAAGCCAGGGACAACGGAGGACGAATCAATATACAAGTTTATATCCAGGAGGTTCAGTCCGTTGGTGGCCGAGCGACTACTGGACCCCATGGCTTCGGGCATCTTCGGTGGCGACATCAGGAAGCTCTCAATACGCTCGTGTTTCCCCATGCTGGTGGATTTGGAGAAGAAGCACGGCTCTGTGGTGAAAGGCATGCTCTTAGGTGGCTCCAAGGGTGAGGACACACTACTGGATGGCACGAACAAATCGGCGTTCGTCAAGAAGCACGAGAAGTCCGTCAGTGTCAGCTTCACTGACGGTATGGGTACACTGATCAGTGCACTGGCAGACACTATCAATGATGACCCGATGGCAGATCTGCAACTTAATACGAAGGTGACGAGACTCGAGGTTCATGGACACAATAACGCGTCGTCTAAGGGACCACGTTTTGTCGTGGAGAGCAAGGACCCTACATCCGGTGAGATCCTGGAGCCTATTAGAGCCTCACACGTATTTTCTACGATCCCTGCTTGCTATTTGTCCCCGGTAGTGAAGGATACGGCACCTGGCTTAGCTGAGGCACTGAATGAGATCCAGTTCGTGGACATGGGAATGGTGCACGTCGGATACAACGAGGAGGTGTTGACAACCGACGGCTTCGGGTATCTGATCCCCACTTCAGAGCGTGAGAAGGTTCTTGGTGTAGTGTTTGACTCCAATACTTTCCCTGTGCAGAATAAGAGCAATATGCAGACGCGTCTGAGCGTCATGAGTGGCGGCGCGCACTTCCGTGAGGTGGCGTCATTGCCCAAAGGAGAACTGGAGCGCCACGCTCTGGAGGCCTTGAAGCGACACCTCGGTATCTCTCAGAAGCCCGACTACGTGCGTGCTCTGGCCATCACGAACGGAATCCCTCAATACCACGTGGGCTTCGGTCAGACGCTGCAACGTATTGAGAAGCAGGCTGCTCGCAACACACCGGGTCTGTTCCTGGGTGGTAACAGCTTCTACGGCATTGGACTGGCCGATTGTGTGACTCATTCCAAGCAACTGGCACTCAAGTTTGCAAAGAGTATCTCCTCTTAGAATAACGAAGTAGGTTGGTGCACATGCACATTTGAGGATTGTCCACTGCGATGAATAATGTACAGGCTGCTGTCGTTGTGGGTCATTGTGGTCGAATGCTATTTACACGGAACGCCTCCTCACTATAACGGTTTTGGCGTTGAGGATTATCAATCGATCAATATTGAGAACTGTAGACTGCCTCGCACTCCAGCATAATGTCGCGGACAGTGCCATCCCGGGCACTTGATCCTGTCTATGGTAGGCTTGTCGCCATGCTTGTATGTCTGTCATGTTGCAGCTAACTCGTTTGCGTCGTCTACAGACACGGTGTACACAATCTCCAACTCGGGTGGCTCTTTCCGCAAAGGCGTCTACCGAGCATCTTCCAAACCAGTAAGCACAAGCAGCATCATCAACAACCAGAATCCAACAGAGGGCAGCCATCTCATTAGCGGAAGTGAACGTGTCAAGTTTCATCGAAGACCAGTGTTGCCGCATCTACAAGCTGAGCCGCCAGAAGTGTTGCTAGCTCCTGTGTACGTTGTACCCACACTCCCAGTCCAACATCGAGATGCAAAAGCATCGACGTCTCCCCACGTCGCAGCTGAAGTGCTCGAAGGAGCCACGCGGTCGGTGGGCATCCAAACCGTTTATCGCGACTCGGAGGCGCAGACAGATCCCTACACACCTGACTACACTATCCAGAAGACTGCAACTGGTATAACACCCGAGATAGCAACGCTCGTGGGGCTAAACCATGCTCGTGGACAGCTCCCGATTGGTCAGGCTGAGCTGGAACTCATCGAACGGAACCGCAAGAACCGCGCTTTCGAGGCCTCTTTACCGCCAATGACTGACGAAGCCAGCTTCCTGCTGCGTAAGGCAATGTTGGAAGCCCAGGAGACCCGTGAATGGGTATATCGCGAAGCTGAGATCGACGCGTTCCATGATCAACGTGTAGCTCTACTTGAACAAGCACTTGCAGAGCGTGAGAAGGAAAACGCCTTCCTTTCGGAACAGCGACTCGAAGCGCTTCGTCAGCGAGTGCTTCATGAGAAGGAAAACGCGCTAGAGGCTATTCAACAGGAGCGAGTGGCAGCACTGAGGAAATTGACCAAGAAAAGAGCTCAAAGACAGCACGAGCGTGGATTCGGAGCCTCAAAACCAGAGCGTGGACGTGATATCATTGCAGAATATGCCAACTTCGGTTCCCAAGTGTATGCTCCTATCACTCGAGATGGCAAGGCTGGAAAGATCGAAGTTCGTGAATCCGGCATCGGGAAGACTCAGTTCCTACAGCTGGATGCCTTACGAGAACTTGAGAGTGCTCTACCTGCACGCATGGTACAACCTGCAGCGGGCAAGTACACGCCCCGTGAGAAGAGCGGTCGTACTGCTAAGGAAAGGAAGCAAGCGGCTATTGAAGCTCACCTTCTCAAGATGGAGTCTATCATCAACAAGAACAAAGAACAGAACGAAGCTGGCGGCTCAACTCGCAAAGCTCACCAGAACGTTAGCAGTCCCCTGTCACGACGGGCCAGCCAGAGACAGCAGCAACTTGTGCGTCCACCCACCCCGGACTACGCACTTGCTCACGTCGCTGACGCACAGGAGAACGACGTGGAGGACGCAGTGCGTTTACTACAGAAATTGTTACGTGGTCGTGCTGTTCAAAACATGATGTTCGAAGGCAAAGAGAGACGTACAGAGCTTATTGATGAGCTGCGTGCAGCTGACGAACAACTGGCATTGCAACGTCGCAATGCGTTTGCTCTCTTCCAAGGATCCGGCACTGAGGCGATCGACCGTGTGGCCAACGCAGCGAAGACACGCGTGGAGGGTGAAGTGGTCTCTGAAATGCTCGACTTTTTGTCAAAAGAGCTCTCTCGATCGCGTGAGATGGCCAAGATGCGGGCGTTCGTGATCAAGGCGACTGAAGAGCGACGTGTCCGTGAAGTTGAGGAAGGAGGACGACGGCAAGCTGAAGATCTGTTGCGTGAGCGTGAAGACGAGGTGTTCCGACGTGTGATGCAGGTACATCAGGAAACTTCTCGCGACTTCGTGAACGATATATTGGAAGAGATTGCACTGGAGCAATCCCATGCCCAAGCTCTGAACGAGCTGCATATTCGCAGTGCTGGCGTAGACGGAATTGTGCTGCAGCTTGAAGATGAAATGGACAGTGACGAGACCGTAGTACGCGAACTTGTTGCAAGCTTCTTACTGCCGCATGTTCAGCGGCAGCATGTACGCCGCCAAGTCACACTAGAGCAGAAGAAATATGTGACTGCAGCTCACGCACTTCTCACTGAAATGGCTGCAAATATGAGCCATCCTACTCATACTAGCGGTACTGAACATGCAGCGTAAGCTGAATGAATACATCTGCATCCACAAGTGCTTTAACAATACCTTTTGTTCGCATTGTGTGTTAATTTTGGTTGATGCTCTTACATCTTGTGCTCATTTGGCACCGGCAGAAACACCAGTGCCACCTCCAGCAGACTTGAGGAAAGCATCAAGATGTTGTCCTTGATACTTGAGGAAGTCCAGCTCTTCTTTAAACTTCTTCTCTTGCAGGGCTTTGCGTTCGGCTGCTCGCTTCTCGATGACCTCGAGTTTGTTGGTGAGCTCAGCCACTTTGCTCTCGCCCTCCTCTTTGTCACGCTGAAGACTGGCAATCTGCTCTGCGAGACCTCCCATGCCATCTTCAGCCTGTAGTTGTTTCCGGACCCCAAAGGTCAGACTTGAGTCGTAGAGCGTCTTGTAAGCATCCGTCGTGAGTCGGAGTTCATCTCGAACTCGCAATAACAGTAATCCTCGCTCCGGACAGTTGAGTGTCACCTCACGGATCAATTCGTCGAAAGCTTGGCAGTACAGATCCTCTCGAACAGGACAAATGCCACTTTCGCGAGCTTGTCGCTGTAGTAATTTGGCGTCAAGAGCTTCCTGCA
The DNA here is from genome assembly GCF_000247585.1 of Phytophthora nicotianae INRA-310. Taxonomy (NCBI): domain Eukaryota; phylum Oomycota; class Peronosporomycetes; order Peronosporales; family Peronosporaceae; genus Phytophthora; species Phytophthora nicotianae. The sequence continues at coordinate 2,737,131 of NW_008634126.1, read as the reverse complement.
ACTTCAGCACATCGAAGCGAGTCGAGGGCACACTCGACGCGTATCGAAGCCAGAAACCCGAATTCTCCTCCGACCACATCCTGCAAGCAGCAAAACCGAGAGGTTAACACAGTTATTGGCTATCCTTTAGATCAATGGTACCGTACTGAGGTGGTAAAATGGCATTTAGGATATCTTCGACCCGTGCAACTCCATCGGAGCCTTTGCCATTGGAAGTGGATCCAGCGGATTCATTTGCTGCTGCCACGACAGTTGCTGCCGTGATGGAATTCGAGGAAGATCCGGAGTTGGCAACACCCAGGACCTTCTTTGGTGGATCGAGCGTCTCGCCCGTAAAGATTGGCTCACCATACTGCACAAGCGATTCAGGAGGAGTCGGTGCCGCCATCTTGGATAGAATGCTTTTAGTACTAGTGAGGAAATGTGTCGGCTAGCAACCGTCCGCGTCCGTTCACGGCAACGTCAACACTAATAGGTCTTGCTTGTAGACTACGAGTTCTAGCATTAAGGTGTATCCTAGTGACGCTGGTTCGTTTTTGCAGCTATGAGTTCCTGCTTCTCCCGGCGCTTGTGCGCTGACAGCTCTTTCGATAACTGCTCTGGGTTTTTGTAAGTATCCTTTGCCCCGACCTTGTGTCGCCATTTCTCGCTGTTGGTGAGTCGCGCTGCTTCCAATGCTACAAACTGCATCAAACATAATCGACTTAGCAATTTTTTAGTCGTATGACATCACACCAGTCCACTTACGTGTTCCTTCCGAAGTTCCCTTGTCAGTTCGACTGACTGGTTCCAAGGTCTAGCGTCGCGCAAGTCTGGGTGGTTAGGCAGCTCCTCTGTGCACTTAGCGATTCCCTGGAGTATCATTGTAATCCATCATGACCCCGAATGACTACGGTATTGCAGCAAATGGCGAACTTACTTTCATCACGCGTTTGTCCCCGAATGCTTCACCGACGTATTCGTCCTTTAGAGCCACTTCCAGGATACCTGTGTTGAAGCGGTTTGATTTAGGTTTATGTGTCGGGTTCTTCTTTGGCAGCTTCTCGGCTCGGTAGTTGTAATTAAACATGTGCGCAGGATTTCGCTACAAACGTCAAATACACAGATTAGTGTGACGCACAGATCATGCAAGCAACACGAACAGCTAGCGCACCTCAGCGTTGACGTTGGTGCGCTTGTAGCACTTGCCAGTCATCTGCATGTTTTCCCAGCTCGAAGTTGATTGATCCCATTGTGGCTTCTCCGATGAAAGAATGCGCGATCGAAGTGTTTCCACCATCTCCAGCTTCGCTGCAGCCTTGTGGGGGGCTGTATCACCCGGACCAAATACTCGCTCTTCAAAAGAATAACTCATAGGAGTATCCTTACCACCAATGCGCTTTTTCGCGTGCAAAGTTCCAGTTGTGAGCGAAGAAACACCAGTATTCTTCCCGCTATCTACAGCGAACTTCATTGTCGCTGGCTCACCGATGCTGTCTCCACGTCACCCCTGCACAACACAAAGCAGATTTGGGCATAGGGTCGAAAATATACACGACGTTAGGACACGAGATGCAGTGATCTATTACCGTCAACAAGTCTTGGATCGATCCACTATATTTGGTCTGATCAGTGCTTCACATTACCGGAGATGCACTAGCTCAAGCTGACTCGGTAGCAGCAGCGCCAGTAGTTTGAACTTGCTGGGCTTGTCGAATGCTATTGCGCTCGGCTTGAAGATGGCGACACAGACTCTCGAGCTTCTTGACCTTCTCTTGTAGCTTAAGCGTCTCCTCAGCAGATGCTACCTTCTCTTGAATAGAAGCAATCGCACCGCTGTCGTACGCAGCGCACTTTGTTCTAAGCGCAAGGTTTTCCTTCTCTAGCTTCTTGGTCGTTTTTGCCATCTTGTCCATCTCTTCACGGAAGGTGGTGAACATCTGATTGCTCTTCGTCAGTGTTTCCTGCACCACATCGAACTTCTCAGAGTACGAGTTGAGTTGCGCTTGCAGCTCCATCTCGCGATCCGAGAACTCTTTCGCCTTGTCAAGGGTGATTTTCACCTTCTCCGCCTCGCGAGTGGTGAGCTCCACCTGGTGTTGCAGCTTCGTCTCTGCAAGCTGGACAGTTAGGTCCTTGGCTTCTAGTTGACGCTGGAAGTGTTCTTCGCGCACCGTGTACTGCTCCAGAAATGTCTTCAGTTTTTGCTGAAGGCTGCGTATTAATGCAGACAAATAAATAAGTTAGAAATACTTAGGTACGATTCGTTGGTAATAGTTCATAACACAACGTACTTTTCGTTCTCTTTCAACGAAGCCACGTAGTCCTGGCCCTGTTTGTCCATCTTGGCACTCACATCTTCGATCGTTTTTTGAAACTGTGCTGACAGTTCGCGCCTGCAATTTAACAAATAGAAATTATTTTGAATTGAAATAAAGCTCAAATACAGCAAGATATTATCAAAATCCCATCCATAGCGTACCTCTTCTGGTCCTCTTCGTCAGCGATACGACGGCTCTCACTCTGTATGAAGCAGATAAATGTTATCGTGAAAAAAACTGCAAACAACTAGTGACTAAGATCCACATACTACAATGAGTTTATTCTGCTTCTGCAGCTCACGACAGAGCTGCTCCAGCTTGACTTTGGACGTGTTCGTCTTGACCAGCTCGGTGCTCACTGTAGCAAGCACAGACGCTAGTAAAACACATGAAACAACTCAGCAATGCAAAGGAACATATACACACCTGCACTCTTGCGCTGCTTCAGGAGGATGCACTTGGCGTTCAGCTCGCTGATCTTCTTTTGCATCAGCTCCAGCTGCTCGCTCTGTCATAACTCCCGTCAGCCTCACAGCTTCACAGCCATCACCTCTATATAGTCATAACATACCGCCTGCGTGATACTATTGACGAGCTCTGTCACCTTCTCCTCTGCAGGCATGTCTGCCTTCTGTTTCAGAGCTTCCGCTTGATTCTTCAGCCTCATCGCAAGTGTCTCGTCCTGGTAGATTCCCGAGAGGTCAATAGGAGCCTCAAGATTCTCATCGCCGCCCACTTCAATCTCCGCGATCTTTCCCGCCAGCAGTTCTCGCAGTGCATCCTCGCGATTGGCCTTGGAGTTGCGCTTGGAGTGGACGTGGTGGCGGCCGGGGGACGCCGCGGATGATGGCGATCGTTTGAGCTCCCCACTCTTGTTCGCGTCACACTTGCTGGTGCGCTTGCTCTTGTGCTTATGCTTGAGATTTTTGGTCTCGCGGCCCAGCTGCTTTAGCTCCAGACTCGGGGGTTCCATGGTGGTGCGCGCCTGCTCGTCCGACATCCTCCGGTTGGTTTGGGCGGCTTTTAGTTGATTCAAAATTTGGAAGTTCAGATTAAAAAAAAGTACTTCTTATCTGAATTTCCAAATTTACATTCTAAAATTCTAGTTGCAGAAATTCCGCTAAATCTACATCTACAACTTGCCGTGATTTCATCCGTTCGCACACAGTAGCTGGTACGTGTACACTCTGATATTCATCTTGTGCAGAAAACATTCCGACAGGCATCAGCACATCTTCAAAGTCCTCGCAAGTTGAAACGATGAGGAGGCCACACGACTAAAAAAAAAGCAAACAGGGAAATTAATTTTGCACGAGTACTATCTCCCTGGGGTGTTCAACAGCGTCCGTCCAATGGTTTATCGAGTCCGCCTTCCATTACTCTCTACCTCATCGTTTTCCTGGTTGCCTGAATCAGTTCTGGCCAAACTGGAACATGGTGGGCTGGTCCGAGGTTGTGCCGAACTGGAACTGCTGTGCGTTTGCATCCGTGTCAGGCGCTAGGCTATCCTCCGCATCCTCCTCGCCATTGAAGTATTGCTCCACGATCTTCATGGACTTCAAGTAGATGTCTGTCGATACAAATAAACCAAATAGTAAGGCAAACCATTTCAGCAGTACTCGACCTCTAGCTCAAACGCACCTTCATTGGCGTGGTACTGCAGCGCCTGAATCTTGGTGACACCGTCCGCCTCATCGATCATCGTGGCAACGTCGTTGATGTCGTTGGTCTTCTGCGACTCACCCGCCCGCAGAATGTTCTCGAGACCCTCCAGAGCCACAATCACAACCTTCGCGTCCTTCACTTCCAGCAGGTCACACAGAGGCTTGATGCACCCTGGGAAGAGCAGAATCAACAGAATTAACAACTATGAAAAATTCGGCAATCGAAAAGCCTTTCAACTTACCAAGACTCACAAGGTGCATGATCTGCTCCGCAGATCCACCAGAAGTGGCGTTCGACACAGCCCACGCGGCTTCCTTGCGGATGTCGAACTCAGCAGTCGACAAGAAGTTGATCAGGGACGGGAAAATGTCGGCCTCAATAATGAACTGGATCTGCTCCTGGTTGCCGGCCGTGATGTTGGACAACGTCCAGCACGCCTCCTTCCGGATGCCCTTCTTGGGGCTCTCCAGAAGAGCACGCAGGCACGGCAGCGCATTCAGGTTAATAATGACCTGCGTCTGCAGATCGTCGCCCGTCACAATGTTACCGACAGTACGCAGTGCGGGCGTCTGCACGGAAGGAGAGTGATGCATCAGCAGCTCCACAATTCGTCGGCACACACCAGCCTCAATCACTGCCTGAATCTTTTCGTTCGAGCCATCCGACAGGTACGACAGAGCCCAGCATGCGTCCGTTAGCACTTCCTCGTCGTGAGTGTAGATGAGCTGGCCGAGAGTCGGGAGTGCGGGTGACACAAGGTCGAACTGCGGCTGTGGCTTGCCACGGCAGAAGTTGGACAGCGTCCACGTAGCATTACGAAGCATCGTCGATTTGGAGTTCTCCGTCAGCTGCTGCATGAGAGGGCGCAGAGCACCGCAACGCAGAACCATGTCACGGCACTCGATCGAGTCACCGGCAATGTTACCAAGGGCCCACACAGCCTGTTCGCGCACATCATCGTTCGTGGACAGCAGCAACTGGCAGAAAATAGGCACAGCGCCATGGCTGATCACTACCTCGGTATCTGCAGAGGTACCCGACGCAATATTAGTCAAAGCCCAGGCGGCCTCGAACTGTAGAGTCGGGAAGTCTTCGCGCTGAAGGAATTGCACGAAAATAGGGACAACGCCGGTCTGAATCACTTCCTTAATCGGCGGGTTGCGCTCTGCAAGAAATTAATCAGAAGAGTTAGCCCTTTCTTCCTTCCAGTACGTTAACGTGCAGGCAATATCCCAAGCTCACCAATGGACAGTAACTTGCGGAACTTGGTTACCGCCTCGAGCTGTACAGCCGCATCGCCCGACTGCACGCCAGCCACCATCTCGGGAAGCTCCGATAGCTGCAACGCAACCACAGCACACAAAGGTCAGTATCTAGTCTCCAGGTATAGGCGTATCCAGTTCCTCTTACCCGCTGCTGCAGCGTCATCTCGCCGGCGGCATCTCCCATAGTGGCCGTCGCCGCAGCTCCATTGTCTGCCGGTGCCTACACCAACAATAACAAAAAGTGAGCCACCCATTCCTCTCCCATTCCAAATCAACACTGTAAGATACGACGCGACTCTAGACTTGCAGCCTGCATTCCAACAGCGGAGACTGATGTCTATCCAATCCACGTTTGCTCCTTATTTCCTATTGCAGCTGCATATTTTAGTACCATGCGGCGACGCTGGTTCATGCGGTCCTCCTTGATGGTCTTGCGGATCTGCACCGTCGTCTCCATTCGGCTGCGACGCGACTCATCCGCGTCAATTCCCTTCTTAAACAGGTTCTTGCGCTCCGGTGCTTTTCCTGCGGGGAACGACATGCTTGCTACTGTAGTTGGATCTGCTTTCTCTCTCGGAGCCGGGACGCTGGCGCTTGGAGCTGCGCTGCTTCTTTTCTTGTTTCCCCTTCTCGAAGGCTTCGCGGTACTGTCCGCCAATAAAAACACTGAGTGTGGTCCACATCCCGCAAAGAAAAAGGATCCTTACAAATATCAAGAGGTTTAATGGTATCAGATAAAAAACCTCGCATGACTTTCCCACGGACTGAAATGACAGCTGCTTTAGCCAGATTCACCTTATGAAATTCAAGTTAAACTGAAATTTTTGATTCAAATCAATTCGAGATCTCGGAGTGATGGTCCTTCAAGTTGCAGCCAAACGGCGCGGGGTGGACCATTCCTGATGAAGTCGACTAACAAGCTGCTATTCTCCACGGCCACGAGCGATGCTTTGCCTACATCGTTGCCGTCTCGCAACGTGACTATTCATGTGTTCGACGAGTACCGCAAGAGCAGCAAGGAGTTCACATGCCAGCGCGACCTGCTGCTGGCCAAGATGAAGTACTTCCAGGCGTATCTAAACGAGGCCAACGAACACGACGAGATCGACATCTCCGTGCACTGCGACGTGGAGATATTCGAGCTTCTCGTGGAATACATGCACCAGCGCGATAACGAGTGGCGACCGCGTATCACATTGGAGAACATAGCGTCCATCCTCGTATCCTCCGAGTTCCTGCAGATGGAGGAGCTCGTGGAAGAATGTGTGACATTCATCTCGGGGCGCGTACAGGAATTCATGCTTTTGCGCGTAGACTTTGGCTGTCTATCGGACATTGCCGTCTCCAAGATCGCTAATAACTGCACGCCCGAGCTGCTGCAGACGCTACACGACCCCAAGGACAAAATCTTGTCAAAGCTGCGGCGAAAGAAGGTCGAGGCACTGGTGAAAAATGTTCAAGATGGTGGCCGACGACTCGATCTATGCATAAATTGTGAGTTGCTTTTTATTAAGGGCGAACGGGAGAGCGTAGGTTGTCATAAAGGTAGGCGTCAAATCGGTGTATATGGCGAATTGGTGGGGCGGCATCAAGCCAAAGCTGGGTGGCAAGTCGAGACGTTTCTACGAGACCTTGGCGCCGACAAGAGCACTTTTTGGAGCGCAGCATACTGGTACATCTGGGGCTCCACGAAATACTTTCAATGCCTTGTGTGCAAGCAGAAGTGCACCTTACTTGAGCTGCAAGACTGCGCCTATCACCTCGGCTCAATTGTTGATCACGGTCCAGCGGCAAAGTATTCGTGTTGTGGCGCGCGTATTTTCAGTGCCGACGAGATTTCGATGCGCGGGTGTAAGACCACAGACCACACGCCTATCGATGATAACAGGAGCTCTGACGTGAGCAGATTTAACACCATTGTGACACTTCCTTTCATGTGGGAGCAGATTCGCTCGTGCGAGAAAGTGGCAAGAGCTCAAGGTTCACCATCTAGTTGCGATGCTGGTGGTGGCGGTAGAATCGACGTGGCCTCACTATTTCCTCCACCGCAACAAAAGAAAGTAGCCGTGAATGTGATCGAGCGTGAACTGTCGTCCAGAAAACTAACCGCTGGTGGAGAAGGCGGCTCCTCGGGCTATCGGAAGCAATGCAAGGTGCTCCAGTTGCAAGAGAAGGATCGCATTCGTTGCCAAGTCATTGGCCGGCAGCTCCTGCTCCAGCGAAAGAAAGCAACTTGTTGATTACCAAGATAGGCGACTTCTGTGTACCGTACATCATCTACATCACACAAATTGATCAGCGGTTGGCAAGCCAATCATGTGGAAGAGACCACTGCGTGACGTGGTGGTTCGTTGCCATGTTGGCAACCTGCGAGTGTCTGGAGTGATGGCACGCAATGCGGTGGAGGAGGTATCACGGCGATGGGGGCTACCGCTCATCTCCGAAGGTACAAAGCTCTGGGGCGAGTACATGGCAGGCACTGCCATGCTCAGCTCCTTTTTCAAGGGTGAGGAGCGGGTCAAGATGATGGTCAAGACGCCCAACATCCAGGAGCTATATATCGAGGCAATGGCCGTCGGAGAGGTAAAGCGTAGCTCGTGCTATATTGGCGTACAGCCGAAGGAAAGCGAGCTTATCCACGCGTGTTTTGTTGAATAGGTTCGTGGCAAAGCCGTCTACGTGGATCAGTCACTTGCTGGAGCTCCGGAACGTGGAGGGCATATGCACATTTCCAAGATTTTGTATGGCGCAGCGAAGCCGTATAACACGTCCATTGAGGCGTCTGGGGTACCTGAACTGGACTGGCAGAGGTTTTTCGACATATCGGAGCAGGTTCCGACTATCGTACGCATCGATAGTGAGGCCGACGAAGATCACACGCGCAGCTGTGGTCTTATCGTCCAAAAAATGCCTCCAACGGAGGCACACGAGCGCCACTATGAGTTAGATGACCTGGCATTCGACAAACTCCCGTTCTATGCCTCTGAATTGAAGAAAAACACCGACCTGCTCGAGTATCTGAACGAACTGATCCCTGGAGCTGACATAACGGACAATAACTGCAAGCGCGTGCCCCTGGATTACTATTGCCGCTGCTCCAAGGACAACTACGCACATCGTCTTAAGGACATGGGAGCCTCGGATCTGAAGCAAATTGCTACCGACGTAGGCAGCGCTGGTGTGGATCTCACTTGCCATTTTTGTAATGATGCACATCATTTTTCAGCCGACGAACTGGACGGTCTGATTGAATCGTTGTCCGAAACGCAGAAATAAGCTGTCAACGAGGTAGTATATTGACACGGTCTTGGAGAGATAAATGTGACGGAATCATCTGTCTAATGTGTTGATCTAGCCTTCTTGTCCGAACTCCTGCGTCCACTTCACGAAGCGGTTGAGTTCGTCAGAGGCAACTGTTGCTGTTGAGTGCTCCAACACACGTGTAAAGTCGCTCTGGTGCGCGAGTAAAATGCACGAGTCAGCAAGCAAAACCAAACTGAAAGTGAACGAACACAAATTCTCACCATCGAGATCATCGGTGGTCGCAGCTTTTCATCAGAGTAGCCACGCTCTGGCAGGTCGTATAGCCGCATGCGCAGAGCTCCGCATCGTTGGCACGGGGCTTTACATTCCGGGCACTTCGGGCGGCATGTAGAGAGCTTCATGTGGCAGTATGCGCATGGAGGGTCATCTTCGCAAGGTGTCAAGAATGGACCATTGCGAACAGGGTGTGCCTTATCATCACACTGAAACATAGAAGGAAACAAAAGAAGGTAATGTCAGAACACCGCGACGCACGTGTACCGGCGATAAGTCATCAGCCCCACCGGAGTAAAAAACTGAGCTTGTTGACATTTTCGGAGAGGTTCCATTAGCGCATCTCGGACAAGCACCGAGATATCTGAACCAGAACAGCTAAGGACACGACAGAAAATAACATCAGACTCAAAGAATATCTCGACCATTACGGTGAAGAAAAGTGTTATCGTACCCTTCTGTTTTCTCTGCGATCGCCGTGAAGTTGGAATCACTCAGCTCGTTCGGCGTGTCGCCCAAGTGGATCCCGAGCATCACCTTCCTCGCTTCGATATCAGGGAGTGGGATGTATATGCGCTTCTCGAATCTGAAGGTAGAAGTAGTCAGCTGCCAGGACATTCTTCTGTCGAAATGCAAAATATTTACCGTCGTCTCATTGCTGGATCAAGTTCCCATGGTACGTTAGTAGCTCCGAGCACCAGAACGCCGTCATGTTTGTTGCCTATGCCTTGCATCTGAACGAGAAATTCATTCTTGATACGGCGCGTCGAGTCGCTTTCACCTTCGGATCTACTCGAGCACAGCGAGTCGATTTCATCTATGAAAATGATGGCAGGCTTCTTCTCACGCGCCATTTCGAAGAGGTTCTTAACCAATCTACAAGACAAAGGCACACGTGAGTCGTCAATACTAGAGTTTATAATGTAGTACTTCAGTATCGTACTTTTCGCTTTCGCCTTGCCACTTCGACACCAAGCTAGAAGATGAGACGGAGAAGAACGTGGCGTCTGCTTCTGTTGCGACGGCCTGGGCAAGATACGACTTACCCGTACCTGGCGGCTACAGAACGAGCAGGTGAACGCACATTAAACTTCATCAGGGTCCACATAAAATGCTCAAATCCTACCCCATACAGCAGAATTCCCTTCCATGGACGCCGCTTCCCCGTGAAGAGCTGCGGGAAACGTGCAGGCAAAATGACTGCCTCTTTCAGTGCCTCCTTCGCAGCATCCAGTCCAGCAACGTCGTCCCATTTAACATTTGGCTTCTCTGACACGACCGCCGCTGTGTAACATCATCCAAATGCCCGTCAATTCGCTACAGTATCGATTAAAAATCCATCATCTGGACAACGTACAGGCCAGCGAGCCGCGCAGTTTGGCTGTTTCCGCATCCGTCTCATCGTCATCTTCCTTATCGCCTCTGCAAACAGCAGCACCAATACCATCAGCTCGCTTAAAAAATTTACTCGATGTTGACTCACTTATCCATGTCTACTACAGCTGCCACAGGCTTGGGCGCTGTCTCCTTTTCCAGCATCCCCCGCAGCTGTTCCGCGCGTGTCATGTAGCCCTCCACTCTCTTCATGATAATCTCCTTCGACGTCGGGTTCTTCTCGTCTGTACAGCACATTGAAGGCAGGTCAGTTAATTCACTGAAGCAATGTACATCGCCGGCAAACGTACACTTGACGCCGATCATGAAGTGCTCCAGCGCCTTCTTGTACAGGCGAAAGGCCTCCTGGTAGTTCTTGCTGTTGTCCTCCTTAATGGCCTCCGTCACGATCTCAATCGCCTGCGGGATGAACCTGTTCTCCATCACGGCAGCGGGCACTCTTTGACTATGGTGAGCTCCTCACTACAAGAAAGGAAAAATCCATTGCAACATCCATTGTAACTTTTCAGCATGCGTCGTATTGGTCAAAATTGCGTAATTTTCATCCAATCCGAGCGATGTTGAAGCTGAAGACATTCCGTATCCGATAATGGGGGTGAGCCAGTCGAAGGGTGGGGACGGCGGCGGAGTACGCTGGAAGCTGCGGCCGCTAGTGCCGCGCTCGTGGCCGGAGCTGGAACAACTGCATCTGCGCTTCCAACAGGAGGTGCATCGCCGCCGATCCGACCTTGTGTTCCAGTATTTTCTGCCGTTTCCCGTATTCCAAGCCATCGTGACGCCACTTTGTCCGGATAAGGATATGTTGCAACTACTGGCCATGTTCGAGGCGCTGGATCAGAAAGGCACGAGGAAGCTGGCTGTCATGGATTTCTTTAGCGGGCTGGCACTCCTCGTTGATGCCAAGAAGCCCCAAAAACTCGAGTGTGAGGTCACGCAGAAGGTGAGAAAAGAATTGGAAAGCAAACCTAACTTCTGTGCATCTAGTTGTACTTTCACTGCTAGACAATGGAGGACTGAAGACTCTCAACAAGTGCGAGTTGACGATAATTGTGTCGTCAGCTTCGAGAGGGTTGAAAATGTTCGCTCCTGGAGCTGATGTGCTGCAGGAGGCCACAATGAGACCGCTAATTCGACGTACGGACGCACAATGCGCAATGAAGAATGGAAACGAATGCTAAAGTCATTTGTATACAATGGCGCAGGTCTTTTTGGTGACAATGATGAGGTCTTACGGCAAACTGTCGTTAATAAAGCTCTCGCAGATCCAGAGATTCTATTCTTCATGAGTGATCTAGAGGCGGTGAGGCTTTGATACATGTATCAGCCATGCATGACATAAAATGATTGACTTCATGCTGTTTCTGTCGGGTGTATGCAGGGTGTAGCAACATCTTCTGGTGAACTATTAGTCCAGCAGGGTAAGCTTATGAAGCACATGGCCTACCTGGACTATCAAGCTGCACGAGTGACGACGTCAGGTATTTCTGCTTTGTCTTGGCATTCAGCTCTTCACTGTTGCTGATTTTAATGTTCTTTTGCACCTTTGATCTTGTCAGACGAGAGGATAAGACCAACGGCGGTAGTTGATCGAGGCAGTGGGCCTAGCAAAGTCACTGACGGCCAGCGAGCACTAACGGCCCTACCAGCTTCCACAGCCGAAAGTTTCGCTCGAAGACTTCAGAGTATAGTGTGTCCACCTCCCCCAATGGGGTCAAACCAGTCGATATGCGTGCTCCCTGCTGTTGAGATGAAAAAGTGTGTCGATACTCGCACCCTGCAGCGGCTGGTCAAGGTTGCATCGGACGGTGGTCTGTCGCTCTCACGGACAGAGGTTGGTGAATGCAGTTCGGATTTATCAACGATGCAAAATTCACCGTCACCTTGCTTGATTCGTCTGTAGGCGACAGTACTTGTTAGAGATATGATGGTGGACCAGTTCGGACTTGTGCGATGTGGAGACATCCTTCGCGTCATGACAGGATGGGTACAAAATCGACAACGCGAGAAACCAGAGGCGCTTTGGGAGATTGTGAGCGATTTTGTCATCGAGGGCGTGGCAAGCCTGGAAGAGCGCATGGATGCTTTACTGGCTGCTTTGGATAAAAGAACCGTGAAAGCGGTGGTAACTACTGGCCGTCGACGGACAGTTGTAGCTAAGGATCGCCTCCTTGAGAGCTTACCGAACGTCAACCTAAAGTCTGATGTTGATGATGGGGAACTCCAGTGGAATGTTAACATTCATATTGGTGAGAACGCGACGCCAGTGCAAGCACCGACTAGTTCTCCGATTTTAAAACGCGTCGGGGCTTCTGTTGGAAATAATATCAGGTTCCGACTGGGAATTTATCCACCGAATAGCGATGCAGAAGTCAAAACCAACAGAACCAAACGTGAGAAGGATGGGCGATTCGATTATGACAGTGATGACAGCCAGCCTGAGGATCCGGACATCGATGCTATGCGCCTGGTCGTAAATTTCTTATTGAATCCGGAGATCACTGGTAAGGGTCTTATCTACACTGCACTCTGGAATAAGGTCCAACTTGATCTCGCGATGTCGAACGCAGATGAGGAAGGAATTGATTTGGCGTCCTCGGTGGAGAAGGCAATGCAGCAAGACCGCGTGTGGTCATCATTTGAATCGCTTTGGACAAACATCTCAGGTTCACGACGGCGGTACGATCATGCTAATAAAAATACTAACTTGCGGTTTGTATCATGGCCGTAGTTACGGTGCAGTCAGCGATACGTGGTGGAGGAGGGGTTCAGCCTGTTGTCGGCGCGTATCTACGCGTCTGTATCGACTTCCGCGAGGATTTCATTTTTAATCTCGAGGTAAGTTATTATTTTGTTGAGCAGGACAAAAAACCCCGCATTTTTCTTGATCGTCGCTGATATTTTTTCTTTCGGTACAATCTAGGAGTGCACGGGTTTATCGTTTGCTGCTGGAATTCATAGTTTTTTTGTACTGGGCGAGTTAGATCAATCGCTTTCGGATGTTTTGGATCGTTCACAGGAAATGGCAGTACTGCTGTTAAGTCTGGGAAAAAGTCAACACCGTGAACGCGTGATGAGGATGATTTTTGATGCTTTCGACGCTGACCACAATGGTGGATGGAGCTTTCAGGAGTTTAACGCTTTCCAACAGGCACTTGGTAAAGAAGCTTTGCTTGAAGCGACACTAGCCGAGTTGTTCGGCGGGACCTCAACAATATCCTTTGAAAAATTCATGGCAACGTACGAAAATTATCCAGCGGCAAGACTATTCGAGATGATCCGTCGACTTGGACTTGGTAGGAACATTATTCTGCTAATTCATATACCTAATTCATGAAAACTGACAAAGTTGGTGGTACAGGATCACTTGGTGACCTAGTTAAAGGCTCCGTCTCGATAACGTCGACGCTGAATGAACCGTGTGTAAAGGCCTTGGGTGCTTTACTGAACCCCCTCCGCTGGGCTGATGCTGGGTGGAAAAACCTGCTTCTTTTTACTAGGAGCACGAAGGATTTAAGCCTCGAACTCCGTTTTACGAAGCTTAGCGAATTGGTGCACAAGTTCCTCGACCATGATACGGCAGGCTTCGTGACGGATCCGATGTTTGTGGCCTCGTGGATAGAACGATTTAACGAGTTTGTGCAACCTCCACACGCTGAGCACTCTAAGGATCGACCATGTCGTAGCATTTTTTGCTCGTTAGAGCATGAAGTGAACAAAACGGAGCAGCAGTTGGAGTTTGATGACCAAAGCAAAAGGCTACCACGGGGCACCTCTGCTCGACGCGCTGAAACTATGATTCCGTTTCTCGAAATGGCAAGACTTGTTAAAGCACATGTCCGAGGACCAGAGCTACTTGAACTTTGCAGCAAGAGCATTCGCATTGTGTTGGAGCTGGACAACTTCTTCGTTGCACCTCCAACCAACGCTAACCTAGACGTCCGTTAGTTTAAATTTGGAGCACAAGCCAACTGGTGATCAAGAGCTCAATGATAGTGTCGATTTACTCGAGCGATGAATCATATACACACAGCAACAGCAGCTATCAAAGATGATACGGGTTTAACATTCTCGAGCGAAGAGTCCAAAGAGGCCTATACTCAAGCACTCCAGGATCGGCATTGTGGGCTGTATCAAGATGCCGTAAATGCTTTGGAAGCGATCATCGAGGTGAGCACAAATTCATCTCCTTCCGTGATACTGAAGTATTTCATACTGATGAACTATTTGGCAGAACGAAGCCGACTCGGAGAAACTTTGGGCTGAGCTTGCGATCACAGAATTCCAGCTATGGGAAGCCCACGTGAGGGCATTACACATGCCTTCCATTCTCGAGATTTCATCAACTACACAGTCCCGACGACCCCGTGACTTAACTGCCAATGCCAAGCCACTGCACACCATACTCCTACAAGAGGCCTATAGCACATTTCTCATTGCGATGGAGTACCCGAGCAGCAAATCGAGCCCAGAGTTGCTGCTACAGCTCGTGAGGCTTTACATTGAATTTGGTTCATACCGTGGTGCTCTTGCTGTATGCACACTGCTTGTTGAAGGCTATCCGACATCACCTCGGCTCAATGAGTCCATTTTCTTGTCAGCGTTAACAGCATCAGCTATGGATTGCCATCGAGAGAGCGCGCAGTACTTTCAGTATCTTGCCGAAGGACAATCATCGCTCCCGTATCGACTTGCAGCGTATCAATTCAGCTTGCTAGCAGCTTTAGAGCTCTCCCGAGTGCCAGGCATGCGTGCACTAGAGCGTGAAACTTACACTCAAGCGTACAAAGCTCTTGTTGCACTTCCTCCCGTGTTGCCATCAGAGAAGACTGCGCACACATTATTCACGACGTCGCGAAAGAACGAAGAGCAGCGAACATTATTATGGTGTCGTGATGTTCAGACGTGGTTGGATCTAGCGCAGCGGCTCGCTGGACCAGCCAATGCCCCGCTTTTAGTTCTTTCAGCTCTTCGTGAAGCTCGACGCAGGATGAACCCAGCGTCAGTTAAACTCCCTGGTGCAAAGCTTCTTCTGGAAGGTGCAAGTTTGCTACGTACTGGGGACGATCCGGGTGCAGAAAAGGTATTCGCTGAAGCGCTTTTGCGGCTGCCTCGGGATGAATACTATATCGCCCGTCATGAGCGATTCTTATTGGAGATATGCAGTCCTTCATGGCGAACACATTTCGCTTTGGAGCACAGGAGTGCAGCACGTTTGCAAGCATTTATTCGGCAGTGTTGGAGGTTGGCGAAGTGGCGTCTCGGTGTCGCTTATGTGTTGGAGCAGCGCCGCCATGCGATGGCATTACGGATTCAATGCGCATGGAGAGGGTTAAAAGCCCGACAGGAACTTGCATTTTTGTGCGAGAAGCAACGAGAGAAGGAGGAACTTGAGAATATTGCCATGGGTGACCAAGACGACAGACTGATCGAGCTACAACTGAATGCCGCCGCAAGGAAAATCCAATCACTGCTTCAGATCGCGCGAGACAAACACACAGTTCGAGCTCTCCGTGCTCGAAAAATTGAACGCGAGGCTCTCTTAGCGAGGTTTGCTGGTCGTCGTACCGAGCTTGGTCAACTTGGAGTCTTCCGTCGGTGGCGCAGTTTTGTTCTCACTCAAAAGCAGGAGCGCCTCAATGCTGCTGTGCTCATTCAGCGACAATTTCGAGCCTGGCGCAGCCGCAAGCTCTGTAAACAGATGCTGTTTCTGCGTCGACAACAAAATAGTATTCTGCAGCAGTGTCTTGCCCGACGCTCAGCATCCGTGTTATCACGTGTGTTTCAAGCGTGGCATACAGAACTTGTTGAGGGTCGAAAGCAACGTGACTGGGCTTCACGACTCATTCAACGAAGATATCGCTCAAGGTTAGCAGTTCGTCAGTATCATGTCGAGTTGCGACGCCACCGGGCTGCAACAGCCACGATGAATCGCTTGGTTTCGGATCGCAGGCGACAACTGCTGTTAAATTCTTGGCGGGCACTCGCAAACCACGCGCTCGTCCGTCGTCTGCGGAAACGAGGTGCGGCTGTGAATATCCAGAAGCACATGAGGGGCGTACTCGCTCGAAAGCAAGCTAAACGGGTTCGAACGCGCCGTCGACGAGCGCTCAATGTCCTTGCGGAGCTCACGCGTTCACGCGAATCCCAGCTGCTGCAAACAGTATTCGACCTTCTTCGTCAGTGTGTTCAAGCCTACCACAAAAGGAGATATGGTGCTGTAATACGCATCCAGGGACTCGTTCGGGGATTTTTCACTCGCCAAAAGCTCCATCGACGGCGTGTGGCAGAAATGCTGGTCAATGGGGCCGTAACATTTGGCAGTGGGCTTAAGGGCCAGCCCCGGGATATCAAATTATGGGCATGTCTGCTAGCTCTATCCCGGTGCATCTCACTGCGTCATGCTGCTGTAATTCAGGTGCAGCGGTGGTGGAGGCATAGGCGAAAGCGCTCTCGTACACTTCTAGTACTTGAAAAGCGAGCGGCGCAACGTCGTCTACTGGGTAGACTGCAACAGAGCTTCTACACCCTAGCACGGAGCTTCTTCCGACAACTTCGTGCAGAATGCAACGCCAAAAAATCCCGGCGAAACGCTGCAGCAATCAAAATTCAACGCCGACTCCGATGCTGGTTGATGCGTCGACGGTACCTCAGCACGCTTGACAGGCATTCGGTAGCTGCTCAGCGTGGCAAGAAAGCGGCAAAGAAAATAGCGTTCCAACGAGTGTGTCGATTGTTTTATGGCTGGCGAGAAGCCACGCGAGCGACAAAACGAGAGCAGTACGAGGCAGCTTGTCTTTTACAGCGAACATTCCGTCGTCACCGTGCACAGCGCCAAGCACGTTGTATCATGGCCAAAAAGGCTGCCCAGACACGATTATTGGCGGCAGCATCACAAAAGCCATTGGAGCGTTGCTTCCGTCAGTGGGAGGCCGCGGCTCTACTTGAAAAGAGTGTGCTGCAAGTGCGCAGCTCATCACTGACCAAGTCAAGAGAACCCACACCTGTCAGTGGCCAGCGAAAGCCTGGTACTGTTCCTGGAATCAAGTTGGACAAGCCTCTCACACTCGAGGAGGTAAGCTATTCCATTCTGTCAACGCGTATAATGATCACTAATCTCCTGACTTGTTTGCAGCGCGCCGAGATTCCGTCCATGCTCTTCTACACGCTTCTCAATCGTGTGCGCCAAACCGGAATATGCCAGCTCTCGTACAGGTAAACTCTAGTAAAATTAATAGCCCACGAAGCAGGCAACTTACTACTGTTCCATCCAGCGGCGGCACAGTGTTCAAGGGACCCCAGCTCCGACAACTCATTTCGCTTTCCACCAGCATAATTGTCGACAGTGGCGGTGGTCTCTTCACAACCAGTTCAACGTCCAGCAACTCACTGCTGAACCTCAACGAGCAGGTCGTGGACGCACTCGACGCGTGCTCCAGCTCCCCCTCCAACTGCCCTGTGCAGTCTCTCATCCTGTGCAACGCGCCACTCCGAGCTTCCCACGCGTCCGTTTTAGCAACCATATTGCGGCGCAGCTGGCACAGTTCCAACCTCGCGCTTGTGTCTGTCGTACTGGCTAACGTCCCGCTCGCTCCTGCGTCCGTCGTGTCCCTCGCGTGTGCATTAGCTCAGAATCCGAGCTGCTTGCAACAACTGGTTCTAGAACGCTGCCAAGTGGGTAGCGCCGGTGCTGCCGCGCTATTCGAGGCACTGACCTACAACCGAGCGCTATGGAAGCTCGACCTCAGTGGGAACCACATCGCGGACGCTGCTTGCCCCGCTCTAGCACGAGCTCTATTGGCCGACAGTCAGCTGCGCGTATTGGCGCTGAGCCGCAACTTCCTGTCGGACCGCGGCGTGTTGGCCTATCTGGCTCCAACACTGGCATCGAGTCAACTGGAGACGCTCGTGCTGTTGCAGAACCCGCGCATGTCGTCACTGGGCGTCGCCGCACTACGCCAAGCCGCTGCAGCTTCAAAAAGTCCGTCCTCGGATCAATTAGGGCTGCGCGTCGTTTCGGATTGAGCGCTGTGATTGGTGGATAAAAATGGCTAGATGTAGCCATCTTATAACATTCTGACAGCTGATTGGCTGCGTGTGGCTGGCTGGTGGAGGTACGTCATGGTGTCCGCCTACTGGTTGTGAGCCACTTGCTGGTCAGAACCGAACACGCCGAACACTCCTCCGACCCCGTTCAACATGGCCGACACCTCCCCCGTGACCAACCGCAAGCAGGTGGCCATCCTGGACTTCGGCTCGCAATACAGCCACCTTATCGCACGTCGTGTGCGTGAGTTGCACGTATTCTGCGAGCTCTACTCGTGCCTGGTGAGCGCCGACGAGCTGCGTCAGCACCAGCTCACTGGTATCATCCTGTCTGGCGGTCCGCAGTCCGTCTTCGATGAGGGCGCTCCCCACGTGCACCCGGAAGTATGGAAGCTTATCGAGGAGCAGAAGCTGCCTGTGCTTGGTATCTGCTATGGTCTCCAGGAGCTGGCCTTCACCAACAACGGAAAGGTGGCTCCGTCGCAGCACCGCGAGTACGGCAAGGCCATCGTGACCCGCAAGAACGGCGTGGACTGCGGTGGTCTGTTTGAGGGCCTCCCGGACGAGTTCCAGATGTGGATGAGCCACGGCGACAAGCTGCACCAGAACCCGGACGGATTCGTGGACATCGCGACCACCGAAAACTCGGAACACGCCGCCATCGTCAATGTGGCACGCAAGTTCTACGGCATCCAGTTCCACCCGGAGGTGACCCACAGCCCGCGCGGCAAGGACATCCTCCGTAACTTCGTGGTCAACATTTGTAACTCGCCCACGGACTGGGACATGCGCAGCATCGCCGACGCCTTCATCGAGGAGGTGCGCGAGACCGTCGGCCCCGAGGGTCACGTCATTGGCGCCGTCAGTGGTGGTGTCGACTCCTCCGTTGCTGCCGTGCTGTTGCAGCGTGCTCTGGGCGACCGCTTCCACGCTGTGCTCATCGACAACGGCCTTTTGCGTAAGGATGAAGCCACGGAAGTCGTTGACCGCCTGCAGACTAAGCTGGGAATTAACCTCAAATGCATTGACGCCTCGGACCGTTTCCTGGCTGCTCTGAAGGGTGTCACTGAGCCTGAGACCAAGCGCAAGACGATCGGCAACCTTTTCATTGAGCTGTTCCAGGAGGAAGCCGAGCGTATCGGCCACCCTGTGGACTTCTTGCTGCAGGGAACGCTGTACCCTGACGTGATTGAAAGCATCTCGTACAAGGGCCCGTCGGCCACGATCAAGACCCACCACAACGTCGGTGGACTTCCCGAGAAGATGCATCTGAAGCTCATTGAGCCGCTTCGTGAGTTGTTCAAGGACGAGGTTCGTGAGCTCGGAATGGCTCTCGGCATCGACGAGCCCAGTGTGTGGCGCCACCCGTTCCCGGGCCCCGGCCTTGCCATCCGTGTGCTTGGCGAGATCACGCCCGAAGCTCTGGAGACTCTGCGTCACGCCGACTCGATCTTCATTGAAGAGCTGCGCAACAGCGGCCATTACAAGACTACCGGTCAGGCCTTCTGCGTCCTGCTGCCGGTCAAGTCTGTGGGTGTTATGGGTGACGGCCGCACGTACGAGAAGGTCGTTGCTATCCGTGCTGTCAGCACGTCGGACTACATGACTGCCGACTGGTACCACATGCCGTACGAGGTGCTCGGCCGCATGTCGAACCGCATCATTAACGAGGTGCGTGGCGTCAACCGCGTCGTATACGACATCTCGTCCAAGCCGCCTGCCACCATTGAATGGGAGTAAGGCGTATAGGTGGAGTCCTCGCAGTAAGACACCACACCTTTTACAGTAACGTCAAGCTAATAGAGCAACGATACATGCATGTACACTAAACCAGATCAAATGAAGCAAAAGAGGGAGGCACGCTGTCCGATCATTTTTCAGGTCGTCTTGGATGAATTCTTAGCTTCAACTTGACCGTAACGGACTTTAAAATCGAGGTCACTGCAGAATGCACGATATCGACGGATACGAAACACTGGCGGTGCTAGGCACTGGGCAGTTTGGTAACGTGGTGCTCGTTCGTCGGAAATCGGATCGTAAGCTCTTCGCCGCGAAAATCCCTCATGAAGAGGACAATGCTGCACGGCAGGCAGCAAGACAGGAGGCTCAGCTACTGATGACCTTACAGCATGTTAACATTATACAATTCGTCGAACTCGTTGACAAGGATTCGCAGTTGGCACTTGTGATGGAATATGCCAGTGGAGGAGATTTGGAAGCATTCTTGCGGTGGCAACAAGAGAGCGTGTGAGCCCCTACACAATCTCGAGGCCAGCTTTTTGTTTACTGCTCTCACAAACTGCCATGGTGCTGCTCGTAGTGGTCGTCTGAGCGAGTCTGCAATAATGCGTATCTTCATCCAGATCGTGCTGGCGCTTCAATACTTGCACGAGCATCGTGTTATGCACCGGTAAGGCAATGAATATGATATTAACCATTGTTTGTTCTGTCACTCATTATTGAGTTTTGACTCATGGTTTAGTGATCTCAAACCTAAGGTAATTGCTGATCTGATAAGTCGGTCATTCAGCTCGACGGTAATCTTATCGAGTCACACTTGTATCGATTCTCCATCGCCAGAACATCCTGTTGGATGGCGACGGGATCGTAAAATTGACTGACTTTGGCGTATCCAAGCTCTTAACGAGCTCTTTAGACTTTGCACAAACCATGACAGGAACCCCGCACTACATGTAAGTTAGATCCTCATCATACTTCCTACTAACCATTAATATTCACGGCTTGTCCTTACCATTCGTTAGGGCACCTGAACTTCTGGAAGGTGGCGCCTACGACTACAAAAGCGACGTGTGGAGCCTCGGCTGTGTGCTGTATGAGCTCGCTGTCTTTACTCCACCATTCAACGGGACGGCACTCGGTGCAGTTGTTGGGAAGATTCTGCACGGGGAGCTGCTTCCGATTTCTGAGCAGTATTCTTCGCAGCTCCGGGCCCTTGTGTCTAATTTGCTCGAAAAAGATTCCAGCGTACGTGGATAATATGGATATCGTTGACAATGCGTTGTGCTCAAATTGTGTGTAACATATACTTGCAGAGACGACCAAGCTTATCGGACATCTTAAAGTCTGACGTCGTCCAGCGCCACATGCTGCAACTAGTCAGCGTTGCGACGTCACACCAGCCCATGCTTCTTGACCAGTTTGGTGCAAGAATTAATCTCCACGAGGTCATCAAACCCTTGGAGTCTGTGTCGCCATTTCCTAACTACCCCTCCATCCACACTGTGGACCACAACAGCGACGGTAATCACGACCAGGTACAGCACATGCCCGTCGCAAAGCCACCTAGGTTAATACAACCAGAGACAGACTTTGCTCGCCAACTCTTTTTCGAAAACCAGGTACGATGGCCTTAATCGAAATTTTCTGCCACAGCAAATCAACAATTGCCATTGTTCAGGCGGCTGCTCGAAGAAACAAAGAGAGAATCGATCAAGAGAGATCACGGGCAGCAGTATTTCTTGACTACAATGATACTAGCTTGCTTCAACAAGCCGTGGCTTCGAAGATGCTGAGCATTCCAGAAGTTTCCAATCCGACGAGCGGTAAGAACCTTGTGGGTTGGCAGCTCTTGTCAATAGACAACTAAAATCTGAATTGCGCTGTAGTGTTAAGCGGATGTGTGCCTCCACCAACGCCTGGTTCACTGAGATTTCGTGTCCACTCCTCGTTGTACGTCACAGAAAGAGTTGTTGCACCAAAACAGCAACAGGCAAAACTTGGCGCTAAACTAAACTTCGTCGTGTATTTTCCAGATCGAACTATGAGGAGCTTTTGAACGCTGAGCGACGACGCATACAGTTCGAGACGAGGGCGCTGCAAGAACGAATGCGAGCGATGCAGGCGACAGATACACGTCTGTCACTTCAACATGAAAATTAGTGTCAAACCTCAAAAGAGTGACATGCAATCAAGAGATGTGTATGCATTTTCAGTAGCTCTCCGTCATGACAAAGGCTAAGCAGTTCGTCGACTTCGGGTACGGTCCAATCCGTGCTACATCGTAATTAGCCCCCACACACCTTCCATTCCTCACACACAAATGCCACTAATCTACCAACAGCAAGAAGATCATTGCGATCGGGAAGAATTATGAAGCCCACGCGCGCGAAATGGGAGCTACCTCCGCCCCGAAGGACCCCGTGCTCTTCCTCAAGCCCACCACCAGGTAAATACTACTTGTCGGGCACGAATGGCCCTTTGAGATGCCTTTTAATCGAGATTGTTATGCATTGAGCAGCTACGTGCGCAACGGCGGCAGTGTGCTGCTACCTCCTGGGATCGGAGAGGTGCATCACGAAGTGGAGCTCGGCGTACGTCATCTTTTCTTAAGCTCTCGATGTATTTAGGTCTTATTATGGTTAATTTGTGGGTTGATCTGCAGGTGGTGATCGGTAAGGGCGGAAAGGATATTGCCGAGAGCGCCAGCATGGATCACGTCGCCGGCTACGTACGTAAAAATGGATGCAGCTTTACTGACTGACCTGTGAATTAATATATATGACGGGACCTTTTGTCAGGCGTTGGCGATCGATATGACAGCGCGCGACCTGCAGGCCAAGGCCAAGAAGGCGGGACTTCCATGGACTCACGCTAAAGGTCTCGACACCTTCACGCCAATCAGCGACTTCATCCCCAAGTCTGTGGTGCCTTCACCGCATGATCTCAACCTGTGGCTGAAGGTGGACGACGAGCTGCGTCAGAACGGCAACACTGGTGACATGGTGCACAACATCCCGTTCTTGATCTCTTACGTGAGCCGCATCATGACACTGGAAGAAGGAGACCTGCTTATCACTGGCACCCCGGAAGGAGTTGGCCCAGTCCCGGTTGGCAGCGTACGTTTCCACCTTTGTAGTCTTGCAGCTATATTTTTCATTCATGACATTGCTGTTTGCAGGTGCTTACGGCTGGTATTACCGGACTGATCGACGTGCGCTTCCCCGTAGAAACGCGTGTGTACAAGGCTTAGAAGTTCAGGATCTGTATGAACACCTACCAACTTCCATGGACCGTTTAAAGAACTCGTGAACATTTCAGTATGCTGGTGTTGTTGTGGAATATTAAACATTTCTAACGTTGTTGCATGGGGATAGCTGCCTCTACCAGCATGGAGAGTTTACGGATATTCTGTCTGCGTTTCACACCAGTGAAAGTCATACGTACATGCCAGCCACGGTAGATTGCCTGAATACGCAACGCCGCCGCATCATGTCGAAGGTTTCTAACAGCAGATTGAGCATAGGATCGGACCTCGGATCGATTTGAAGACACTCGAATCAACCGCATCAGTGCACCTAATACCCCGCTCTCCACTAGCCTTGAGCGCGCCACGTGGAGCTCCGATACGGCTGCCAATGCTCGAGTGGTCTCGACTAGCAAGGCTTCGCTCACACCTTTGTCGCTGCTATGGCCAACTGCATGATTTCGATCTAGCGGACTCACGTATCTTACAAGCACAGGCAGGAGCCCAGCATCCACAAGCTTCAGCACATTTTCAGGTCGTTCGGCAAAGTTTGCGATGATCTGAGCGACATGGAGGCGCGTGGATACGAGCGGATGGAAGGCAAACTGTCCCAGTGCTGCCAGTAGTGCAGGTTTACACAGTGTTAGTCGGGACGGAGCGTCGTGCGTGAGTTGTGCTAGAGCACTCAGTGCATCCACTTTCATTCCAAAGTCATCACCAGCCAGGATACCAAACAAACACTTGACGACACCACGTGCAAGTAACTCGATGTAGTGTTGATAGTCACTCTCGGAAGTTTGGCTAGACACTCGGGGAGAAGCAGGTGGACTCGAAGACGTGTCATCTTCTAACTGGTTGGGGTGTTTGTGTTGCTTGCTCTTGGAGCAGATCAAGAGCGTGAGAAGATTGATAACTGCTCGACGAACACGTTTGTCGGACGACGCGTACAGTTCCCGTGCTGCAATGTGATCGAGCACTTTGGATCGAATAACGTGCTCTCGGTTGGCGATGTTGCGAGCCATAGCGCAGAAGATCCCAAGTGTTGCACGAATGATTGCTGTAGCTTCCGAGGCTGGCCAAGTAGATACCGAGCGAGGGCGAGTTGAAGTAGCCGAAAATGGTCGCGAACTTGTTTTAGCCTGAGTGGAAATTGCTGCCGTGTGTGGGCGTTTGGCTTCTGTCTCAGCGATTGGTATACCATTAAAAGAGAAGCATAAGTGGACCAGGCGCGTCATCGCTTCAGCTTGCACGAGTGCTTCATGATTAACGTCGTCCTTGGCGACCTCGTCCAGAATGGCAACCACGAGCAGACTCACTTGAAGTGATGGCCTTGTTGAGCAGGATGATCCACGGCCAAGCACACTAAGTACACAGGATAGAAGTCCAATCGAAGCAAACCGACGAGCATTTTCTGTCTCGGAGAGCAGTAAATGCACGAAACTCAACAACTCCCGGCGAAAGACTGCATCTTTATCCAAGAACGGATCTCGTAATAGACCCGCGAGTGTCGTGAAGTGACCGGAATGGTAAAAAAACACTCTGTTATCGCACGAGACAGCCAGTTGGTGCAGCACTGAAGCAGCCAACGTTCGAGTACGGGTATCGCCTGCAGCACCTCTTGAAGTCTGCGGTGCACCACTGCCGGAACAGCATTTCAACATGAATGCGAAGCCTTCTCGTTTGGCCACAGCCTCGCGCCACTCATCGGTTGTTACCAGTCGTGCGACGATCTCGAAGCCTGCAAGTCGCAGCTTTTGATCTGTTGTAGTATGCAGCAAGGAGAAGACGCAGTCGATGCCACCGGGTGCTTGAAGAAGCTTCGTCTTGACAGCGGACAACCGTACAAGAGCAGCCAATGCTTGTGCGCAGTCCATAGAAATTCCCGGGTCCTCTCGATCTAGTGGTGAGCTCAACATCGTCAGGATTGCACCAAGCGCACCTACTTCGTCAAGAAGATCGAGATTCGCGGCTACATAAACAGCACAAAAGTAGTTAATTCAGCGCTTAAGTGCCATGAAAGTGTATATCAACGTACTGTTGCGACACAGAGAAGCTATAGCAGCAGCGGCGTCACGTCGGACTTCCACGAAGGGTGACCAGTAAATGATTTCAATCAGAGGACTCACGTCGTCAGCTTCAACATCTTGACGTCGCAGACTTTTAAGGACTTGGGCGCTGTGAAACGAATCTCGACGACGTTCACTCTGCATGGCGTTCAGTTCTGCCTCGCGCGCAAGTAGTTGCTGCCTCTTTGAGTCAGCTCGAAGAGCGACGGGAGCACTCCCATCGCTGACTCTGTCATGTGGCTCTATGACATCTACTTTAGCAGTATGTTGAAGTCCGTCGCTGCCACAATGTAGCCGTGATGGCTGCGATAGCCTTCGACCTAATGGAGGGCTGGCCACGATGCCCATCTCTTGCCTTGTTTTCTGATTCTCATCGATCTTTCGACTGTTGCTTGACTCCTTTCTAATATTTGTACGCCTACCGCTGATTGACGGTGCAGTGGCCATTGCAGCACGGAATTGCTGACGAGGATCTTGCGGCGTTGTCCGAGCTGTTGAAACATCGGGTAGATGCTTGGCGTTTGCTGTAGATGGGCGTTCATTCTTCTTGGATGTCGTTGAAGCTGTTGGAAAGAGACCTGCCGGAGGTGCGTTCCATCGGCGCTTAGCGACTGTAGCCGATGCGCTCCCAGGTCGAGATGGAGCTCGCGGTTTAGATGTTAGAGCGGGTGGTGCATTGGTACTCGTCGCTAACGGCATTGTAATGGTGGAAATTGGCGTGACTGTCATCGTCCACCTATATTTATCAATTGTTGAAGTGAGCTGTAGATCTAAATTCTAAAAAGCATCTAGATTTTGTATTTTTGTCTTTGCCTAAAATCTGAAATTAGGACAGCTGTAATTTTCAACTCAAAGTCGAAGAAGCAGACCAAGTGGCAGTCATGAAGAAGAAAGTAAGTGTCGAGCCAGCGCTTCCCCGTCCGATACGCCACCGCGCAGGGTTTTCTAACTAGAGGAACGTGTTTGATATGTATAGGTTCTGTTGATGGGCAAGTCCGGCTCGGGCAAGACGTCCATGCGCTCCATTATCTTTGCCAACTACCTTGGTACGACCCCGCCCTGCATATTGCTGCTAAATAGCGATCTCCCACTAACATTGTGTTCTTACAATTTTATAACTGATTAGCTCGCGACACGATGCGGCTGGGACCCACACGTACGTGATCGATAGCGCCGAAATTGAGTTAGATACGAGGAGATTAACAGGGCTCTGGCTGTTGCTGCTTTGTAGTGGACGTGGAGCATTCGCACGTGCGCTTCCTGGGCAACTTGGTGCTAAATCTGTGGGATTGCGGGGGGTACGACTGCAAAGTAGCGCTCTGCATTTACTGATACACCCGCTAATCTGGTTCTGTGCTGATTTTGCTCTTTACAGCCAGGATGCCTTCTACGAGAACTACTTTGAGAGTCAGCGGGACCACATTTTCCGAAGCGTAGAGCTGCTGATCTACGTGTTCGACATTGAGAGTCGCGAAATTGACGTACGTTTGATTTGGCAAAACTTAATGACTGGTTCTGGTATTGATTATCTATCG
>NW_008634126.1:2670607-2710241 GCF_000247585.1 Phytophthora nicotianae INRA-310 | reverse complement strand
CCCCCCTTACAGAAAGACATGGCCCACTTCGACGGGTGTCTGGAGGCCATCGACCAGAACTCGAGCAATGCGAAGGTGTTTGTGCTGATCCATAAGATGGATCTCGTGCCTGAGGACCAACGTGAGCGCGTATGTAAAGATACTCTTGCCATATTTGAAGCGCATACGATCTAAATTTCTGTTGAAATCTGCAGGTGTTCAACCAAAAGAAGGAGATGATTTTGGCGCGCACGGGTCAACTGCCGACTGTGTGCTTTGGCACCTCCATCTGGGACGAAACGCTGTATCGCGCTTGGTCGTCCATTGTGTACTCATTGATCCCGAACATGCAGGATCTGGAAAAGCACCTGAACAGCTTTTGCTCTATCTGCAGCGCTGACGAGGTGGTGCTGTTTGAGCGTGCCACTTTCCTTGTGATCTCACACGCTACGCACACGAACCACCGCGACATCCATCGCTTTGAAAAGATCAGCAACATCATTAAGCAGTTCAAGTTAAGCTGCAGCAAGACCCAGGCGCAGTTCCAGGGCATGGAGGTGCGCAATTCGAACTTCACGGCCTTCATCGATTTCTTCACCGCCAACACGTACATCATGATCATCATGTCCGACGACTCGATCCGTAAGTGGCGTTGGAAACCTTGTTGTTATCATGTTGTTACTGACGTTTTTCATTTGTTTTGATCAAATAGAACCGGCGACAATTCATCTGAATATCAAGGCGGCTCGCCCTGTATTTGAGGAGCACGTGCAACAGACGAGTTAAGTGCGTTAAGCAGTACCAGTGATAAGCCATTTGAGGAAAAACTGTGCCGCACATATTTGAATAACGTGACAAATCTAACGCGCGAAGAGCTTATAGTGCGAATTCAATCACCTTTATTGCATATACGCGTCGAGAGAGCTCTAGGATCTCCGTTGAATACGACATTCATTGAATCAAATTATTCAGATGGCGGCGGACTTCGGCTGGATGAGTTGGTTGATGCAAGCATGTACCCTCTGCGCCTCAATGCACGTAAAACCACGGGAGTGACAGCAAATGTAAGTGGCCACCGGACGGGGGCCAACACTTTGTACAGCGTGTAGGCGATGAGGAGAGACCCGGCTGAGTTGGTTGTTGAGTCACTCGCTGAGGTGGATAAGCCCACCGAGTCTAAGAGAGAGGATACGTCCACGCCGCTTGAGACGCCCACGTAGATGATAGAGAACGACAGAACCGACAGCACGATGTGCGTGCAGATGCCCACGCGGCCGTACTCGACGGCGAAGGTCTTGGCTCGTTGGCGCCACGACTGTCGTTGATGTTCTTCCGTGGGCTGCTCCAGCTCCTTCTCGAGATCCTCATCGCTCTGTAGTTGTGGTGGCATAAGTACAACAGCCAGTCAAAATGTTAATGTGTTGTAGCGGTCTCACGAGTTGTGAGTATTAGCAGATGGGATAACTCACCTGGACTGGGGATGATGATGACGTAGCCTCTCCCCTAAGGGGTGCCGTCTCTTTCGAGTCCTGGGACGTCCTGCCACTGGACCAGAGGCGGAAGTTAGCGCTGCGCCTCACAGCAAATGCAGACGGTGATGGAAAGCCGAGCACACGGCGTGGCGCAGCACCAGCGGCAGCCCCAGTGGGGACATGCGGCCAGCAGGAGATGGAAAAGACGCGGTTACTGCTGCTGTTAGGAGCCATAGATGAGAGAGACCGCGCAACGAGCAGCTGTACATTCGATCCGGAGCCGACACCGCGCCGCGCCATGCTCTCAACCACGCATAAATACCTCAATCCGCCGCGAAGCATCATTGCAAGGAAGAGAAAGTGACGACAACAAGCTTGATGGCCCCTGTATTTACTTTTGACCAATGAACATACATATCGAATACGACACTTCATTTCGGACACGGTATTTTATTGAACTGCCGCATCTTGCATATCATCACTTGAAGAGCGAATGTCTTCGGCTCCGATCCGCGGCCTCTGGGCGGCGCGCGGTGTGCTCCGTCGCAATACTCGTGGGGTATTAACTGCTGATGCGTATCCCCGGTTAGTGCTGCGGTCGGCGGGCGCCACCCAGCGTGAACTCTCCATCACTAAAGGAGACATTTCGAGCAAGTCAAAGCGAGGAGGAGACGCAGCGGAAGACTCGACGCACCAGCGCCAGCGATCCTCATTCCTGCGCAGCATCGACTTGAGCAACCCGGCGGCGCAGCGGAAGTTGTCCAAGCTGATCCAGGAGGTGGTGAAGACCAAGGCCAATACCGGCGGTGCGATGCTTGTACTAAGCAATGCATTAATTAAAACACGATAGGGTATTTACTCTTTTGAGGCAGATTTTGTGCCACAGGTAGTCATACAGAGCCTGTGCACGACGTACCGAGGTATGGACATTGACGAGAAGAAGCAGTTCCTGCTGATCTTGGCCCAAGACTTGCATATCGACACAGCCATGGCTTTGCAAAGTGCCGCTCAGTTCGAGCAGAACATGAACAACATCAAGGATGCTCGCAGTGGCGACGTGAACTGGGAGCACGAGAACGTGGAGAGGTACCTTCGAACGTTCAGGAATCTCCGCAATGCACTCGCGCCACTTTACGAGGTATTGACATGTGCAGTAAGTGGAAACTATAAAGCATCTGACGACTATGGTGCGTGTGCTAGACGTTCTTCCAACAAATCCTGTCACAACGAGAAAACGGCATGTTGTTTTTGGTACACATGCGAGCCGACTTGTTGCAAGTGTTGCGCAAGAGCGCGACTCATTCCGAACTACCAGCTCTTCGTTCACTTGACGCAAGCTTGAAAGTAAGTAAACACAATACGTGGGATAAATTGTCGGTTACTTATTTGCTTCTGTATAGCACTTTCTGGCATCATGGTTCAGCGTTGGGTTCCTGAAGTTGCAACGTGTGACCTACGAGCACTCTCCTGGCCAGCTTTTGGAGAAGATCATTCGCTATGAAGCTGTACATCCTGTGGGCACGATTGCTGAGCTTAAGAGGCGGCTTGGTATGGCTTGAAAGTGAATTACACCTGAAAGTTCTCCCCACAGATGACAAAATTATGTTTGTTTCTCCTTCTAGGCAATGGACGGCGTTGCTTTGCGTTTTTCCACCCAAGGTGAGATATTTGGAATTGAACAATTACGGAAGCTTCTTACAACTATACTGAAGTAAGTATTGCGTTTTCTTTCAGCATTCCGGATGAGCCCTTGGTCTTTGTGCATGTAGCATTGATGCACGAGATCGCATCTAGCATGCAGTCCATTCGTGACGAAACGGAGCAATTATCAGAAGACTCCCAAGCTTACGCTGCAATCTTCTACTCCATCTCGTCGACGCAAAAGGGACTTGCGGTAAGACTGGATAATTTATAATTGTGATAGCCACAAGTTTGCTAACTCGCCGTATCTGTATTTCACAGGGGGTTGACCTGGGTAATTTCCTCATTAAAGAGGTCGCTAAAGCCCTCAAGACGGAGCACCCACACTTGAAAACGTTCGCAACGTTGAGCCCTTTGCCCCAGTTCATGCTATGGCTAGAAACACAGCGGTACAAAACTGATGAGTCGCTGGTGTCCCCGCTCGAACTGGATGCTCTGATCGATGTGTTAGAAGAGCGTGGGAACGCCATCCAATCGGACGCGACTCCTGTTTCCATTGTTTTGGATACACTTTCGATCGATAAATGGATCAAAGACCCGGAGTTGGTTACATCATTGAAGCCTATCATGCTGAAGCTCGGTGCCCGCTACATCTATCATGAAAAGAAGCGTGGGAAGGCGTTGGACCCTGTTGCGAACTTTCACGTCCGAAATGGCGCCATTTTCGAGCGTATCAACTGGCAGGCAGATCTGTCCAAGAAGGTGCGTAGGGTCTGGACTATTGGATACTTGCTTTGCATATCACCTTTTTACTGAGTTTTGGCTGCTATTGTGTTTATTCTGTTTAGGGCCTTGCGCAAAGCGCTGGGATGATGATCAACTACAAATACGATTTGGCTCATGTGGAGGCAAACAATGAGAATTACTTGTTGCACAACATTATCCCAATTGGGCTTCAACCGCAGCAAGTGCTTGGAGCGCGCTCCATTTAACCGAGAACGAGTGGGTCTACTTCTGGAAATTTCTCTGTTTTTGTGACATGGTTGGCCACATCTCGAGAATTTTGGTATTCCTTGAAGAGTCGTGCAACTAAACCTCCGTAGATTGGCAACGTGAAGTCAAGATGGTCCTGGCGCAAGACGAGATCGATGCTTGCCGAGAAGCATTCCTGGCATTCGACAAGGACCGGTGAGGACGTCATTAAAGGATTTGGTGGGAATAGTGGCCGATGACGCGGAATTTGTGTGGTAAAAATTAGGAGTGGCACCATTGATGTCTGGGAGTTACGGCAAGTGCTCGAAGGTAGATAGTGGTTTTGCACGTTTGAATATGATGATAACTTTGTTGTTAACCAACTCGATTAGCAATGGGACAGCAACCGACCGAAGAGGAGTTGTTTCAGATGATCAGCGAAGTAGACGAGGATATGAGCGGCGCTATAGGTATTCAAATTGTTACTTGCCGACGGTGGTAAAATTCTTAAACTCGTTATGACTTAGATTTTGCCGAGTTTCTACAGGTCATCGACAATCAAAAGGATCGAGCCGCTATGTTTGAAGACGACAGTGACATGAGTACGTACAATACCTCTTTGTATTGGGGACATCGATAGTATGCTTACATTTACCCCTTTCCGAGCAGTCGATGCATTCGTTGCATGCGGTGGCAAGCCAGACAAGTCAGGGTTCGTGCGAAAGGAGACACTGGTGAAAATTATTAAAGGCGACTTTGGTCTTACTATCAATATTGAGGAGATGATCAACAAGCTGGATGTGGATGGCAGCGGAGAGATCGAATTTGACGAGTTCAAGGCCATTCTGACGTGATACTGTACAGGAGCGAAAAGCAAGCAATCTTTCTATAATACTACTTGTATTAATAGTACTTGTGAGTTATGTTCGTGAGGAATACTACGTAGTACATAATGTCAAGATCACACGTGGCTACTGTTGGCTTGACAGGAGTCGTATTCGTTGCCTACCTCATCCATAATTGGATGCACATGTTGGCGGTTCACTTTTACAATGTGATCGACCAACCTAGATGCAAAATACCTCGTGAAAAAAAATCAAATGCTGCCCATACACGTATTCTTTTGCATTTGCTGGCATGAATCCACTGTTTTTTGTGCTCTCTTACCAACGGAGATTCTGATTGCTGCTTTCGCCAGTTGCCTCAAGGCAACTAGGCCGCATATACAAAGAGGCTGTTGCGAATGGATACAGCGACTTCGTTCAGCGATGGGTGCCAGCTAGTCTGTAAGATCTTCTTGGAGAAATCCAATGCGTCCGGGTCACCTGGAGTCGGCATCGCGGCAATCTGTTGCGCGATACCTCGCTGTGGCATGGAGTGGCGGCGACTCACCCGTGCGGTACGCGGTGTGATGGAAATATCGGCACGCCCGTAGCGGTCATAAATATGGAACTCGCTGTTGTACGAGCCCGTGATGAAGTTGTTGCCGTCCCCGCTGACTGCGCACTCGAATTTATCGAAAATGCAATCGCTCTCGTACAGATCTCCCAACCGCGGGCGAAGGTGCTCGTGGATCTTTATGTTAAAGCAATAACATGAGACCACAACATGTTAGTTCATATTGCGTCAACAGAATACGGTGCACTTACATTAATTGTTTGAACTGGACGAGAGTTCATGTTGATGTCCCAGACTTTAAGCGTGAGGAAGTCGCGTGCAATGATGTAGCGACCGTCCGGAGAGAATTTGATATCCGAGATGGACGCAATAATCTCAGAGAAGAAGCTTCGAGCTTCAGGGTCTTCTTGCTCTTCAAACACTACAGTGGCATTCCAGCGAGTCAAATAATGTAGCTCCGAATATCGCAACAACCAACACTAAAATGTGCGAACCTTGTGAGTATGCGTCGCATAGAGCCGATTGTCGCATGTCACCTAGCTTGATGGCGCCACGACTGGTGCTATACATCATCGTGTTGCAGTGTGTAGGGTGGAAATCCGCAGCTGTGATGACTTCGGTGAGCTCTTCCATGTTCGCAGGCTTGATGTCGACGATATCTACACGAGCACGTATATTTGTTAGAGCGACAGTCAATTTCAACCAGCGGTAAATACTCACTGAAGCTTTGATTAGAGATACCAAGACTCCATAAGTTCACGCGTAGATCGTCAGCCGAAATGAACGTCTCTCCGTCGCTGTTTATCGCGATCGAGTTGATGTGGTATGTGTGTGCGTTTGAATACACCCGCTTGGCTGTGCTGGTCGTAACTTGGCCTCGGGTGTGTATTAGCGGCAGCCGAATAAGTTCCGGGGTAATCTGTGCTCGTGGGACGTGCGCAAGACTCTGTTCATTGTACGTCGTGACCTCACGGACGCTGCGCTCGTGTATCTTCCAGAGTTTGATGGTCTTGTCGTTTGTCGACAGCAGGCAATGGGATCCGCCTGACGGACGGCACCATTTGATCTGATTGATCTTTTCCTCTATCTCGAGGCTTTTGAGGTAGTCAAACTCGGCGTTGTGGCTCTGAAACTCCGTGTACAACTGGTATTGCGGGTCGCCACTCGTTCCGCTGTACATGGATTGATTCTAATTTACGTACGAACCATATACCGTTAGAAAACCACTCGAAACACATTGCAGTGAATAATCAACCAACCGATGCTGGGTTTCCGTGGCGGCAGTAGATGGAGATGCGTCCACCTTTGTTTCCTGTGGCTAGAAAGTCTCCCGATCGGTCATATTCAATTGCAGAAACCACCTCGGCTGCAGAATTAACGTCCAACAATTGTAATTAATAATAACCAAGCCGACAGACAATCATTCAGACCTACCTTCCACAAAACTGCGTGTGCTCTCCCCTGCCGAAAAAACTTGTCCCCACTCGGCGTCAGCTTCACGTGTGGGTTCCGCCATGTCAACTTCTAGCCCGTCCGTCACGCTCTGCTTGAGTCTCGACAACGCACCCACTCGGGCCTCTTCAATGTCCCCCTGTAAATTTGCTTGAGTCATGCAGTAAACGCTGGCGGGGGTATCAAGTGCTCTCCTCTCGGCCCGCAGTGCTGAGGAGACGAACGAGTCGTGTGTGGGGATGGTTGGCCTGGCTGGTTGCCTGCTGACCTAAAGCTGTGCCTATTCTCGCCGCGGAGGATCTCGAGGTGTTGGATGAACTCAAAGGGCCGCTGGGAGGGGAGTTTCGTTTCTCACACTGACAGACAGGCAGGCGACCGCTTAGAAATGGACGGCAGGAACGAGATTGAAGCGGTGACGGTGGCCTATAAAGATGCAAATCGCGGGCAGCGACGCTGGCACTGGATGACTCGCACGCACGAGCTTACAATCTGCGGAGGCGCCAGGCTGTGGCGATCGATCAGCGACGAATGAAATGAGGTCGGGCCCAATGGTCGAGCTTGACATGCATCGCGATCTTCAATCGCCTTTTTGTTCCATGGATTGTTTCAACCAATCATCATAAGCGTACCCATTTTAGCCGCGTCTTTTTCACCAATCAGCAAGCGAAGGACAAAAATCGAAGCACCAAAACAAGTAGAAACGGGACAGCGGTATCAAAACACGTCAAGCATATCTTGCAACAAAGGTAGTGTTTGAGATTTCAAACGTTTTACTGCTCTGACATGGTCGAGGCGAACTTTCAATGTAGTACTGCTGACTTACTGAACAAGATACATGAACGCGCTGCGTAGAGAAAATGAGCGGTGTCAGCCTTAAATTGAGAACTATTACGAAGACAGGTTGCGATTCAGGTGATCGTGAAGCTGTTCAGCCGTTGTGTGTGTTATAAGGTTAGCCGTATTAAGCTACTAATTATGGCTCAGCAGTCCAGTACAGTTGTCAAATAGTACGTGAAATGAATTCCTGTCGTTCTCGCAATCTTGGTGCTGCATTGTTTCTGTCGTTTGGTACCAGGAACAGGTTCCTGAACCTTGATCAGCAGTGGCGTTGAAGGGATTTCTTGGACAGCAGCTTCCTGCGGCAGCAGTGCTGGACAGCCTCAAAGCCAAATGATGTTTTCCTCAGACGATCCAGTGACTCTACCCGTCACCAAGGTGGTGAGTGGCTCAACGTGAGCATGGCAAGTACCCGATGACTCCCGCAGCAGCAACCTGGTAAATACATTATCTCCTACCGTGAACGTGATGATTTTAAATGCTATGCTTCAGCGAGCATGAACCTGAAAACGAAAGTTTTCGTAGCTACATGTATTTGATGATGATGATGGAAAGATCTGTTGATTGGGTTATATCCCAAGATATTGCATTTAGTAAGCCTACTTGGACTTCGTCGTATTTGACGATCTGATAATGACTCTCCTTCTTCTACCATGGCTCGCTCCTTGGTCACCTCACAATCTCGCTCTGCTGGATCGATACATCGGGCTTCACGGGGGACACTTTCCATGAGGGCATAAATTATTTTCTACAATTCAATTGATAAATTTAATCAGCACAGCAAATTAATTTTAAAAAAACAACGATATAAATGTAAAATAATATTATTGGCAAACACCAAATTGACGACGACGTTCATCAGATTCTGGAATGGCGAGAATGGCCCCGTCACGTACGCGCGCCGTCAAGGCACCCGCCGCCTCCGCTGCTGCTCGTAAGCGGCGCCGGACGTCTCCCGATTCCTCTTCTTCCGAGGATGAGCAGGAGTTGGTGAAAGACACGCGTCGAGGCCGCGGCAAGCGGCAGAAGGCCAGCGCCATTCTAAACGAATTCACGAGTCTGGACGCGCTGCTGAGCAACGACCTGGCAGAAAAGCGTAAACGCGAGAATCGCGAGCGCAAGCTGCAGAAGTTGCGCCAAGAGAGCGAGACTGTGGACAAGGATGCACCGCTGGGAAAGCTCATGAGTAGCATGGACACCAACATGTCGACGCTTTCGGGTGACAGCTATCTGTTCTCGGCCCCAGAGGTGACAGTCACGGAAGAAAAGTTCGGCTATGTATTCACACCAATGACCGAGGTCTGTGACTTGACTGCCGAGAGACTATATATGATATATAAGGACTAATTGCTGCTTGGTGGTTTGATTGATTCAGCCGCTGCCGTACCGCACGTACAAGGCGACGGAAAATGAGCTACAGAGCGACCTCAAGCTCGTGTACGAGACCATGCAAACTACTGACGATGAAGAGCTGAGCGGACTTCTGTGGTCCAAAGCCATTTTGATTCGCTGCATGCTCAAGCGCCAGAGTGAATCAACCAGTCGAGACGCTGGGATGACGCCCATAATCCTACCTTCAAAGATTGGATCTTGGTTATTTATGACGAGTACGTTGTGAGAGTGCTGGTGGATGGAGATATGTTATACGAAATCTGACTAACGATGTTGTGTTTTGCTAAAGTGTCAACTCACAGCAATAGCCACGTGGTTGGAGGGTGCTTCAGCAACCTCTTTTTGATTCAGAGCTCCGCTAAGAAGATGTTCATCCCGAATTTAAACTCGGCTCTTCCAGTGGCGTGTTTTTCGCATCCGATTGAGGATTTTCGGTCAGCGTTTGGCACCAATACCCCTCCTATCGAAATGGAATGGGAGCCGTCCATCTACGACTTCCTCAATGCCTTCCGTGCATACGGTTTCCAAGACAGTAAACGATCGATGAGTGTAAAAAGCAAGATCCCTGCGACGCCCCCGTCCACAAAGAAGCGCGTGCTGCCCTTCCCGACCTTGAATATGCACTATGTGCTCATGTACTTGGTACTTTGTCTGCGCACCAAGACGCTGAAGTTGGAAGGATATGACGCATTCAGTTTTACGATGTTCTTCCTGCGCATGCAATTTGAAAGCGATATTCATGCCAGTATCGTAGACCTGGCTACCATCTGTATCGAAGAGCTACTGGACGTGTTTCCCCGAGCTGAGTGGCGACGCGAGTGGGCACCGCAGCTTGTGCTCCGCATTGCTGGAGCGAACGAAGGTCTCTTTGATTCAGCCGCGGGCTGGCTTGCTGTTGCCCGTCGACTTCCACGCACTATGCGTGGCACACAACTCACTACGGGATTGGCAATCTACGTCCTGCAACATCGAATCGACAAAGATCCACAGGAAGGGGTACGTTAACCTGTTAGGCTTCATGAGTAATGCGCTATCGGTCGTTCTAATGCTTTATAATTGTGTGTAGGCAACGTCGGAAAAGCCTTTAAAGTTTCCGATTCAGAGTGGACTTGTGGTGGATATCGTGGCTGGCATTGTGGAGGACTTGACCCAGAAGTATGCCGAGACACGCAAGAGCAGCAAGGACTCGAAGAAAACGCC
Source organism: Phytophthora nicotianae INRA-310 (assembly GCF_000247585.1). Taxonomy (NCBI): domain Eukaryota; phylum Oomycota; class Peronosporomycetes; order Peronosporales; family Peronosporaceae; genus Phytophthora; species Phytophthora nicotianae. Next base: position 2,699,898 of record NW_008634126.1, on the reverse strand, counting down.
GCCATTTGATCTGCTGTGCAAGAAGGTCGCCCTGATGGACCTGGCACTGCAGGCGTTCCTGAATATTCTCACCGCAAAGGAAATTAAAATTATGCTGGGTAAGCTAGATCAGCTTGCTGACGCTCACAAGTCTACAATGTCGGCGAAATGGCACGAGCTCAAGACGTTGGTCAGTCTCATGCATCGCAAATACTCGCTGGAGAATTTGCGTATCGGCCGCGTCCGAAGTGCATCGCCGTCTGCGAAAACCGTGTTGGCGTTTAGTGACGATGAGTAGATATGCAACAAGGGATAGAGATTAACTGGACCTCGTTGAGTTTTATGTCGGTAGCACTAGTGCTGCTCTTGGACCAGTGCCGCATACTGTTTCTGCAATTTGACCTCAATGAGCTGCTGCGAGTTCACTTCGTTCGCCAAGCGTGCCATGCGAGTCTCCAGCGCCCGCGTCTCAAGACTCGACAGGTTCTCGAAGCATGCCTGCTCAATCGCAGTGTTCTGAAGCTCTGTCATCTGGTCGCGCAACAGCTCCAGACCCTGCTGAGCGCGGCGGTAAAACCCACCGTTAACAACTTTAGCACGTTCGTCCAGCTTTTGGGCACGCTTGGCAAGGAACTGCTCCGTTTCCTTGAGTTCAGCAAAGCGAGCTTGCACAGCACGCAGCTTGTCCTCGTCGGACGTAGAAAATTGGAAAGACACGCCGCTCTTTCCTTCGCCCTCAGCTTTGCTCAGATAGCGCGCTTGCACTTCGTCCCACTTCGTACCAAGAACTGAGGCGTCCTGGGACTTCCAGACGTCGTTCACTCCAAAAAGACTAGCCTCAATCTGCACCATTTGCCGAGCGCGCTTCATTTCGCTGTCAGAGAATTCTTGCAAGTTCGGGACTGCAACCGCATTCGACGATTTCTTGCGTTTCTTGCTCTTCTTGGTCTTGCCATCATCCACGGGGTATTTGACAACATCGTGCTCCAGCATTCGGTACATTTCGTCTGCCACCTCATTCACCTCGCTATGAATCAGAACTTTCTTCACCTTCGAAGGACGAGGGAGCCCATTCTGTACAGCTGTAGATCGTCGCTTAAGTTCACGTTCTCGTTCCAACTCGCGCTGCTGCTGCTCACGGACTTCTCGCTCGCCAGCGTCCTCTTCACGTCGATTAGAGGTACGATTATCGTCAACCTTTTCTTTCTCCGGGATGTTAATTTCATACTCGTTTTGAGGAGCAGGCAAGCTATCGAATCCCTTGCGTAGACTCGCAGCCAGTCGCTTTGTCCGAGCCTTCTCCGCCTTAGCATTTTCCGCCTCTGTGCCGTAAAGCTGTTCCGGGTTAATGCCTAGCTCGTCGCGCAGAGGTGTACGCCCAGCAGACATTGGCGTCTTTTCACTGACTACATTGGACATAGCAGATGACGGGGTCCGAGATGGGGTAGCTCCAGCATAGCCTGTTCCTTCGTAAAGCTCGACATTCTCTCCGCCTAAAAGAGGGGTCGTACTGTTTCGCATGGCGAGCAGATTCGCCGTTTCCTGCATAATATTCTCGTGCACGTCACGGCTAGAAGGCGTCGCTGTTGCACCTCCAGTGGTAGAACGCAGAGGAGTGGCACTGTAGTCCCCCATTAGCGCACGTGTCTCGGTAGCTGACCCATTTTCAAGAGCGAGAGCGGCTGCATGAGTGGCATGCATGCCCAGCTTCGCGAGATCGCTCAATTCGTCGTTAGAAACCACAGGAGCTGGCAACTCGAGCGGAGTTCGCTTGATCGCATTGATCGGGTCGTTTTTCTCATTCACCGCAGCGATGATCTGTGGCAAATTGGACTTCATAAGCGACTTCTGTCGCTTGGCATCCTGTTTGCGCTCCTTCTTCTCCTGAGCGTCACGACGCACGCCCTCGAGTTTGTCCAGCTGCAGAGCTGCACGCTTGGAGTCAAGTCCTTTACTTGAAATCTGCTTTTCCTCGGTAACGTCGTAAAATCCAGCAGGGGCTTTCTTCTCGAACGGAATCTCGCTGGAATAGTCGATGAACTTGCGTTTCTTCATGTTTACTCTCGGGTTGGACGACATGATACCGGCAGCCTTCAATTCGCGTTTCTTCTGCAATACAGCGAGACGCCTTGCCTCTTCCAACTGCTTCTCACGAGCCTTTCGCTTGGCTTTCTTGCCCTTGGTGTTTGCCAGACGAGCTCTGGCCTCGGACAGCATCTCCTTCTCGTCTTCGTCCATATCCACGGGATCGGGACGTGCAGGTTTGTTCTCTGGGTTGGGGTCGATCTCTCCAGGACGAAGACGTCTCGGATCGTCACTGACCTCGACGCCTTCTTTCTGTTGGGCTGCATCCAGTAGCCGCTCGTAGTGTTCCATGCATTGAGCGGCTGTACGGCCTACGATGGGGGCGATGGTACGCCACTGCGAGGGCATGAGCTTGGCCAGATGCAGCAGTTTTTCCTCCTCTTCGCGACTCCATTCGGTCTTCTTGATGCTCGGGTCCAGCCACTCATACCAGCGGGCCTTGCACTGCTTCGCTGACTTGCGCGACAGCAGCGACGCGACGCGCGCCCACTGGTTCATACCGTACTTCATCACGGCCGCCTTGAGGATCTCATCCTCCGTGTTCTTCCACACGCCGCCCTTGATCATGATCCGCATGGCCGTCACAGAGAGGGAGCGAGCCGAAGCACCGACAGAGAGCGAGATGCAGGAGCTTTTAGACTGGTGTTGGTTCCCAGTTAAACCTCGCCACACCACTCACACATAGTTGGTGTATGAGTGATGTGGCATGTACATTGAAGTTGTGTATCATCTGAGTACCATAATGGAGCAGCGAGGGCGGACGTTTGCGGCACAGCTGCAGTTCATGGAGCGTAATGGGCGCGCACTAGAGGAGCTGGTGGCCAAGATGATGAAAGCGCGAGAGGAGCAGGAGGCGTTCCTAGGGTCGTTTGCTAAGAGTCTTGAGGACATCGCGGCGCAGGAAGAATGTGAGCCGCTGGCACAATGTCTTGGGAGTCTGGGCGAGTGCGGTCAGAAATTGGTGAGCGAGAGCCACGACGTGATGATGCTGCGACCCGAGATGGAGGTTTTGCAGGTGGTTACACAGATTCAGGACTGGGCTATAGTACCCATGAAGGTGCGAAGCAGAAACTAGAGGGGTGCAGGCAGAGGAGGGATCTGACGGCAGAGTGATGCAGAGACTGTTGGAAGATCGGGAAAAGGCCATCAAAATTGAAGCCAAGCTGCAAAAGGAATACGATGAGCTGAGGGTACGTGACGATGTGATGATGCGAAGGACGTGGTGCTGACAGTTAATTGCAGCGAGGAAGCTCGGCTAAGGAAAAGGAGAAGAAGCTGAGGATGCTGTCGGACCAGAAGCGGCGAGTAGAGAACGTCAATGCCTTGCTGGACACACACATGGACAACTTCGACCGGTACCGCATTCAGAAGATGAAGGTGCGACCATTGGGTTTGATTTATGGGTTCGAATTAGGTTGACAATCTCATCAATGCCAATGCAGAAAATTGTGAGTGAGTTGGCTCGTTCGCAAGCATTTTACCATGCAAAAGGACTGGAGCTCTTCGCAGTTCCGTGTCAAGACATTGCGAAGCTCCAGTCGACGGATGCAGTCAAAAGAACACCACAATCTAACCCTGCAGAGCCAAGCAAGGTCGATCCGTGACAAGAACATACCTTTCAGGTGTGTGTTGTCCCAACAATCTTGGCTTGGTCCTTATCGTTGCCGCTCAAGTGTTATTGTGTACACTGCCGAACTGAAGCTATGATCCCGCCGATGAGCGCCCTCTTTCTCGTTCTTTTCTGCGTTTGCTATGACCAAGCTTTGCCATACTCTCCTGCAACTTTCTCCAGAACGAACCCTTCTCTCTTGGTGTGCACTGCGGACTATCAGTGCCGATGCCAAACTGCTGCCGTCGTGCAATACCAGGTGAGGCCGTCCAGCTCTGTGGGGAGTAACAGTAATCTTCCAGTAACTTGTCGCTGTAAAAGCATCGTTTCTAGAGCGCACAAGTTGAATTACGTGAGCCATTCATCCCTTAGTCGCATATTATGTTAGCTGGTAAGTACCCACCTCTTCGAATTTCTCGTACACCAAATGCACCGGGACATTTAAGTAATTTGCCAAGCCGAGCTGTAAACTGAGCAAAAGGAGAGTATCACAAGTTAGTACTTGACCCCGTTTTGGCTTACACAGCAACGGTGTTGGTACCTCATTTGAACTTGCTGAAGAGATATTTCTCGTCGAGAAAACGTCGGGGTCGCTTGTGACACAAACGATACGCCGTAGTCGGACTGAAAGCAAAGCAGGAATCCACCAATACCTTTAAATAAAACGTTTTGACTCAGGGGGATACAGCATCATGAACGTACCTGTGGCAAATGCGAGAACTTGACCGAGTGCTCATACATGTGCCGATAGACTGCGTCACTCAGAGATTCCAGCTCACTACCTCGCTCCTCACAGAGGTGTATTCTGTCGACGAACGATATCCACTTTATTGCAAGAAATACGTTGTCAAAATCAGCATAATACTCATATGCAAGCTTAAAACAACAGAAAAACTTACCTCAGCCATGGTCTCTTCCGCGGTGTATTTGTGAATGAAATGATGTTGAAGGAGTGTTTTTGCAGATGGGCGCTCGTCTGGGTCAATTGTTAGGCACTACAAATACACAGACGTCATCATTCGGGAAACGCATAGAAGGATTAACAGTACTTATCGAACCTGATTGATGAATGAGCGACATTCCTCGGAGAATGACTGTGCGGGTAATTTAAGACATTGTTCATTCGAAACCTGCAAGAGAAACAGCGGCGGTATCAGCTAAAAAAATCGTCAAATAAACAGCTTATCAACCAACAACTTACGGAATCAACCAAGCCAAAAAATCCATCCTGGGTTGGAAGTGGATAGCGACCCAATGCAACAGATATTAAGGCAAGCCCAAAGGACCAGATATCAGCTGGAAAATAAAGTAATAAAGAGTAGGTTAGCACAGTTTTCTTTCAGTAAGCGAACGCAAATATCGACCTTTATCTCACCTGGGTAGGAATAATCGCCACCGCCTATCCGTTCAGGGGCCATATACAGAAGAGTGCCCACGAAAGTTTTTGTTGAGGTGGAGTTATCATTCAGAGTGCGTGCCAAACCAAAATCCGAAATCTTGACTTCGCCTTGTCTGTTCGTAAGCAAGTTGTGCGGCTTGATATCGCGATGAACCATTCGCTTGTTGTGGATATGGGCTAATCCATGCAACACGCCAGTTGCTAGCCGCGCTAATACCTTTTCATTCTGACAGCCACCGCGCAAAACGATATCTTGTAGTGACCCCGTACTCATGTATTCCATGACCATGCAGATGGAATTCTTGGGACGATCGACAAATGCATCGTAGAAGGAGACGATGTAGGGACTGGGCCTGCCACACACCACACAGTAGTTTTCTTAGCTCACTGTGGTATCAGTTCACCAGTTACAACCTCGGGACGTACTTCGCTTTGGGATTGCTGGTGTTTTTCCGGGCAGCAGGATGTTTAGGCACCGGGTTATCATTATTTGCCATGGGTACAAGGTTTGAATAAAGCGCATGGAGTTCTCGGACCATTTGCCGACGCTGACCTCGCCCATACACGGGAACATCCTTCACCATGCAAAGAACATTACCAAAAGTGAGCAAAACGCACAAAATCTGTCCGTGCCAAGACACCCACTGACCTTGACGGCGACTACTTTCAATGTCGGGATGTGGATAGCCTTGTATACCACGCCAGAAGCTCCACGGCCGATCTCTTTTACACGCTCTAGGTTTTCTTGTAGATGGAGACACGCAGCATCAGGAGATGAAATGCCAGCCTCCGATATAGCAACGTTCCTGGTTGTGAACATGCCATGATTGGGAGAATAAGCACTTCCTGCACTATGTCGTCCGCCATCTTTACAGTTCAATTTCATATCATAGCGATGAAATAAAGCAAAAAGTTAGACCTAGAGCCAAAACCCATAAAACCCCAACAAAACGCACCGCTTGGAGATGGAAGATCCGTTTCTGAGCTGGAACTAAAATTCAATTTCATCATCGCCTGTTGAGCAGCACTAGGTCCATGTAGAGGGGTACTTGATCCCGAAGCTGCAGCTGCTGCAATCACAGCTGCTTCCATAGCATCTCGCTTCGCAATGAGTCGAGTTGCAGCTCGCTGAGCCCGCTCTTCGGCTTGCTGAGGAGTAGGCATGTCTTCCAGCTTAAGCCGTAACTGAGGACGCTTGCCACTACGACTACCTGGAGTTCTTTTCGCTGATTCAACACTTTTCCACTGAGGTGTCCGTGGAGTGGACACTGGAGGTGGCGTTCCTGGTGACGGTGACCATTCTGCCTTCTTTAGCGGTGATTGCGGCGTTTGTCGTTTCTCTTCAAGCGAAAGCTGGTTAGTCAGCGAGTTGATTTCCTTTTCCACCTCCGTCACCGTGTTGTTCACGTTTTTCACTGGATCATCAGGGGGCTGAGTCTGATGTAAACCATTGCTGCTAGATGTTATCGGAGTTGAAGGAGGGGTATCAACGCCTTTAATTGCTGTAAGTGGTGTCGAAGTCCATGATTCCGTAGCTGCTAGCAACAATTCTGGTTGTTGTGATAACGCTGCTTTGGGTTCAGGAGAGACTGGAAACTCCTTTTCCATCCACGGACACTCCCATGACTTAACTTCTGCAATCCGCAGCTCGCGTGGGCAAATATCGGGAAAGATTTGTGTGATCACTTCGTCGTCTGCCTAAAGAATTGCATTAAACACGGCGGTTAGTTAGAATACTTGCCCTAATTGCATCATTTGCATCCTCTGCACCTGTTCCGTTAGATTAGGTGCCGAATGTGGTCTGGACAGCTTGTCGTTGTGCACTAAAAACGTCCCATGACGCTGTGCTCGGCCCGCTCGCAGCACGATGGGGACAATGTTGTCTGTGTTAGAGAAGGACGAGCTGTTGGACTCCACTGTAGTGTTGGCCACCGATGGGTCTCGTCCTTCGTAAGGTCGCTGATCATAGCTGGCACTCTCCACGCGTCCGCGTTTGTGGAAACGCTCCATAAGCGTCTGACGCGAGATCTCCTGAATAGAACCATCCAGCAGGTCACGCCGGTGGCTGGTTGTTGTGCTAGATGAGTTGCTGTTACTGCTGACCGCGGCAGAAGCGGGCGGTGATGTCTCGCGCGCAGCAGCGGGTTTGGACACATGCCGATACTTCTTCTTGCTGTTGTTATGCTGCTCCGGCATGGCGCTCGTCCTGCCCAGCGTGGCGAAGCTCAACGATGTGTACCTCTCCCTTTAGAAATCCTAGAACGGTTTTAACGTTAAAACGTTAAAACCGTTTTAAAGTGGTGACGGAAGAAGAGCAATTTCATGGTAAACTGTCGTTACGTTTATATAGCATCTTCAACTTTTCTGCAGGATTTAATCCGCTTCTACATGACTACATTGTAGTTCGAGCTAGTCGGCATGACAAATACACAGCCCCTCTCAGTGGAAGGTAGATACGTGTCATTCACATTGTATTTATCACTGCGAGAACCGACTGACTCATAGATTGGCCAAAGAGAAATATGAGACCTGGAAGCAATTTTTGGTGTATAAATATAGCTGGAGGTCTCCAATCACGACCAAGTGTGGAACGGCTTAACACTCGCTGTTTCCCTTTTTAGTCTGTGCAGCTCAGTACTGTCAAGACCATAATTCTTAGGACAATCTTTAGCATGACTCTACGCAAACAGCACTTAAATTGTTCCTCAAACGCCTTCAAAACAAGATTCAGCTTACTGGGAATACCTTTAGGTTTGAACAGCCCTCAGCGGATTAATTCCACGGTATTGCGTAACTTGCTCGATGTTATCTCGCTCAACATTCAGCTGACCTCAAGATGTAAGCTGAACGTTGAGGTAAAGCATTGGCGTTGTGTGCGTGTAGAAGTCTAATTTGCTTGGACTTGCGAGGTCTTAACATCTGCCGTGCATCCAGCGGGGGCATTTCGTGAGCCAAAGGAGAACAGTGGCTTCTAAAGGTTATTTCATAGTATTAGAAACATTACCGGATTAAAATAGCCCGGAAGGCAGCCTAAACGCAGATTATCAAAGATCCATGAGGAAGTACCTAGAAAAAGCTAGTAGATAGATTCTTTTTGTGGAATCCGTTCATCCTTGCATTTCTTTCTGTCGGTCAGTTTATCCATACAGATTGTATCGCACCGCGAGCCGTTGAAGCCCGTGAAGCAAGCATTGATACTCAAAGATCAATACTTAAGTACAAGGCCGCCTCAAAGTATGGTCTACTTGCAGTCGCCCTAGATTCACCTCACAATTAATAGCAAAATGGTTCGAAGTGGCAATTTGAGATTACAAATATTTTAGCTACAACCCAACATTTCTAAAACTACACGATTTGACCGATTTCGCCGCTTCATTTGCGGTTGGTTCAGCCCGTGAGAAACCTACGAGAGCTTGCTAAAATGTACAGCAGTAAAGACTTTATGTACGTACTGGGGTTGCCCCTCGATTGAAGTTTGGGGCTTGCGCTGCATGTCAAAAGCTGCTGGACTGTCGGTCTTCAAGGTGTGTGGCTAATTGGAGGCCTTTTTTTTCCTCTTTTATTTAGTTTGTTTCCCATAGTACCAGAACATGCTGTTGTTGTCCATCGGTCCGCTAGTATCTAAGTGGAGCCTGCAAGAATAAGGGTTCTACTAATAACAGATAATGACTAGGCACGTGATTAAATCTCTGCTAGGATATCTCGTTACGTAAAAAGAAGTATATTCCCGGCATCGATCTAGTTGAAGGCATTTGAGGAGATATTTCGCAATAAATAATAGTGTATGGATTGCTGGAGGCACCGTAGAAGGTATGCATGTGGTACAGTGTACCAGTATCGAAATTACGTTTAAGTACGAACTCTGGCCTTTGAGGAAGAAACCATTCACAATCGAGGTTGCCAAAGCGAGAGCCAACCTGATCGCGATCGCGATGGACGAGGAGATGAAGAGCGAAACGCAGGTGGCGCCGGCCGCGGGCACGAGCGAGGAGAAGCGCTTCGAGATCAAGAAGTGGAACGCTGTGGCACTCTGGTCCTGGGGTGAGCGCGCCGTGACACTTTGCAGTCGAGATCTTTCAAGCAACTAATTATTCATGTATTACTACGCAGACATCGTTGTGGACAACTGCGCTATTTGCCGCAATCACATTATGGACCTATGCATCGAATGCCAGGCCAACCAAGCGTCGGCCACCAGCGAGGAGTGTACGGTGGCCTGGGGTGTCTGCAGTACGTCCGCGCTGCTGCTGTATCTGGGTTGATACGAACCATTTACTAGATATTTTTATTGTTCGTTGTAGACCACGCCTTCCACTTTCACTGCATTTCTCGGTGGCTCAAGACTCGCCAGGTGTGTCCGCTGGACAACCGCGAGTGGGAGTTTCAGAAGTACGGTAGATAACTGGAGCCAACGCTGGAGTGAGCTCAAGAGATGCGGATCGCTTGTGTATCTGCTGGCGACGGCAACTGCGTCGAAGTACTGTAGAAGCACATTGTGGTGTGGAGTTGGCCACACAGCTCGAGAGAGAAGAAAGAGCTTCCAAGGCGTGGTTTTAGCTATTTGAGTACGTTCTTTCTCTCATTAACTTCTTTACTAACGTTTTATCAGCGAATTCTGAGTTGACATTCACACCACGCGAATCGGTTTATGGGCTATTGAATGCCTAACGATCGAAGCTTCTTGTCTTCGAGAATACATAAGTTCAAAAGTACGTTTACGTCCAGAGGGAGAGCACTCCCATGGCTCCGTAGCCAGCGAGCAGAGCAGAGCACTTCTCAATCTGGTATCGAGGGTCTTGCAGCTCTTGGGGGATGATTTCCATGATGGCAACGAACAGGAAGGTGCCACCAGCGAATGCAGCACAGACACCACCGGCAGGCGTCGCATGGTTAGTATCAACCAGTAATCGGCCGAACAAAATGCCTGTAGGTGTCATAAGCGAGAAGATTGCAACGGTGGATAGAAGCTGCTTCCGCGAGACATTGTGGTGTAGAAACTCGAGCGCAAGTGCGAACGCCGCCAGCGACTTGTGAGCCAGTATGGCGACGAGGATATCCCAAGCCGCACTGCTCGAGGCTCCCATGCCCATACCTTCCATCACTGAGTGGAAAGACAGAGCGATGAACACGACAAGCGCCAGGATAGGGTTGCCCTTGACAATGCCGTGAATGTGCGAGTGTGGCTCCTCCTTGTCGTCTTCTGCGTGGAGAGTTAGCTCAGTACTCGCTCCTTGGGTACCGTAATCTCCAGTCTCTAGTTGGCCGTGCGAGTGACCGTGAGCGTGACCGTGTGAGTGACCATTAGTCTTGGCTAGATTGTTCACCTCGGTGGCTCGCGTACCATCGAGTGTGAGCAGCGCATCGTGTTCTTGCTGTCTGTGCCCATTTTGCACCTTACTGTAGTGCCGTTGCAGTGTGTGTGCGAGCACCTCAATGAGCAGCACCATGAGGAAGCCGCAGCCGTAGAAGAAGTTGGCCCACTTGAAGCAACGCTTGTTATCACCGTCGTAGCGAGTACGCACGGCCAGGAAGACCTCGGCAGTGTGCTCGCAGCCCCACTCCGTGAGAGCTGCGTTGTTCTGCGCGTCCGGTAGTAGATGCATGCACGAGCTAGCGAGAAAAATGCCGGCCGCCACCATGTTCAGTATGCTACTGGCGCGCTTGCTCACGCGCTGGCTGCTCAGCAATGGCGCAATGCCGCCGATAAGTCCCAGCGCCCAAATAAAGAGTGCTGCAGCCAGTTTGAATTTATCCACAGAGTCCATCGCTTGAGCAGGTTGTGCAGAGGATGTCAGCGTCTTTTACGGAAAATCGCAGAGTGAAGAGCTGTGTACAGCGCTGGGCTTCCTCGCTCGTGAGTCCGCATTATTCAGCTTATCCGACGGCGGACCAATGCGTGGATGTGCGAAAAACTTAGTGTTGTACACATAGTTCCAGTACTTGTATAGTGTCTTGCAGGCAAAAACGTTTGACTATTGAAATTCTTATGGACTATCAGTTTAGTTTTTTTTGTGGCAAGAATATGTTATCCGTTTAGCAAGGTTTATCATTAAGATAGAATTGTCCGAAGGCGGGAGGCACCTTCTGTCTGGTTGGCAAACGACGCATGGGAGCACAAGGTCGGTCTTGTTACCTGTATTTGCTAACGTGGACAGCGTATACACGCGGTTTTGAAGTGCTCGATTAATGATGTGTTGCTGCTGCATCAGCATCCAGCAGGCTGCTGAGAAGCCGGTGGAAGCACGCGTCTGCAGTGCCAGATACGGGCTCGGATTCGCTGTCCGTGAACAAGATCAAGGTCGTCATACTGGGCGAGCCAGATGTGGGCAAGTCAACCCTCTTCAGACGCTGGATGGGATCTCCGCTCGACGTCAACTACGTGCCGTCTACAACGGGTGAGCAAGCGAGGCTGTTCTGTGTAATTAAACACTGATTTATGAGCATCCAACAACAACTCGTCGATTAGCTAGCGTAGGTGCCAAGCTGCTTCGACTGGAGGGAAGCGAGCCAGTAGTTTTTGAAGTGCGTCCTTGACATATTTACTTAATGGTGACGAAATCATATCATGTTGACAGGTTGGTGTTCGCAGCTATGGGACGTGCCTCCGCAGAGTTATGCCGGTTCAGGCATCTTTGCGCGCTACTTTCGCGGTGCCCAGGCAGTAGTGCTGGTTTTCAGTTTGCAGAGGCCAGCTTCGTGGCGAGCACTGCCCACGTACCTTGACGTCGCCCGTCGAGAGATCGCCGCGATCGAGACGATTGCACCTGAATCAGGGACGTCGTTGCCGGTTTTGATGGTCGGCAACAAACGCGACTGCATCGACAAAGATACCCAACAAGAGCACGACGCAGCTCGCTCGTGGTGTCGTGATCATGGCGTTGCCTACATTGAGATGTCAGCGCTTTCTGGGGACTCGAGCACCGTGCTCAACGTCCTGAAGCTTCTCGCCTCGACTAGCAATCCCTCTTCAAGCTGATTCCTCCTGCATCGTAACCGAGCGAGTTTTTTTCTGAAGTCAACTCGGTATGTGGAAACACTATTTTGTGGTACACATATTATGCAACACAATCGCCACGTCACATGGCCGTTTGCGCATCGTTGATTGTTGCTCCAATGTAGCGCTAATTCGAGGACGCGTCTCCACTGCAAGAAGTTTCTTGTTTCTTATTTCCTGAGCGGCTCACATTGCCCACGTAGTTTCGGTGCCACTAGCGCACTCTTAGTTTCACCTGCAACACCACAGTACATACCATGGTGCACTACCGTAGTACGCGCGGCGGCGTTCGCGGCCTCAGCTTCGAACAGGCGGTGCTAACCGGCCTGGCATCTGATCGCGGCCTACTAGTGCCTGAGGTCAACGAGTTTCCGACGCTTCCGGCCGATGCGCTCGAGAAGTGGGCGTCGCTTTCGTACCAGGAATTGGCCGTAGAGGTCATGCACCTCTTCATCGATGAGAGCGAGATCTCGCGCGACCAGCTACGTCAGCTCGTGGCGAAGAGCTACAACTCGACCACGTTCCGCGCCGAGGAAGTGGCGCCCGTGGTCAAGGTGACGGACCAGATGCTGGTGCTTGAGCTCTTCCATGGCCCCACGTTCGCCTTCAAGGACATCGCGCTGCAGTTCCTTGGCAATCTCTTCGAGTTCTTTCTGAAGCGCAAGAACGAGGCGCTGCCCGCTGGCGCATCCAAGCACCAGATCACTGTCGTAGGCGCCACTTCTGGTGACACCGGAAGCTCCGCCATCTATGGCCTGCGCGGCAAGGAGAACGTCGAGGTGTTCATCCTCTTCCCCGAGGGCCGCGTGAGCGCCATCCAGCAACGCCAGATGACCACTGTGTTGGACCAGAACATTCACAACGTGGCCGTTAAGGGCACGTTCGACGACTGCCAGGCTATCGTCAAGGACCTTTTTGCCAACGCTGATTTCAAGGCCAAGTACAACCTGGGAGCCGTCAACTCCATCAACTTTGCTCGTATCCTGGCACAAATCGTGTACTACGTGTGGGCGTACTTCCGTGCTCGCGAGCAGGGCGTGAGCGGTGAGGTTGCCTTCTCCGTCCCCACTGGTAACTTCGGAGACATCCTTGCCGGCTTCTACGCCAAGAAGCTCGGCGTTCCTATTGGCAAGCTGATCGTGGCCACTAACGAGAACGACATCCTTCACCGCTTCTTCTCCACGGGTAAGTACCACCGCCGCGACATTGAGCACACGATCTCGCCGTCCATGGACATCTGTGTGTCAAGCAACTTCGAGCGCTATCTCTTCGCTCTGTCCGGCGAGAATCACGACATTCTGCGCGGCTGGATGCAGGGCTTTGAGCAGACTGGTGAGCTCACGATCTCAGGTGAGCTACTCACCAAGGCGCAGGACGAGATGGCGTCGTACGCCGTGCTCCAGGAGGAGGTGCGCTCCACTATTGCCGAGTACAAGAAGGTGCACCAGCACCTCTTCGACCCGCACAGCGCTATTGGTGCTGCAGCTGCCATGCACTTTGGCCAGGATAACCTTGCTGACAAGCCCAACTCTGCGGTGGTAGTCGTTGGCACTGCCCACTACGGCAAGTTCCTTCCTGTGGTGTCCAAGGCGCTTGGTGTCGATGAGTCGGAGATCCAGCAACACCCAATCCTCAAGGCGCTGGAATCGCTGCCCACCCGGCTATCGGTAGCCAAAAACTCGAGTGCTACGGTGGCCGAGCACATTCGCAAGACTATCGCGATAAAGAACCAGAAGGCCTGCAGTAACTGCTTCAGTCTGTGGACGTCGGCCCCCACCGAGTGTAAGCTCGCCACCTTAGCACTTGCTGCTGCGACCGTCGCTGCTGCGTTCTTCGTGGCTCGACGCTCGAAGTAAACAGCTACGTAAGGATGGCGGTCAATACGATAGTCTTAGCAGACTTTAATCCGTAGTGTTCATTATGCGAGGGCAGCTTTCATAGAGAAAAAAACAAGAAATCATGCCTGTCTTGACGCATGAACAATAACTTATCGCGATGGTAATTTATGTAGGACCAAGCAAGCTGAAACACGTGAACGTGACCACGACCTTAAACGCTTAGTTACTGAATGATTGAGTGGATCTGCTTCTATTGGACCTGGACACTTCCTTATCTTCATTTGTTGCGAGTGAATCACATACTCGGTTTTGTCGTGTCCGAGGTCAGCATGCAGACCGCAATAGCTAAAAAGAGAATAGACTGCCCGTAACCTGATGACCACAAGGCAAGTCGTTAAGCATCTACAATATAGTGCAGTCACTTACACATACACCACACTGCGGCGTCTGATTCTGTGCGAGAAATGCCTTCTGATGCTGTTTCTGAAGACTCTCGCGTGTGACAGTGACGACACTCGGAATTCCGCTCTTGGACCCATTAGAAGGCGTTCGGAAGCTCTGCTGAGAGGGTTTTGCAGGCTCTTTGGGCGCAAATGAGATGCGTTCCTTGGTATATTGGTTCTCGTACGAATATTCACCCGGTCTGGTTCTTGATAACACACGTCTCCATCCTGGGGGTAACCGCGCGATTTTCTTCGGTTCAGTCGGTGACAATAGACGCCCAACCGGGACAATGAGCTTCTTGAAGGCGTCCACGACGTTTGTCGCGTCCAATGCCGATGTTTCGAGGAACTCCATTGAGTGTTTCGCTGCGAACCTCGCGGCTTCAAGTGTCGACACTTCTCTACTCTCCGGCAAATGGGCGAGATCGCATTTGTTCCCCACGAGGATCAGCACGAGACTCTCATGCGAATGCTCGTGCACCTGAGCTAGCCACCCAGTAACATGCTCGAAGGAGCTGCGGTTTGTGATGTCGTAGACGATCATGGCGCCCACAGCATTGCGATAATAGGCAGCAGTGAGGGACTGGAATCGTTCCTGTCCTGCGGTATCCCAGATCTGTGCTCTAAGTCGTCGGTCCCCTACGCGGATGGTCTTGGTGGCAAACTCGAAGCCCACCGTCTGCACGCTCTGTGGCATGTACTTGTTCTTGGTGAAGCGCATGACGAGATTGGACTTGCCTACGCCCGAATCGCCGATGAGAACAACCTTGAGAATGGATTCGGCCATTGGCGACGATGCCGGGGACGAACAACGCGGGCTGTTGGAGGCCGACATGGACGATCCGGTGACCGAGGCTTGGCTAGTGGAACCTTTGACAGCTGGGCTGAACTGTGTGGAGCTGATAGATCGCCGCATGTCGTTTTGGCGGAAAACCTGATGCTGGGCCACCTCCTTGGCCGAGATGTATTGCTGCAATGAGTTGCTGTTATCGACAGAGGACGACGATGTCGTTGCGGGAGATGCTGGCAGCTCGCGCTTGCTGCCCGTGGTCATAGTGAAGAGGCGACTAGTGACAGGGAACAGTTAAGATCGGGTGTGGCGCTGCTTCTTGCAGACGTTTGCGACGCCTTGGCAGAGAGAGCCACTTGAAGCGCGCGGAGAAACTTTCGGGACCGAGGAGAGTCGGTTATGCAGTTTCCAGGGCGGAACATGAAGAGAGTATAGGATTCGACGGAGAGGAGCAAGAATGATTTGGTCCTTCTTACAGAAATATGCATTGTATGTGAGAATGGATATGTGGAATTCATTTATTATTGAAGGTTATGTGGGTTGGACAGATATGGATGCATTGCTGCAATTGTCATTGTCAATATGGCTGCACTTCAAAGAACCTTGAGCCTCGATCGATGAGTTGCTTAATATTTCGGCAGAGGAGAAGCATAGCTTCAGATATGTAGCATCAGCTACACGCAGCTACTAGTATTCCATCTTTGCACTAGCTTGATTTTTTGGGAAGGAATGAAGATTCTTCATGTACTTCTGAGTAAGTAATTTTATCTCGAAGCTCTAGGATACAAGTATCCATACTTGCTAGAATTCTATCCTGACAATATCCCATCCATTGAGATGGCTGCTAAGGGCAAGAGGAAACTTTCATCGGATGCAGACAGCTCTCTCAACGCCAGGCGAGCCACCATAGTTAAACTTACATTTTAAAGTGTAATAAAGTACGCTACATTTAACGTATAATACCGAATAGTACTCGGCGTTCTATTGTTGTATAACACCGTCCGAAGCCAAGTGCGGTGTTATATTTGATGGGCGTTTTATTAGGACCGAGGTTTATTTGATTTGCTCACAAACAGTAGAATCGGATATGAACCATCAATGCCAGCAGATGTATTCAGTTGTTACGAGCTAAAGATACTTGAATCTTCTACTCATCGATCACAATCTCGTCGAGGGTGTCACACAACTCATCAAAAGTGCTGTTAGTTTCGTTCTCGATACTGGAGGCAGAGCTCGCATCGCTGCGGCTGCCCCAGGCAGCATTGAACTGCGAGCCGTACACGTCGTGGTTACTGATAAACCAGTCGCTCGAGTCTTCAAAGAAGCCACACTTACCCACACTCCGCTGCACGACACTGTCCGGAACCTGACGCCAAGCTGTGGTCACCCACGACACGACCACTTCTATCGAAGGAGGGCGAGGATTTCCACCACGAGTGTAAGTCACCTGGTCTGAGCGCTTCCACGCATCGATGAGCACGGACATCTTGTCTTTGAAAGACTTGAATATGCTCACATCGCCAGCCTGGAGATACGGCGTCAGACCACCAGGAACCACAGCCATCTTGATCTCCTTCTCCTCGCATCGAGCCTTCACCTTCTTGCCGATATGGGCTCGCATAGAGTCGCATACCACCCACTGCCCCGGAGTTTGCGTTACTTGCGGGAAATACCACTCCAACCACTGCAGGAGAAGTTCTTGATCGACCCAAGCCCTGGGCTGAAACGAAACGTAGCACCCTCCAAGACGCTCAATCGGGCCACGCGTCTTTCGCTTCCAGATCAGGCACGGAGGCAGCTTCTTTCCGGACGCAGTCACTGCAAACGCAGCCGTAATCCGCATTGAAGCGAAGCCCGTGGAGTGGATGACCACATGGCGGCGTCCAACAACGTCTACAGTGCGATCTCGTGGGTCCTCGAAGTAGATAGCCGTTTCGTCCATTAACACGGTGTGATCGAGATTCATCTCACCCTTGTGCGTCTCCAAGAAGCCCATGAAAGACACAGCGCGGCGCACCAACTCCTCGTCGGTTAGTGTAGTGAGATTGGTGCGACGACGGAGGCTGAAACCATTGCGCTGCATGAACGAAGACACCCACGGATCGGATGCCGTGAAGCGAATCGGGTGCTCCTCAGCTTCCTCTTCCGTCCTGCTGCTGTGAAAAAGTTCACGGGCTTGAGCTGCTATCCATTCACGGGTCACCTTCTCCTTGCTGATGCGCAGATCGTAGATCATGTCGACGAGAGTGTCCTCCAGTTCACCCAACACCGGACGTCGCCCTCCACCTTCAAGACGACGACGACTGCCAGCCGCTGCAAGAATCTCGTCACGCTTGCGCCACCACTCTCTGAAGCATGCTGCCGAGATACGCCATCCACGCTGTCGGAAGTGAGCTTCAGCCCGAGATGGAACACCACCTCCCTCTGTGGCAATCCAATCCAGGGCTTGCTTCTTGATACTGAGTTCAACGCTCTTTCTTCTCGCTGGCATCTTGGAGAATGAGCTACGATTAAGTGTTCTGGAGTTCGGCCTAGGTGTGAGTGGAGGAGCATTGTCCAACTTGGCGCAAGTGCCAAAAATTCAAGGAATCAAGTTTTCTGCTGCTTTCCTGCGCAACAGCAACGCTAGAATCAGCTCTTTGTGAGCGACGGTGGTCTATTCTAGGGCGTTCTATTTGATGGTGTTGTATTTCTAGTAGAACACCCTGAGTTAGGGCGTTCAATTCATACCGCGTTCTATTGCTTTACCGCGTTCTATTCGGTATTATACGTTATTTTAGATCCTGCATTTTGAGATTTTACAAAAACACGGTATATATTCAGCTACTTAGACGTTAATTTACAAACAACTTTTTTTTTTTTTTTTTTTTTAAATTACGGCACCAAAACACCGCGAAAACAGGTATAACAATAATGGAGTTCCTTGTGCCGCTGCACGCGGCGGACTTGGAGCTAGCCAAGGCGGGTCGCTACCACGTGCAGTCGGTGCTGACGTTCGAAGACGAGACACCGGCGGAGATCTCGGTGCGCGTACAGCGGCTGGAGGATCAGGTATTGGGCAGCGAGGCGGGACTGGAGCTATTGCAGGAAGACTGGCTGGACTTGACGTACAGTCTCGTCAAGAAGCTGCCGACGCTCTCGGAGTCTCTGCGTATGCGTGTGGTGGAGATGCTGGCGGCCTTTGTGAGTAACGTGACGGAGGGTGTGCTTGCCAGACGCCCCGGCAGCGACGATGCGGACGACGTGGCATTATACCGTAGCACCTTCAAAGCCAGCGTCTACTTCCTCATAACAGCACTCACGAGTGTCAGCAGTCTTCAACTACAGGCAGAGAAGGATATTATCAAGCACAAGGGCAAGGGAAAGAATCAGAACTCGACTATTAACCGCATCAACTGGAGCAAAGTGGTGGAAGGAGCCATCCACAAACTCAGTCGCTCTGTCAGTCCCAAGACGTTCTCTATGTGGAATATGAACGTGCCTGAGGAGGTAAGAGAGGAGAAAGCGATGGAAATCTTTGAATTACTGACATTTTCTTGCTATTTTGGGGCAGGAATTCTCCATGTTATATTGTAAAGTGGTCTTCGAGCTGCTGGGTAACGCTACACTTTGTCGCGGGAAGTCACTCAAGCCCAAACTTTACCACGTACGTTAAATAGTTTGGTTCTTATTGTAGAAATTGACCGTATAAACTGATATTTCTTGCTGTAGCTTCTGGCTATGAGTTTACAGAAGGCTCCAGCTATCCACATTTCCGTGGTGGCGTCTCTCATCGACCTCATCTACACACACGAACACTTGAGTGCCTCTATCGCGGAACTTGTTGAGTTACTTTACTTTAAGTATGCCAATATGACATTCGCGGCGGATCTCATCAGTGAGATCGGGAAAATCTCGTCACGGGACGCATCCAAGGACGTGGCTGGAACACGAAACATCGCCATGTTCCTTTCGAGTCTGTCGACGCTTACACCTGCTTTGATTATGGGCAACTTGAGTTTCGTGCTGGCCTTGCTGGACTCGGAAGCCTATCAACTCCGCAATGCTGCGGTGACGTGTGTGACTCAGATTCTGCTCTGGAATTTCCGTCAAAGCGGCCAGCAACAAGAGACTGACGAGCCTGAAGCTGCTACTGCGTCGAGGAAGAAGACGAGGAAGCACAGGAAGATGGACCAAGAGACCAAGAACGACGGCTCAGGCACTGACGATAGTAGCGAGGAGGACGACGGCAGCAGCAGTGACTCGAATGACGAAGAAGAAGACATTGGGAAGGCCAATGCGAATGCTCCACGTACATTCTCCCGCTCCACACGCGACCAGTTGCTCAGTGTACTGGAAGATCGCACCCACGACGTCAATTCCTTCGCTCGAGGCCACGTGCTTAAGATGTGGGCTCTGTTGTGCGAGGAAGGAGCTCTGCCGCTGCATATGCTCAAGAACGTGACGTTGATGGCTGTCGGACGGCTACAGGACAAGGCGGCGGTGGTGCGTCGTCATAGCATCCACTTACTGTCCTTGTTACTGGAAAGGAACCCGTTTATGGGCAATCTGGACCGTGGATTCTACGAAAAGAAGCGGGATGAGCTTACAGAGGAGATGAAGAAGAAGCGAGACGAAGTGATTGCTGGTGCAGAGAAGGAAATGAACGAAGCGTTGGGGGAGATTGCCATCCAGGGAGAGGACAAGGCTGCTTCTGCATCCCCTCAACCGACGGTCTCATCAGAAGAGCAAGCGGTTGCACTGGAGAAGGAGCTACAGAGGACGATGCGTCTGCTCAAGTTTTACCAGGACGCTATTGACTTTATTGACGAGTTCGAGTTGCAAGCTTTGCCTCTGATGGGTCAACTACTGGGCAGTAAGTCCATTTCTGATGTGCTGGAGGCCATCCAGTTCTTTGAAAAAGCCTACCGCTTCCATCTTGGCGCTGCTCAGACCGGAATCAAGAAGGTTTTGCCCTTGACGTGGCGCTCTGACGTGTCCATCCAGGAGCAGCTGTCCAATACTTTCGTGGGTCTGTTTATTCGCATCGATGTGGACGATCCAGAGCGGAACTCGCCTCAATTAGTAGCTGAAAACCTCGTCAAGTTCTTGGATGAATGCACCGTCGCTGAGTACACGTGTCTGGAGCGGATCATGGGGGAACTACATCGCAGTCAGAAGGTGCCGATGGTGGTCATCAGCTCACTGTGGGGACTGGTGGACGTGACTGTGTACCCGATTTCAGTGGTGAGCAACGCACTGGTTCTTTTGAGTATGATCGCTAATATCGATGACTCGATGCTCTTCTCCAACGATCGTCTCGGTCAAGTTCTCTCGATGGGCTTTGGTGATGTGGCATGCAGTCCAGCGTCTCAGTATCGCGTCCTTGGGGCGGCCTGTCGTCTGGTGCAATGTATTCAGTTGGAGCCTAAGAATGCGACGGCCAAGAGCAACAGTCAGACCCAGCGACGCATCCAACGTTCCAATCTAGACGCGACAGAGCAGATTATCCTACGCTTGCAGCGGTTCCTTGCTCTGGATTTTGTGAGTGACGACGGGATTGAGGTGGAGTGTCTGCACTCCACATGGTTTGACACTGTACAGCAAGCAATCGAGGCCATTTTCTCGATTTGTGAGCGTCCAGAAGACGTTTGTGGCGATGTGATCAAGCACTTGTCGCTGCGTTTGTTCGAGAGCGAGACGAATGATGTGTCCCGAGTGGAGCTGGCCCACTTTTTCTTCGTGTTGGGCCACTCGGCTGTAAAGGTAGCCATCCACGTGGAGAAGCTGGCTGCTAAAGTCAAGAAGATGCGTGGCAATCGCAGTGCTGCTGCGAGACCTGCCGAGAATTCAGGTTTAAATGACGCTGAAGACGTGTCTGCCATGGAGGATGAGCTAGGGGTGGCTGCAGAGGTGGAGGCCGAGGAAGACACGTTTGTCAACAATATCATCCAAAAGGAGATCGCCTGCCGCAATCTGCTTGGAATGTATGGTCCACTGATCATCCGTGTGTTGGTGGGCAATGAAGAAGAGTTCATGAGTGACGAGCTACTGACGGAGTGTGCAGTGGTGGCGCTGAGCAAGTTTATGGCTGTGTCGGAGGAGTTCTGTGAGAAGCATTTGCAGTTGTTGTTTACCATCCTACAGGACTCGCCGCAACCTTCAGTCCGAGGCGACGTCATCATTGCACTAGGTGATCTCTCGTTTCGATTCCCGAACCTGGTGGAGCCCTGGACGTCACATCTGTACAATCGTCTGCGAGATGTCAACCTCAACGTCCGCAAGAACACAATCGTTGTGCTCTCTCACCTCATTCTGAACGACATGATCAAGGTAAAAGGTCAGATCAGCGAGATTGCCATCTCATTGGTGGACGAAAACGACGGCATTCGAAGTCTGGCCAAGCTTTTCTTCTTCGAACTGTCTAAGAAAGGCAACAACCCCATTTACAACATGCTCCCAGACGCAATTGGCCAGTTGTCTACAAGGTACGACCAATTGTGCCATTGTCTGCTTGACTACCTTGTGACTTTACTTACATCTGATGAATTTATTGTAGTGAACTGGTCTCGAACTCAGACTTCCAGACGATTTCACGCTTCCTGATCCAGTTCATCACGAAGGAAAAGCAGATTGAGAGTATTGTAGAGAAGCTATCGCAGCGGTTCCCGACGGCAGCAAAGGCGCAGCAGCAGCGTGATCTGGCCTATTGCTTGGCGCGTCTGCCGCACACTGAAAAGTCCCTCAAGTATCTGTACCAAAACCGCAAACTTTACAGCGATGCGCTTCATGATAGTGCAGTGGCTGACAACTTCACGTCGTTGATTGCAAAAGCAAGACGAGGCAACAGTGCACTCACAGCCACAGCGGAGATGAAGGAAGCGATCGACAAACTGGACCAATTTGTGGTTGGAACAAAAGAAGGAAAGGAAGAAGATGAAACGATGAACGGAGAATCAACGGACAGAGGTTCGTCGCCCAAGGGCAAAGCCAAGCGTAAACTCTCCGCTAAAGCTGCGAAGGCTACGCGAGTGACGTCCAAGAAGAGAGAACGAGCCAAGCGAAAGACTCGTAAGCAGAAAGCGACACGTGCCGTGAGCGAGGAATCGTCGGAAGAAGAGTAGGAATTAACTTGTCGTGAATATTCACTGCGTGCTGATTCGGATATGATAAGCTCAAGTAGATACCTCCAATAGATAAGGAGTTTAGCCTGAAAGAGGCTGCCGTTCAGCCGCCATCAAGCTCGTGCAGGCAGTCAAGACGCGAAGAACTTCGTCCGGGTCCTCTAGATAATACTGCGCGCGACTGACTTTCATCCCCACTGTGCACGTGTAACAGTTGCTTCCTTGGACAACATCGAACATATCTTCGTCTGTGCGTTCATCGCCCAGCGCCAGAATGAAATCAAAGTCCAGCGCTGTAAAGTACGGTGTCTCACTCTCGTACTCGAGAATGCGACTCACAGCGCGGCCTTTGTTCACACGCCACGGTCGAATCATGACGTACTTCTTGATCCGACACATGACCACACCGACTGGCAGATCTCGCAGCATCTGGTCGAAATGGAGCTGCATGTCCTTCGCCTGCTTCAGTCCAAAGGTGGGGTCGGCGTCTCGAAAGTGCCACGTGTAGCAGCAATCCTTCACGTCCAGTAGGGAACCAGGAGTGCGCTCTGTGAAGTGTTCCAAGATACTCTCCACTTCATCCCTCCACTCCAACTCAACGTCACTGAACATACATTGCCATGGAGCTCTTTCCCGGATCGCACTCTCACTACCAATGACGGAAGAAGAGGAACTGGCCAGCGGGTTTTCTTCAGTGGATAAGGTCGATTCAGCCGTGTGTGGTGAGTCTTCACTGGTTCTACCTGTCAGGATATCCCCACCACTATCAGTATTGGGCTTAAACGGGTGTTTGGAGGCAGGACGGAACCAATAGCCATGCTCTGCAGCCAGTCCGACTCGCGGTAAGTGACCAAACCATTCCTATTAAGCAAACAACTCGTTAAGTGAGCCACAAAACTGTATAGCATCAACGCAAGAGGAAGCAGTACCTGTAAGCGGTTCTTGTTCCTTCCACTGATGATGTATACAGTGTTATGAGGGTCGGCAGTCAAATCTTCCAGACACGACATCAAGGCTGCAGAAGGCTCGGCCAGTTCCTCCATGCTCTGATAGTTCACAAGTGTTCCATCATAGTCGAGCAAGAATAAACGTCGCTGGCTTCGCTCGTAGTACCCGAGCAGTTGTGCCGTATCCAGTTTATCCAGACGGTTGTACTCTTGCGCAGTAGCGGCAGCCTGCGTCCAGGTAAAAAGCACGCATGGTTAACTCTCGGTCGACATCATGTCAAACACAATTAACTCACCTCGTTCAGGGCTGACATGATTCGTTGAGCCCACAGCGTCGACGTGTACGTGTTCACATATCGCGACAATTGGTGGTGTCGAATCCGCTTCGTAGTATTGTTCATACGAAGCGCTGTGTCCACACTTGCTGCCACTTGTTCAATGTGCATCGGATTTACCAGTAACGCGCCCTGGAAAGATGACGCACACCTGTCAGTAGCAAGAGCTTTCGTCAACACAACAATATAATCCTACAATAGAAAGCACTGTACCCTGCAAATTCGCTGTAGACCAGCACCCCATGACAGCTCTTCTTCTGAGCAGCAATAAACTCCATGGCCTGCAGATTAATTCCTTCCTTGATGCTGCTAACGATAGCCACGTCCGCACAGTTATATAGCGCAACGAGCTGATCGTGATCGATAGACTGCTTCAGGTACCGTACGGGACAGTACTCCGCTGTTCCAAATTTCCCATTCACTCGACCCACGAGCTCATTGATCTGTCGACTGAGCATCCTATACTGTAGAGAAGATGTACGTCCTGCATCTCTCACAACTGCATATAGCACCACTTTTCCCCGATATTCTGGATAATGTTGAAGCAGATACTCCATCGCCTCGAGCATCTCCGGGATTCCCTTACAGAAGTCCAGCTTGTGTACCCCCACAATGATCTTCATCCCGTCTTGTTGTCTCTTCAGCATCTCCACATTAGCCTCCACTTTGGGTGTAAGTGCGTATTTAGCTGGATCAATCCCCATAGGACAAATTCCCAATGAGATGAGGCGGCCATTGTACTCAACGCGACTGGGTGAGGACTCGAGTCCAAGCATTCGCGTACAGACATTAAGAAAGTGTCGTACATAGTCGAAGTGATTGAATACGACCAGGTCTGCGCCTAAAACTCCATGGAGAAGCGCCTCCCGCACTGGCAGCATCTGGAAGAACTCGGAAGACGGGAAGGGACAATGGAAGTAAAAGCCACACGTGATTTCGGGGAAGCGTCGACGTAATAGACCAGGTAACGCCATGAGCTGGTAGTCACAGACTAAAACGAGATCTCCGTCCTTGTAGATCTCCGATACAGCTTCGAGAAACTTCTGATTAGCTGAGCAGTAGGCGTCATATTTCTCTCCAAAGTTCTCGAGCAAGCGACTGTCCGAACGCTGCGGCAGTGAGTGGAAGAGTGGCCATAGCACAACATTGCAGAACTGATTCTGGTACAGATCGACTGTTTCGTGGCTTAGAAAGACTGGGTGACACGCAAAGTCCGTCTCCAGACGACGTCGGACTCCGTCTTGACTCGATTCGTCCACATTCGCTCCAGGCCACGAGACCCAACGCACTGTATTGCCTTTTCCTAGGTAATCGATGGCGCTCTTAAGTCCTGTGGCCGATGGAATGTACTGCCAACTGTCACCACGCTCCGTTTTGAGCATCCGCACACAGCGACGAAGTGAGCACACGATGATCTTGTTAGAGTCGTTGGCCATGGGGATAGGACCGAGATTGCGCGCCAGCGAAGTGTAACGCTGCGAGTCTTGGCGCACAGCCGCCAACCGCCGATGCAGATCGTGCAGTTGATCCAGCAGCGAGCTCTCGCCCAACTCGGGCTCCATTTCAGCAGCTAACATTTGTTAGCAGTCCGGCAAATTCTCAAATGGCTTTGATGGAGTTGGACTAAAGAGAACCGAAGTTTCATTGGACAAAAACAGAGGTTCACACGGCCTTTAATTGGTAGATAGATGCTGCTTCAACATCAAAAATGGTGCAAAATTTGCAAAAAAATGGTACAAAATTTGCGACAGTAGCGCTGAAGAAACCCATGTCAATATATTTGACTTTACGTGACTGGTGTCAAAACCATAATTAATGCGAGAAATGTCATTGGGTGCCTTCGAAAACCCCATAAAACCCTTTTAATTGCTTAATCACTATTAATAGAGGTCCACGATAAAATATGAGACAGCATCAAACGAAAAGATGCTACTAAACCTAAGTACGAATTGCGATTTTAGCACACCGTTGGGAAGACTAGCGTTTCTGTGGTGTCTCCAGCTCATTCAGAAGTTGTGTACAAGCTGAGCCATGTAAGCCATAAACATAAATCTTCTACAAAATCAAGTTACTCGAAAAATAATTTTTTTTATTGTGCTACAGTACTTGGAGCGTTTTTGTACTCTCTATCGAATGGGACTATCCCCACAATCCAAATCAAGCTCCTTCATCATTAAATCCTAGTTTTACAATAGATTTCCCCAAATACCGGGGTTTATTTGCATTATTTTCAGAAATTGAGAAAACTCGATGGTAGCATCATTTTAATTAGCTGCTGACTTTGTTGCTGGCACAGAGCTTACATCGATTACCTCGCACGCTTGGGAGACGGTTTCCAGTCTTGTCTTGAGCTTCACTACTCATCGGGAGCTCTCTGATGCCAGATTTCGCTTTCGGCACCGCATATACAGGGCTTGGTGTGACCTCCTTCGCCTCTGAAGCATCTTGTGCATTCTTATTCTTCTATTCAGCGATCTTTCTCCGCGCTCGTTTGGCCTCGTTCGAGAGCCGTTCTTTTTCATCAGTTGGCGCATCGTAGACTGGATCGGATGCAAACTCACGTGGGACGTATGGTCGCACCTTGTTGTCCATTTGCTGTTTCTTTCCACAGGTTTAGGAGGCGGGCATGGTAACAGGGATGGTAAAGTCGGGCCTTTTCGCCTTTTGAAAAGTTTAGGCGCCGACCATCCGTCTAAACCCATCGCCTTTTCGCCTTTTCGCCTAAACTCTAGACAGCTTTGAAGAGCTAAAAATCTATTATTTATTTAACATATAGCATTTTAGCAGAGGCTCCAACTGCTCTCTTATGCTCACGATCGAGGTGTAGCCGTAGCAACGAAGAAGCCCGAGATGAACAGGCTGGTGGTCACTACCACATGCGGCGTATGCTGAGGCCACGAGTGCTTACACTGAAGGTCGGGCACCAAAACGGCAGCATTGTAGCCCAGAGTGAGGTTACAGAGCTGGGAATATCGGGCGAAGCCGTCGTCTGTGAGGACATGCGGTGACTTGGGTGAGTGGGCGATTAGGACTGCTTCTTCACGGTTGTCTCTCAGATGGGTGTGTGTCTGCTGGTGCCAATCCCATGCCTAATGCTGGGTAGTACTCTTCTTGGCGTACTGTTCCCCAACTCGATTAGGTAGACCTTCTGGATCATCTTTATGGTTCATTTTTTGCTCTGCTTACTGACACTGAAGGAAAGCGCCGATATGGCGTTATCTGGTTGCTTGGGCACAATCATTGTCGACATCATTGCTGTGGTTTTGCTGCAGTGGAACATGTGTGGCCACGCCTCGATTCAGCTACCAGCATCACCTTCGACAGCTTGATTGTTGAGTACGCGCTGGTGGAGATCACGAAGGTGATAGCGATAGAGGTCTGGACGACAGCCGTGATACTAGTTTTCTACCAGTAGGCACCGATGGCTTTCTGCTGATGAAATCTCCCAATGCTCGCGATGGACGCCACAAAACCCGCAACGTCGAAGAAGCTGATTGTGATGTTGTTCGGAAATCAAGAGGCTGTGTCGCGGCACTCTACGTTGCGCGATATGGTTCGATGCGTGGCTTTTGTTTTTGCTTCGGCAAGGAGAAGACGTTGGATAATCAACGAGGCCCATGTCATGTGGCTAATGCGACGCTAGGATTCATTTCTGGTGCCAGAAGTTGCAAAGGTTGGAGAGCACGACTTGGTGTCATCGGCACTAGCTGCGACAGTGAAGTTGGTGGTGACTTTTACCTTACTGGATTTCGTATCGATAACTCACTGGGCGAAGTGGAGATGTGCTGGCGATAGAAGCTTTGTATTTCTCGAGGAGGAGTACTCAGAGAAAACACGTGCGATGATAATGCGCTACTCAAAAGCGCGTGGGAATTACTATCCGTCCCCAGTTGCAATTATAAATGTCATGCGAATGATGATGCACTTCCCACATGCTCATGCATGACGGAGCTCCTGATGTTTGTACAAGCTCGCGCCGCACTCTGTCAAAATAAATGACGATACATCGTCGGCGTTGTCGTGACTCTGCGAATTGCTCGACGTGTGAGCCGCACTCCATTCTGACGTGTAATTGACAACCGAACGGCGATTCTTCAAGTTGCATGCAGTGGCTTGCAAGCTGCTGGACCTACACTGGGCGCTCTGTGGAAATAAGTGTACTTAATGCGCAGCGATGGCAAATGGACTGACAGTTGGAGTAGGCACCGATATATGCTGCGAAGATGTGGGCTACGTATAATGCAATGGGAATGAAGGTTGAAACACACTGAGTTAAACGTTCTGGCCAGTCCTTGGAGAATTGGGCGTAGTCGTGGAGAAAAGCGCAGATAGCGATGCCTTCAATGCGCGAATCCCACTAATTCTCTTCTCCTGTGGAAATTGAGTGTCATCAACGACTGGAAAAGGGGTCGCGTCAGGGGAAGGAATGCGTTCAAACTCCCAGTTGTGGTATGAGTCATTCAGTTGAGATATTGCAAACTCGTTCCCAAGCTCGTCATCTTCAAGAACTTCATCAAGGTATTCCTTCCATCGTGGGAACACGTCTTCTCCATCAACACCGTCGCCGATGTCATCCAAGTCATCGTTTTCAGATGCAGGATGGGATCCTTGCCGTTCTTGCGAAGCCTGTGGAGTGGGTGTTCGTTGACGAGCAGATCGGCGAAGTGGGGTTTGTGACGTGGGAGTCGATCGACGGGTCGCGGCTGGAGACTTGCGTTGGGATGGAGGGTTGTTTGAAGCGGGAGCCATTGGAGTCCATGAAGGTCCCTGTGGGGTGCTTGGGGGAAGTCTATTGGCAGAGAATTGACCTGTCTGGATCGTAGCTTGATGTTGGTTTCCTGGCGACGCATACGTAGCAAGCTCCACCTCGTCACATGTAACTCTATCCACCAGAGGACGCTCAGTAGGATCAAGTATCTTGGTGGTGGTGGGCTCATGTTGACTTGACATGTGGTCGCGTTCTCGTATGTGCTGGCGAATACATTGGATATCCTGCGTTTTCCGGGTTGTCATTTTGTTTCTTCTGGGGGTGTGAATCATACCAAGCTCACTAAATAATCTTTCTGTTGTGGCGGTATTCACTGTGATAGACAGTAACCTGATCGCTAGGTCGGGTAACACACTTGGCGGGTTCTCCTTTTTGACGTGCTTCCAGAACTTGACCTTATTGAAGCGAAACTCTTTTGGATGCGCCGATGTTAAAGTGTTTTCTATCCACTCGATCAGATCGCTTCGAATGAAGCCGAAATCATCGTCAATAAGACGGCGATAGTAGTAAACGGCAAACTTCGCGAGCTGTGCTGATGACACGACTTTGACAGCCTCTTTAATATCAATAATTCGCTGTTGCTCGGCTGTGTCAGTTTGGGTTGATCCTCCTTGCACCAGTCGTTCCTCCACCTCCACAACTCGTTTGTTATGGTCGGTTTGCTGAATTAACTCTCGGCAATCATCAGCGGTTGCAGGATTAAGCAGGAAAGTGAGCATGAACAGTGGCTGTTCACATTGCTGCCACCGCGATTCAACGCAGTCCACCAACGAACTGCGGTAGCCCGACAAAACCACCGCAAATCCCCGGAAAATGTCACGGAACGAAACAACTACATCAGCAAGTGTGTTTTCATCCCGCTGGAGTCGGTACGATGCCTCTGACAGTGGTGCAACGCTTCCTCTAATTTTCTCCAAAAGGAGCGATCGCTGAAAACATCTAGGGAAACTGGAAAATCTTTGTAGCCACGGTACTTGCTACAAAACATTTCAAGCGAAGTT
>NW_008634126.1:2664286-2665867 GCF_000247585.1 Phytophthora nicotianae INRA-310 | reverse complement strand
AGGGGGTCCCCTGATGATCTGTGATCTGCTGAACCTGTTCACCTAGTTTACCCGTCGGTAGGGCAGGATCTTGCTCCTATGGTAAATGCAGAGTAGTTCAAGTGGGTGAGTCTTAAATGGGTTGGCGAGACGTGGGGGTTGGGTGGAGTAGTAGTGAAAGATCTTCACTCTATGTCAGAAGTAGGGTCCAGATCGAAAGCGAGTACTTTGAGCTTGTAGGATCTGGCGATCTTGACCGTAGGTAGCCTTGGGGATGTGTTTCCTTGAATTTCCTTTTTGTCGTGCTTGCCGCTTCTTTTAGCGGGATCTTGATAGCTGAGGGTCGACAGGTACTCCCGGCCAAGCAGTAAATTCGGTTAACCTTCTTGATCTGCACTTATAAGGGAACGTTCACTGGGTGGTATGATCTGGACCAAATAACATTCCATGTATCACAACCAACATTAGATCTGCTATCCCCAACCGTCACTGAGCCCGATGCTGCCAATGTAGTTCCGGATCTTGAGGGCGGGAAGGCGCTTGTGTAACACAATGCAAATTCGACTCTGAATTATAGTTAGATCCTCTACATCAACTGCCTCTACCTTCACAACCACTAGATCTCTTATCTGCAGCTATGTACCTGTTCTTCCTTGGTTACACCTTCGCAGTTCAGCTGTCCTTAGCACCGGATCTTGGTTGATCTGCAACGCAGTCCTCGCCTTATGGCTAGATCGTGGCGGATCTCACCAGGCCATGACACGTCTACCTCAGATCATGACACATACACTCCAGCTCCTAACGATCTCGGTCACCCGGGTGCGTCGATGCGTCTGCTGTTGCCGTCGTAACCGTAGCCTCGGTCGCCGTTGCTGTCGCTGGCGTCGCTATTACCGGACACACTCCCGTCGTCGACGTGGTTGTCGTGGTTACCGTGGCCTCCGCCGCCGTTGCTGTCGCTGGCGTCATGATTGTCGGACACGATCCGGCCGTCGATGTGGTTGTCGTGGTTGCCGTGGTCTCGGCTGCCGTTGATGTTGGTGGCGTCGTGGTTGTCGGACACGATCCGGTCGTCGACGTGGTTTTCGTCGTAACCGTGGTCTCGGCTGCCGTTGATGTTGCTGGCGTCGCTTTTATCGGAGTCGCTCCAGGCGTCGACGTGGTTGTCGTCGTAACCGTGGCCTCGGCTGCTGTTGCTGTCGCTGTCGCTGGCGTCGCTGTTGTCGGACACACTCCCGTCGTCGACGTGGTTGTCGTGGTTGCCGTGGCCTCTGTGGCGAAGCGCGGTGAACACTCTGCCGACAAAGGGGCGTATAGTGAGACCCGGACTTGGGGGTCAACTTCTAGGATGTTAACACCAGAAATAACCCGCAAGTCGAGTTGGCGTGTGACCTTGTGGCTTATCCTCGTAGGTGTCGAATCGCTGAATTTGGCGCTTCGGTATCACCGTATATAGGATACACTTAGATCAAAGGGGTAAATGCAGAGAACTTCCAGGTACTGAGCAATCTGGTAGTTCCGAATGGAATGAGGGAATCACAGGTAGAGACCTCCTCCAGGTAACCAATACAAATATACAATATATAAGAGTTCGTATACAAA
>NW_008634126.1:2633306-2643127 GCF_000247585.1 Phytophthora nicotianae INRA-310 | reverse complement strand
CCAGTTGCCGATGTGGGTTGAGTTGATGCAATTTGAATCGTTTGGAAGGCGGAGTAACCCCAAGCCTATGAACGCTCTACCGGAAGACAGCTGGGACGAGGGTGAATACGAAGTAGAACCCATCTCGAGCGTGCGAACAGGACGTCGGACACGCTACGGACGGAAGCTGCGCGAGTTCTTGGTGCGCTGGAAGGGTTACGACGATCCAACACGGGTCGACGAAGCCGATCTTAACTGTGGAGCAATACGGCATGATTAGCTGCGTGACTCGGAACGGTCCATGCCACATGTGTGCCCGTTTACGCGCATATTCCTCCTTACGCGATCTAGGTACATCCATACTTGTGAGCCAACCTCGATCTTGTGTGGTCGGGTCACTCGTTATGCCGATCTCCTCTCTCTCTTTGATAGCTTCGCTCAGATGTTCAAAACTTGTTCGCGAGCCTGATGATTGTGTTTCTGGATATAATAACGCCACCGGCAGGGTTCTCGATCTCGACGTCGTGTCGACCCTAGAGGAATCGCAGCTTCCAACGTAGATCGAGGATCTCATCTATAAACTATGTAGAACGGCGTGTCATCACGAACATGATCTTGAGCCGTATTGAGTGCGAAAGTCAACCGTTCCACGTATTCATCCCAATTCTTCTGGTTTACATCAGTCACGTACATCTTGAGAGCACGTGTTAATGTCTGTACTATGTGCGCTGCTGTGCCGTTGGCTTGAGGACGATACGCCATAGTCGCTCGCTATTTTTGGCCAACGATCCTGTTGAACGATCTGAAGAAATCGGATATGAAGCCAGGTTCTCGGTCATGCCTGATCGCCTCACTTGCACCAAATCGACGTAACACACACTCTTCGTAGTTTTCTGCAATAGTCTGATCAGTCCTTGAGGAAATGGCTCCAGCGATCACGAACCCTGTGAAGAGATCCACCCAGATCAACAACTCCGTGTTACCCTTATACGACTTAGGCAACGACGGAACATGGTCGATAGCAATAACCTGGAAAGGGTAGGTCGCTTGAAGCTTTCCAGGTGATTCACCTAGGATTGACGGTCTTCCTTTCCCAGTCTCACAGTCTACACACTCCCCCCCATAGCGTTGCACACTCAGGTATAGTCCTCTTCGGTGAAAGTCTGCTGGTAGATCCTCCCAATACCTTGATGTCCACCTTCCACACTGGTGTGGTAGTGATGAAGAAAGTCGTTTTGCAACGATTCTGGTACCACTAACCTCATCACGAGGTCGCGATCTTCATCAGATTGTTTGGATGGAGGACAGTAGAAGAGTAGGCCGGCCTCGACGATCTCGTAATCTTCTGTGATCTTGGCATAAGTTTTAGCTTCCGACGCTGACAGATCCTGCACGTCCCCTCGCAAATACCTCTTGAAGTCCGCAGACCACTTCTCACCTTGAGCTCGAGCAATTCGATCCATTCGTACTCGCTGTACAACGGCTTCCTGTAACACTTCAGGCCTGCGTCGCCGGTGCGATCTTGAGATGGCTGCGATCTTAGGTACCGCCTCGTCAGATCGAGCGACCAATAACTCTAGCAGGCGGTTGAGCGTTATCAAATCGTCCCGGCCAGCACCAGACATGATCACGTAGCCTTTTCCTTTTTGCAGTGCCGCACTCGCGAGACTATCAGCGCTTTGGTTCCAGTCTCTTTTCACATGGAGAAAATTCATGTTCCGGCCAAGATCGCAACTGCTCGATGGCTTTCTGCCGGAGCAATTTCAGACTCGGCGCCTTACATTCGATCTCCCCACGCATCTGCCGAATCACCAGGTTTGAGTCGCCGCAGATAACAAGCCGTCCCCTGTCTAGGTCAGACGCGAGCTTAAAACCGAGTAGTAGACCGTGGTACTCTGCCTCATTGACGGTAAGATCGGCCTTATACTCGGACGCTGCTGCTACCACTGTCCATTGAGGTAAGCTCCATACGATCGCGCTATATGCACCTCCACTGCGTTTCACACGAGCCGACCCATCGAAACTAACCACCAGCAACTTCTCGTCTGGTTCCACAGTGGGCGGCTGCATCGTGGTGACTTGCCTCGGCTGCTTTCTTGGTGCAATCGACGTCAAGATCGCGTCCACTTCGGCACGTGGGGTGATGCTAGCCGAGATTACTCCCAAGATCTCATCCTCGCCTTTGGTGCACTTGACGATCTCTAGCGTCCAGCTCGAGAGAAGGGCAGCCCAATTTCCTAGTCGTCCTTGTAGACCTGACGAATGCAACAGCCAACCCAACGTTGAATGTCGAGTCAACTCTTTGATCGACCTTGTCACCAATTGAGTGTAGCAAACGCCCAAGATTCTTAGAAGCGCCAACACCTCTTTATCCACAATCCCGTAGTTGATCTCGTTCGGCTTAAGCATTCGGCTTGTAAAGGTCACAGGCTGGTACATACCATCTTGTTCCTGCATCAAGGCTGCTGAGATCGCCCGCTTGCTGGCGTACAAAACCACGACGGGCTGTTTGTCGGAGTCAAAGTGCTGAAGAATAGGCGCGGTCGCGATCCTGACCTTCAGCGTTTCGAAAGCCCTGACTGCCCTGGCCCATTTGCCATCTTCTTCAGGTTTACTATCGTCCCCAGCTACGGCTTCGATCTTGGACTTCTGAGTGATCTCATAGAAATCTGCTTACCGAAGCTCATACAGTATCGAAGCGTAGATCGCCAAATCCTCGATAAAACGACTGTAGTAATTCAAACTTCCCAGGAAAGACTGCATCGATCTTAGTGTGGTCGGGAAAGGCAGGTCAGTAAGAACAGCCAGATCCTTCGGTTTGGCTTCAAGTCCGTCTGCGGAAACACAATGGCCAATATAGTCGACCTTGCGCCGTCCCCAGACACTCTTCGCCACGCTAATGGACAAATTCCACTCAGCACACACGTCCAAGAACTTGTCTACCTTCTCACACAGTTCGTCCCACGATCTCGCCGTCACAAGAATGTCATCAATATAAGATCGACGTCTAAGAACCGAGGACGTTTTGCTCCGATCGGGTTCCCCGTTTTCAAATACGTCGGTCTTGTCGGCACGATCTTGGTTATCCGTGATCTTGAGGAAACCGTATAGAACGTTGTCTAGCAGTCGCTGGTAGATCTTAGGAGTATTCTTGAGTCCAAACGGCATACGGTCCCACTCGAATAGTCCAAAAGGCGTGATAAACGCTGAGATCGCTCGAGCTCGATCTGTCATCGACACGACCCAAAAGCCGCTGGCCATGTCCAGCGAGCAGTACCATAGTGCCTTGTCGAGATCGTCGAGCAGGTAATTAATCAAAGGCATTGGATACACCATTAACCGCGTTAGGCTGTTCACCAGCCGATAGTCGATGCAGAGCCTGATGTCCACGCCGTTTTTCTTGATGATAACGACTATGGGGGAGGCCCAGGGCGAGGACGAATGGCTGATGATCCTGGCGGATAGTAGACCCTTGATCAGCAGGCACAGCTTCTCTCGAAACTGTGGGGCGACTTTTCGAACTCGCTGGGCTACGGGCTTGGCGTTTCCCACATCTTTGTCGCATACGACCCCAACCGCAGCTGGCGGTAAGGCGTTACCCTTTCCGATCTGGAGGTGGCGACGCCGCCAGATGATTCGCCTCAATCTGTCGATTGCCTCTGGTGTGTTGTAATCTGGATCTCCTACTTGGACATCCTCGATCTTCACTTCTTCCGTTAATTCAGCGACGTCTGGAAGGACTGCCATGTTATTATTGGCGTCTTCTGCGTAGACGTCGCTTCCTTCGCTGATACACACTTCCTCATCCCCAAGATCAGGGGCTGCTCCACGATCTTGATGACGGGTCCAATATGCCTCTGCCTCCATCTGACGATCTTGTTTAGCGCCTGTGCCTTTTCGTCGCTCTTGCTCAACTTACATCCGTCGATCTTGTTCATAACATGTCTCTGCACGTCGATCTTATCCGAAACTCGTCTCTGCGCGTCGATCTTGATTACCAATCCGAAGTGACCCCGCCTCATTATGATTATTAATCTGATTCGAGCCTGTCTCAGTGAGTCGATTACGCATCTCTGTTGCAGAAAATTCTTGATCACGGGATGGGGTGGACTCATTCTGCGTGTGACACGCTGTGTCGTCGGATGTCCGGTCGATGGACTGCAAACTGCTTTGGCCGGCTTCGATGGTGTTTCTTCGATTGGCTTCGTCAGTGTTCTTCGCTGCCTTGTCGCACACCCTAACCGCGGTTATAGTCTTGCCCATACCAGACCGTGGTTTCGTCGACTCGGGCGAGATCGCTGTTGGTCTGGGCAGGATCCTGGTCGGCGTGGCGTACGACAGCCGTTCTACAGCGGCCCTGGTAGGTCTACCACCTCAGGCCCGTCGTCAATCTCGTCCGCCGCAGCTTGGTACGCAAGATTCTGCCACTCCGCATGGCGTCTCGACCCGACCAGGACATATCCCGGTAAGCGCGGTACTCGACCTTCCGCTAACCACATTCCCACTCGATCGTGCTCTTGTAACCATACCACACGGTCACTAGCATTGGTGATCTTCAGGTAGCACTTCTTGCCCGGGCCCAGCACGAAGGTAGGGACCCAGCGGTCGCCTAACGTAGCCCACAGCTTCATGAGATCGCAAGATCGCTGGCGTAGCTGGATCTCCCCTGATCACCAAGGACCAATACTGAGGCTTTAACGAATTTTGATCTTGTCGATCTTCTCTCCGTAGGGCGGCCGCCGTCCATACATCTGTATCCGGACATCGTCAGGAAGGCAATACGAGCCATCTGCAAGATCGAGCCGAATTCCGGCAGTTACCATGAAATCCATGCCGAGGAATAGATCTTGACCACCTGTCGGCGGGCCAACCCAGAGTCGAACAAATACACCAAGTTTCCAGCCAACGTGATCTTGACTCGTGTACGTCCATGCGTTGCATACGGAGAATTTCCAACTCCTTCACACTCTAGTGTCTGACTTTAGTCAACATAGCAGCCAGCCTTACGAGCAAGGCGGCGCCTAAAGTAGACATCTCGGCGCCGCTATTCAGCAACAAGAGCGCCTTCTCGTTGTTGATCTTTCCCATAGCTTTCGCCTGCTTGAAACATTTGTCTGGTAAATGGTACTTCCAGTACCCACGCGACTCTCCAGGCAAGATGTCCAGGGTCATTACTACGGGCGAATTCGTAGATCTCACACAGACTTGACACGGCTAAGATATAGTTCTTTTGAAGATCACATATATTGTAGATAGAAGCCATCGGTTTGCCAACTGATAACTTCGGTCGTTTTTCGACGTGCATAGATGCAAAACCTAGAACGTTCGGCTCGTACCGGATTCCAACCCGGCGAGCGTCCTAGTTTAACATCTTCTCCGCAGATTCTGGAAACATCCCTCGAAGCTTGTCGGGGCTGAACAATTGACGGACCCGGTTGTAAAACTCTTCCATTGGACACTCCCCAGCTTCATGAATCACTCCGCAAGCCTTGCAGACGAAAAAGCATCGGTCTGTCGGGTGGCCTCTAAGTCCGCATTGCTCGCACGTCAAGAGTCCCCAACAGCCAAGATCGTCATGCTTCTTCGATCCGCAGTGCGGGCAGCGCTTGGCCACCGTGCCCAAGTCCTTCGATCTTGGGTATTGGCCTCCCGGATGATCACGGATCTCTTGTCGATCTTGACTCGGAGGGCTTCGATCTTGACGTTTATCGTGGTTCCCAGCTGTAGTAATGTACACTCGGTGCAGGTCCTCGTCATCATCTGTTTCACACGTCTCGATCTCCGAGTCGCTACTGGTTTCAGCAGCATGGACCGCTTTAACCGCACGCGTAGGTACGGTCGCGTTGGGATGCTTCTGGCGAGGTTTGATTGAGCCATATACCGACTTGATCTGTCGTGCCTTTGCACGCTGGCGAGATCGCAACACCTCGTCGAGGGCACCTGCATCGGGAATCCTCAGAAGTGCGAGATGATCAGCTAAATCCCGGTCGTCCAGCGTCTCGATGAAGTGATCAACATGTTCACGGCGGACTTGCGACGGACCGTCCTTGACTTGGATTCGAGCGCGTAGACCTGCGACATTAAGGCGATTCAGATACTCCAGCGGCGACTCGTCGGATCGTTTCCGGGCATGGTAGTATTGCTTTGCGACGGAAACACCATGGCCGCAGTATTGCGTCTGGAAGCTGTAGAGCAAGTCCTTCCACGTGCTGCGGGTCGTACGACTTAGCTGTCGATACCAATTTCGAGATGGTCCGGCGAGGAGATCGCCAAGACAAGGCACTTTGCCTCACCTGGCGCTTGATCTCGCACAAAGGCTGATTTAACCTTGCTCAACCAAGATCGGGCTCGATCTTCGTCGCCGTCCTTTCCCAAAAACGCCTTCATTTCCGACATCGCTGACACCCGAATACGTGGGGCAATTGTGGACTTCGCTGTAGACGTCGTTGCGACGGCAGCACGTCGGGGCGCGATGAGGTCGAGATCATCGCGGTCGTATTCGTTTGGAAGGAGAAAGCGATCTAGAGATCCAACCGACTCCATCTCTACGTCTTGGACTCCAGTGGGTGTCGGACCTTCAGGCGCCGTCGCTGTCCGCTGTTCTTCAAGAAATCGCCCCATCGCCGACTGAAAGAATGACCCCAGCTTCTCCGGCGAAAAGCGCGTTACACTTGCGACAGCGGAGCCTCTCTCAGTGGGTGAACTTGCAGCCTTCTGGGCGGCTCGATTTCGTAGCGTCGAGGTTCCGGATGGGCCTAGAGTCATTCGTGACGGGTCATCGACACTGTCGGTGTCCACCTCCTCTGTTGAAGACTCATAATGGGAAGACGACTCGTCGCGATCGTCCCCTGGAAAATCAGTCGGGGGTCCTTCTTTCATAGGGACCTTGTGGACTCCACCCACCAGCGGCTTCAACAACCCGAGCAGCGTCCTGGGGCAGCCTTGATGACCTCTTCTAAAATCGAACAGATCATTAGCCTCAAATGCTTCAGTAACAATTCCGGACTTCTTGAACAACTGTAGCGTAGCTTTTACGTTGTCCAACTTATTCGATCTCAAGGCCGGTTCAGAAACAGGACCCTCCAGATCACCGAGCAGCTTCGGACGGAGGATGCGCATCACAGCGTCCTCGGCTAGAAATGCGTGAAGCTACTTCTTTTGATACACGTTCTCGAGTTGTTCATCCGTCCAAGCCGACGTAAGATCGACGGGACCGTCGATGGTCGAGTCTGGTGCCTTCAGCTTCTTTCGTGAGGACTTCGATCTGGCTGGCTTCTTCTTTACCGTCGATCTTGAGCTAGGCGGTTGCTTGGACGAGACGTTCCCGGCTTTCGCGAGTGGACTTTCGTCCAGCGGGTTTTGATGCGAATTAGAACCCGCAGCGGTCCCCGAAGGGACCTTGGCAGGAGGTTGAGGTTTTTCTTCTAGGTTTGTCGCCAGTCCTCCCTCTGTTCCGTCGGTAGAGCTCCTCCCAACGATCTGTTGATCGACCTTGGTTAAGTGAAGTCAACGGTGATCCAATGTCCGTCGGCGCTTCGTTCCCTAGTCCAATTTTAGCTTGCGCTTCTTCATCTGGTGACTCACGGTGGTATCCTGAGGCACCCAAAGATCCGGGCACGCGCACCATTGTGGCGAAGTGGTTCTGCAAAAATTGCTGATCGCTGAGGTCCTCTTGCACACTGCACCCGAACTGCCAACTAACGGAAGGGGTACTCCGATCTTCCGTGAAGTTGAAATGCTCATCTTGTGTACCCGTCGGTGGGCTTATATTTTTGGGATGATCTCGGAAGCGACGCTTGGGCTGGTTTCTTGGACTGTGTATACAGCGGGACGTTTGACAGCAGCGGGGATACGTCTACTCACCGCGTCGATTACGGTTTTGAGCTGTCAATAGTAAGATATAAGATCGACGGTCTTGGGGGCCGATGTTGGTCTTGGCCCGGGGACATCTTATGGTGCCTTCCTTCCTTTACGCGCTTGCCGCTTCCTTTAGAGGTTGGTCTTGAGTGAGAGTTGATGAGCGTTCTGGTTAAGCAATCCAGGCGCTCGAGCTTCGATCTTGCTTAGGTACGTCTGTAGCGCGTCGTCGGGTGGGCCAAACTTAATTCCGTGCCCGGAATAGCAAAGACGAAGAACACTTGCTAAGTATGAAGAAAACCAACTCTGCTTAATGGGTTAGCCTCGTCCTATGTCAAAATCTGTGGCTCCTGAACGCCTGCTATCACTCCCTCGAATCTCCGGGTATCACTGGCTCTTTGGTCGGCTGTTTACGCCGCAGGCGGGTCCAGCTCGTGTGTCCTTTACCTCATGTTCGCATAATCCCTCGCAGACTCGATAAATCGTGCGTACAATGGACTTGGGCAGGTGTGATGTATACCACACTTGAGATCGCCATCGGTTTGGCCAGGTTTGACGTGGACCACACCTAGTTCGCCATAATGGGTGGTGGTCGATCTTGAGTGATAGGAACTGATAGCGCCCATTCTGAATCTGCTTCGCCAAAGTTTCATGGGAAACCTATCGCTGTGGGTCAGACTCGCGAACCTCGCCACCAGCTGTCATTTTCCTACTAAAACCAAGATTAAACGTGGTCCTTAACTGATCGAGACTGAATTTGAGGCATCAATTTCAGCACCAGATTATTCTCTCATTCTTACTGGTTGAGAGATGAAAAATTATCAAAAAAAAAAATAGCAGCTTTCCAGACCTGCAAAGCATTTTGATTTTGCGCTAGCTGTTCCCAACTTATGGGCCTGTGAAATGATCGTCCTGTCGGCGGCCTTCAACTGGTTTTTTTTTACCTTAGTATCAAAGTATTAACCCCTCGAAGACGGCCGCTGACATGAACGGTTTAATAAACCTTCCCGAACGGTTTATTTTTCTCTTACGTTCACTAATCATACTATAATCAAGTGATATTACGTCCTCTCTATGACAAATGTGTAGCAAAGCTCTCCGAATATTATTTCCGCAAGGATTGTGGCTTAGAAAGGTTAGCCAATAATAGTTAACTCCTTCGCAGAGCAATTTTCTGAAATTTGACACCCCCACACGAGACAGCGGAGATGGAGCGTACCCTGCGCTCACGGCATTAGACAGAGGAGGCGAGTGTACATCAAGGTAAAGAGCATGCGTACTGATAAATGTATTGTATGTAATGTTATTCTGACAGTTCCGGTTCGTTTGGTAAACTTTGCAGCGTGCGATCGCGTACGGCTGGAGTTTTTGGAGCGAACTCACCGTTGCGCCAAACCAAGTGAAATATCTGCGAGCAGGTAAGACCAGGATTGGAAGTGATTTCGAATTATGTCGCACATAAAGTAGAGACCCCGCTGACTGATTGAGCACTTCTGACTGTACCATGTTGTTCTCGAGCCAGAAGCGCACACACGCGGCATTGTCGCTGGCGTAGCCTTGTCACACCCTTGTTGACTCTTGTGTCTGTGACTTGAACTAGCACGTGATCCTCTGAGGAGATGAGACCGTCAGCAATCCCTGGCGATGTCGATATTTCATGAGCAGCTTGTCTGGCGTTCGTCCTCGTGAAAGAAGCCTCTGTGGTGTTTATCAGAGCTTTGTGCAAGTCCATGAGGAAATCATAATGCGTCATCTTCTTTCTCTTCCGTTTTTCGCTGATACAGCAGTGAATGATGTAAGTATTCACAATGGCATGTCGATGAGACCTTGGAACAGCGACAAATAATATTTTTTGAAGCTAGAGCATTCATGTCAGCATAAATATTGTCAGTAAATCATTCGTGTCAGTAAAGAGGTCAAATTTCTTACCGAGTTGTCAATTGCAGTGAGTAAGACTGAAGCCGCAGTTGATCGTGTTTATCCAC
>NW_008634126.1:2631089-2633206 GCF_000247585.1 Phytophthora nicotianae INRA-310 | reverse complement strand
CACACACACACACACACATGTACCTGGTACTCACGGACCAGTTTGGGGCAAACGACGGTAGAGATAGAACCGTCCTTCTCCCTTCTGTTGATACTCGTAATGGCTGTGCTCACGTGAGATGCCAAAAAGTACACGGGCTTGTTGTCAACCCACCCTAGAGCGACTAGGCCCGGATCAACCTCAGCAGTGGCAACCATAACATCCCACGAGGTGTAGTTTTAGGGTGCTTTTTGAAGTTGTAGATGACATCCTTACACCACCCCAAGCGGTTCTTCTGGATCGTACCGCAGTAGTGAAACCCACGGTGCGTAATTGTTGAACCAGCGGCACGGACGAATAGAAGCAGCCTGCAAATACAATACGACGTCTCTGGTAAGACTTCTCTCCAAATAGACACGCCAGGTTGCGTGCTATTGCCGCCGGCCCACTCTTGGTGTTTCGCGCTCGTCCATCTTGAATGTGATGCTTCTTGCCTACATCGAGCTCGGTTCTGTTCATGTAAGTATAAAGTTAGCAATTTAAAACATACAAGTCAGCATATCGCTTACCTCACGCA
This sequence comes from Phytophthora nicotianae INRA-310, assembly GCF_000247585.1. Taxonomy (NCBI): domain Eukaryota; phylum Oomycota; class Peronosporomycetes; order Peronosporales; family Peronosporaceae; genus Phytophthora; species Phytophthora nicotianae. The sequence goes on along the minus strand of NW_008634126.1, from coordinate 2,632,650 downwards.
ATGTCCAGTGAACGCGCAGCAGGTTATAACGCATTTCGAACCCCATTTATGAGGTTTATCTTTAGATACGTCCGGGTCGGATTGTGGCGATTTTTGCAAGGAAGCATCCCTTCATCAATAGAGATACGAGACCCCAACACGTATCCAGACTCAAACGTTTTCTCCACTGAATGGGACGAATCTTCCATGCCCGGTCGGCTTTAGCCATCGGGTCATTATTGTCCGAAAAATATAAGAACCGACTGATCTCCTTGAAGCGGCCACGAGCCATTACCTGGCCGAACGTTCCTTCAGAAAGAACACCACATTTTGCGCTAGCCCAATGATCAGAGAGTCGTTTCATCGGTGCCATCATCCATGCCACAAGAAGGCCAGTCCAATGAAGCAGCTCGTGTGGCATAACTCGTTGAAACTTTCTCATCTTTGCCATTATCTTCTCACGAGTACGTGGAGGACGCGCTTGATTGCCGTCTTCATCGCTTTGGGCCGAAAATGCCTTGTCTACACGTGTATCTAGTGTTTGTTCCCAGTACTGATGGGTCTCTGAAGCAATTTGCTGCCACAACGACTTCGGTAGAAAAAAGAGAAACAACTTGAGAACGTCCAAACCACACTCCATGACTTCATCGCTTGGTCCACAATAGCCATCATAGATATCATCAACGTCAGCTGTATCAGTAACCGACGGAACAGTATTTTGGGGAAGCACTTGCCATCCACTTGTTGCCATTGTTCGAAGTTCGGGATCGCTATACACAGTTGCGGAGTCTACGTCACATTGTGTCAGTGTATTCTTCAAAATATATACAGACAGTGTTAGCTTATCCTATCCTGACACCAAGACTGTCCGGATAAGCGAGTAGTATGTGTTAGTATAAAATCCCTACCTCGGACACGATTTACGAGATCAATCGGTGTTGCTGCGGCTAGTAAATCAGTTGAAAGAGGATCCTCTTCCGCAACTTCATCATCCGACGAAGACGGAGCTACTTCGTCTAGGACGCCGTCCTCTTCTCCCGAAACGGCTTCATCATCTGAAGCCAGGTACGGATCTCCAGTACTAGAGGATAGGTTGGGGTCAAGTCGGCGCGAGGCAGAACATGTTGAAACGGGCCATGACCGCTGGCTACGGGCTGGTCGGCTTGGTGTCGGAACTGGGTTGATAGTTTCCGCGCATGAAACGTTGTCCGTCCTACCGGCAGTCTCCTTAGGTCCCCCTTTTTTTCTGATGATCCCCCGGCTGCTGTGTCAGCACAACATATCAATTATAGCCCACACATATCGGTATAGACCATATCTGCTACCTTGGCGTTCATGAGATGCTCGGTCTTGAGGTTTTCTTCGAGTACTTGACGTAATAACTTCCGTCTCATTTGAAGCCATCCTTGGGCGCTATTAGATGCAAGCACCCATACCATAAAATTGCCGACACCTGGCCGACTGTGCCGACAAGACATGATTGGTCGAAAATGTAAGAAAACTGATTGATTCAAGTGAATAGATTGACACGGAAGGTGTAGGAAACTTGCGCAGTGCAACACTGGTTGTACGCCAAGCGAAG
>NW_008634126.1:2626668-2627263 GCF_000247585.1 Phytophthora nicotianae INRA-310 | reverse complement strand
TGAGCCTCAGACGGAAAAGGGGTCTCAATGCCGTAATGTCATTGGTCAAAAGGCGCACACTGCTGCCATTTTCCTATACTTAAATGATGATAAAATTATGTGTCGGCACCTTGATGATATTCATCCATATTTCTCATATATTTACTTACTGCGACTTTCTGCAGGAACTGACGCCATCGGCTCCTCAGGGAATACACGGCTGCAAAGATCACTATCCGAGCGTATGTAGGCAAGCAACTCGCTTTCTTCGTTGAAATAGTCCACACCACGTTTTCCTTTCTTACGTGAATATCCTGGTTTGATGTAATCATGCCTAGCAAATAACCAACCGTTAGCTTTTACAAACGTCAAACTTGTACATTATTCCGTGTACCCATAGCCAAGCCCTCGCGCTGGCTGAGCTTTCCAGTTCTCTCGAAGAAGCAACCTCTACACAAGCTTAAAATCGATGTTGTTGTCCATTTTGGGGCGTCTTTCCGAATGAGGGACGCGCATCCAGCACTGGGTGGCTGATGGGATTTTAAAAAAAATCGAGAAAAATGTATAAATCTTATCCTTACCTGACCGCTGGCTACGGGCTGGTCGGCTTGGTGTC
>NW_008634126.1:2620855-2626107 GCF_000247585.1 Phytophthora nicotianae INRA-310 | reverse complement strand
TTCACCACATATACTTCATTGTATGGGTTTATTTGTGACTTCACCACGACTTGGAATTCGCTTTTTCCGTGTTTGTACGTATCGTTTCTTTATACCAGGTACTCCTCCTGCTTGATTGTACAGTGGCGGTGGAAGAATGTAGGGATCTGGTATTAGTGCCGGTATAGAAGGAAGCTGGATTGTTGCATGTTCAAATGCGTGAATGTATGCCGAAGCCAGGTAGCAGGGATGGAATATTTGAAAACACCGGTATTTGCTATGCGGCTTTCACTTCGTGAGTAAAGCGCAGCAACCATATGTCGGCATGGCATTTCCAATTGTTGGCGATCAGCACATCGCGTACAAGTTCCAGTTTCAAAATCCGTTGTGAACGTCCGCTTCACCTGTGAGGTTTTATCCCTTTTTCCATCGGCAATGTCCATTTCACCCTCTTCCTCTTCAAACTTCAAATCGAATCTACGACGTGGTAGATGGAGTCTGTACTTTTGACAACAGTTGAAGAGGCCGCTGCATCGACCTGACGATCGAACATGGGTTTTGCTCTCGACGTAACGGTGTGATTATCTTTCTTCCAAACCTTGAATTTTTGCCTTAGTCCGCCAGAGTTTCAACTAGGACCGAGCAGAAACGCACCAAAACACCAAGCACTTGCTCACCGCGAACGCCTGCAAGAAGTAGTCCATTATTCTATCCTTATACCGCACTAGCCGTTGGAGCTGCGAAGATCTGACAGGGGCGACCATACGCCTGCGATCCAATTGTTGGTAATTATAGCTGATTCCTCAAGGGTTAGCTCGCAATTATCACACTTCGTCATCCTGATTGGATGAATCATTCTCAGATACTTTGCCACGCTTTGCTGAAGAGGTTGGCCATTGCTACCAGATCGAAGTACACGTTTGGCAGGAAGCAATTGTTCAATTTTCTGAAGAACCTCCTCATACGCGTTTAGTGTTGTAGTGGCTTGCAAGCGAAATATGTAGGGTCTCACAGCAGCGATCTTGACCGAAAGTGATCGCAGACATTAAACACGATGTGTAAGCCACAAGACGTTAGGTTAACGACCACACCTCGACCTTCCAAGAGCTTTTGAGCCTCGTGCTGCCTCCCGCAATCGGTAAAGAGAGCTTTGTCGTCAAGCTTCAGCCCAGATGCCACACAGTTCGCGATAAACCACGCGAAGTTCTCCGCGGTCTCTTTGTGTATAAACCCAATTGCAGGGGGGATATTGTACCAATCACCATCTTTTTCAAACAGTAAAACGCAAACTCCGTTATACACCGGATGCTTCATCGATGTTCCGTCACATTCCAAGATAGGATCTTGGTTGCCGTCACAGAACCAGCAGCAAAAAAAAAAAATAAGCCCTATAGTAACGGCCTGGCTGTCCAGTTGGTAGCAAACGCGAGAGCCGGGATTCAAACGGCCAAATGCCCTCAAAAATGCTTGTAGTTTGTTGTAGCTGTCACATTCTGATGATGCTAGCATCGCCTTCGCTCTGTTATTAGCTTGATAGAGACAAATTGGTCTATGATCTACATTCACGTTATATTCGCAGTCGCCACCCGAGGTCTAGCAGAGCTCAACTCTTGGATAATTGCACTTCTAAATCCAGGTAACTGGACAATCTGGGCTGATGAACTGTGGCGTATAGAATCACTGCTGTGAGAATGAAGAAGTGTGAAGGAGTGAACATATCACGCATCTGGAGGGGATGAATGACAATTTGGTATCGCTGTGCGTAGTAGGTCGTTTCTTGTACAAACAAACTTGCCAGTCGCACAAGTCAGAATTACATTTCCATTTCTTGACGTGGCCAGAAGTGACCTCCTACGCCACAACTCCATCAGATGCGAATCGACTTCGAGTTACTTCTGCGAAAGCAGATCTGGTAGTTCAATTGAGGCTCAAATCTCAAAAAAAAAAAAAAAAAAAAAAAAAAAAAAAAAAAAGAAAGCAAAATTCGATTCTGGCGTGAAATGTGGAGAGACCGAGAATAAACATTTCATCCGTAGCCCCTTCCACGAAGATATGAACGCTACAATACCTACCGTTACATTACCCGATGGTACAACCACTGCACAAACGGAAATGGTGGCAGCGGCTCACAGAAAGTACTGAGGTGAAATTTTTCAGAGTCCATCTGAAGATCTTAAGCAGAATATTTCAAAACGTTGGTTTTCGCCAATTAGCCTTTTGGAAAATCTTAAACACACGACAGCGAAGTTAACTGATGTGGATAAACAGTGTTAGACTCACCAATGACCGCAAATGATTTCTACTGGGCAATTACCACGACAGCGAAAGTACGGTCTAGTGGATTAGATGGTTTTCCACTAACCTTGGGGTCAAACAAACAATTTCATTAATGAGAGCTTATGCAGTGACCATCAGCTCGATCCGCAAAGGAACGAGGAGAGACGGGTAATTCTTGAGCTGCTTGCTGCTTGTTCTTCTGGTTGCGAAGTGAGAGGGTACGACACTTGTGGTCCACAGCAAGCCAGCGAAGCCGGAAGACCAGTTTCCACTGGTATACCGGTATCTATCTTGTGTGGAAAACATAATTCCCTTGTTCCACTCTGCTCCACTATGGAATACACCTTTCCACTAACCTTGGGGTCAAACAAACAATTCCATTAATGAGAGCTTATGCAGTGACCATCAGCTCGATCCGCAAAGGGACGAGGAGAGCGGTGCCCCCAATAGATGATCATGCAATAAGCCTCATCAATGTAACGTTAAATCACCCTTGGTCCCCGTAACCATGGACGCAGACAGCGTTGCCACCGATTCCATGCAGAGTCTTGTGTACGTCTTGTACGCATCGGACACCCACCGTCCGTGGAACTGAATCGTCAGGGCATCTGTACCTGTGCGGTACAGGTGCGTCGCACCACCGGAGCGCAAGGAGTGCGAGCTGAAGCGACGCGGGTCTTTGCCTATGCGGCTAGCAGCTGCCTTGATAATATTGGAGACGTCCTCAGTCGAGATGGCCATCGGTTTACCACGGCGTGACATGAAGACCGCGGCAGGAATGTCGGCGGGGAGGTCTTTTCTCGCTTGTAGTAGGATGAGAGCTCCGAACACGGGACACAAGAACGGATGCCCAGATCACGAGAGCATTCTCGTAATTGGGGCTCCGCCTTGGTTTGTCTTCGATCCCACCAAGCGAATCCACACTGAATGAGCCTCAGACGGAAAAGGGGTCTCAATGCCGTTGGCATCTACCGTCACGATGTCCTGAGCTCGTAGGGCAAACCACTTGAAAGATCCTCCGCTGATTGCAACATTCTCGGAGCGCCTCAGCAAGAAGAAAAACGCTAAGCATAGGACCCCCCGAAGAGCTTGCTCAAAGGGATCAGACATGGTCATGCCCCGAAAGCAGGCCTCTATGAGGTCGAGAGAGGCTGGTGCCTTCTGGAGACGCGAACGGTCGAGGCGCCCGATGCCTTTGAGCAGCATACGGGTGTGCGGGGGTGAGATCAGAAACTCGTAGCCCATCGCCGCGAAGAAATGCGGAACGCCTTGAAGAACCGTCATGATAGAATCACTGCGAATGGGACCACCGGAGCCAGAACCGAACTGAAAACCGTGCAACACAAAGTTCGAGATGTACTGCACTTGGTCGCCGAGGGTCGTACCACTCAGCCAAGGAGAAACACCTCGCCGCGAAGTCCAGGTTTGCCACTTGGATAGTGCACGCCAGTATTGATCGAAGGTGGAGTCGGGAACGGAGTGTGCTCGGAGATACGCTGCCAAATATTGGTTAGGCCCTGGACGTCCACCTGCGGAGATACCTGTAACCAGCCAGCGTTTAGTGACGCGAACAGCGCTGCAAACGATGGGTCTGCGGGGGAGCGGGAGCCAGCGTCAGCGCGAACATTGTTGATACCGGCGATGTGTGACGCGGAAAAACGGAGTCGGAACGATGTCTCCCACCAACTTAGAAGACGGATAATAACCTGGGCTCGGGGGTTCCGCGATGCCAGCTTGTTCTGCCATGCCACCGCAGAAGCGTTGTCGATGCGGAAGTGCACATGAAGAGGCCTGGAGTGGCTCAGGGATTGTTGGGACCATCGGGTTCCCCAGGCGTGGACCGCAAATGCGCACGAAAGGAGCTCGCGGTAGTTGATATCGAAGCCGTTGCGCACACCTCGATTGAACTCCAAGATCAATTGGCGTTCTGGTACAGTAAACGCGTGCGTGAGTGCTTCTTTGGCGGCAGGATCAAGAGCGCAGAGACCATAATCCGAGGCATCCATTTCAATCACTATGTCGGGGGGTGGCAGCGTGTTGAAAAATTCCAGAGATACACCATTCAACTGGGGGGGCGTGTAATATCAGCCACCACCACAGTAGATCGGCTTTCATATCGTCGGAAACTGGGGCGTGCTGAAACCAAGGCAGGTGGTTTTGTCGCTCGCGAAGGCGTTGCAAAAATGGCCTAGCGGCGCGGACGCAGGTTGCCACATGGCGCAGGCTACCCAGCAGAGATCGATACTCCTTGCGAGAAAGCGACTTGGCATTGTAGGCGCACCCGACGATCCGGCGAGCTTTTTGAATATTTGGCTCCGGTAACGCGACTTGCCCAGCTTCGGAATCAAATTCGAGACCAAGGACACGCTGGCGCGTGCTCCAATTGGTAAATTTCTCGGTGTTGATGGCGTCAGCACCGAGGACGGACACCATGGCGTACCTGAGCGAACGGTCCATCTCGCTGCATGAGGGTCCAACGTCCGGAGACACGTTAATGTAATCTGGTAGGCAAAGAAACCTTTTGGGGAGAGCGCGTTCGTGTGGGAGCCGTGAACGTGGGTGATTGCCCCGCCAAAAATCTCGTAAAAACCCGGCGACCCCGTCCAGCCGAAAGGAGCGGAAAGTTCGATAACTATCGCGCCCTCTTCCTCAATCCTACCAGCGAACAAGTAGACACTGTTGCTGTGAATGCTGATGTTTCGGAAAGCCGTCGCGACGTCACCGGTCATCACAGCTATTTTTGCGCTTGGAAATTGCTGCTTGGCCCTCAGAATCTCGCGAGACACTGCATCGCAGTGGGTGTAGTCGGGCTTGTTGATGCTTTCCTGGTCTGTGAAGTCGTTGATGGACGCGCCTTCCGGATAAGACAGGTCATGGATTGTTCGACCGGACACCTTAGAGTCTTCACCGCCTTTGTCGACGACACCGAAGGGGCTGATGATGATTTCCGGCCACTGCTCCAAAAGATCTGCGTCCAAGACCAGGCATCTCCAAGC